>NC_071388.1:160443448-160777436 GCF_022682495.2 Desmodus rotundus
CAATTGTGTTTTGGCAAATACCTAAACCTGGATATTGTAAAGGGCATGCATTGCACTCAGAAGTGAGTTCAATGGGACCCAACAAACAGCCACCCTCCTCCGCCAAAATGACCAAAGACTCCTGGAATTGCATATACCAATTTCTCCAACCTAATAACAATCTTATGAGATCAAAGTGTTGAGTGACGTTTCCAGAGGTCAGGACAACCCTGAGAGCTAGCAAAGCCATTCTGGGTTCAACCTACTCCAACAGAATTCGGGTCCAGCATGAACAAGATTTCTGGGATCATTCTTGACTTGATCAAAATGCATGAGAGCTAAAAGAGCAGAGATTTACAGCTGCATCAGCTGTCGTGTGTGTGTTCTGGACTTGGTGCTTCCTACTCCGAAGCGACTGAACACTCTCCAGTCTATTACAGTCATGCTACAAACCCATTGGGTGATTTCTGATATTCACAAGAATTAACCTAGGTTCTAGGAGAGGTGGCAAACTGACGATTCCCAGGCTTCTCAAAGTTTCTGTTTGGTAGAGGTACGATGTATTCTCATGACTCAAAATTGAAAGATACAAAAGAGGATAAGGTTTCCTTCTCACCCATCCCTTAGTCATGCAGTTTTGTCTCCCAGAGCACACTAATACTACTTGTCTGTCTGTCTGTCTATCTATCTATCTATCTGATGTGTATATATGTGCTTTCAGAAATATTCTATTCATATACAGCTGAATGCATACATACGAATATATGTGTTCTGCCCTGATGTACACAGGTGGTAGGATATCATACACACTGCAGTGCCCCTAGCTTTTTTCACTTAACAAGGATGCCATAAAGCATATAAGAAGCCTCCTTGCTGCTCTTCGGGGCTGCAGGTTAGTTATATACGATGGGCCCTAATTTAGTGAGTCAGTCCACCATTGGTGGACATTCAGACTGTTTCCAATCTCTTGCTATTACACTAATGATCTTATGCACGTCGTTTCACAAATGCTGCATAATAGTTTTTTAAGAAATTGATCCAACATTTTAAATAATCAGATTTCACATTAAAAAGTGGATCTAAAACTTCACTTGAAAAGTGCAGGATCTGGCAGTGGTGAACTCACACGCCCACGTGCCAACAGCCAGTGAGAGCTGAGCAGTGGGGGCCCCTTTGGAGGACTTATGAGCTCTCCAGCGTGCCATCTGCTTCATGTACTTTTGTCCGGCCTGCCGGCCCCTGAAGGCATTTGAAATCCTATCTACCATGAATTATGGTCAGGATTAACTGCAGACAAAGCACCCAGCATGGTACTTGGCACAATGTGGTCGGTGGAAACCTCACAGGGAAATGACATTTGTTTAAAAAAAAATTATTCCCTTCTATTCTCCTTCCCCTTCTTTGGGTCTATGAATGCCTGGTTCTTCAGCCTCTCTATTCTCACCAAAAAGTAAACTCCATGAAGATATAGACTTGTTTTATTCAATACCATACCCCAGCACCTCAAAGAGCACAGGGCATGTAGAAAGAACAAGTAGTCAAAGTGTAAAAGAAAGCAATAAAATGTCAAGAAATAAACTGTACTGGGACTTACATACCTCAACTATATACCTGTTTCTGGATGCACTCTTGCTTCCATCCATTTTTCATACTATTCCATTTACTTGCCCAATTCAAGCTTCTCCACTTGTCAGTTACGTGAACATTCTTCCCAAGTCCTTTAGTATTTATCTCCTATTCCTTCTCTTTAGAATTACCTTTTCTATTCTGCCCACTAACTCTTTTTGTTGCTTTCAATTGTTTCAATTTCATGGTTTCAAACCAGAAGAAATCAGATTAATTTTTTGCATTCTCCAAAGCCATAAATCTAATTTTAAATTCCAAAACAGCTCTAACATCTCTGAAATGTTAATAACCCTATAAAAATATTCACATTAGTCCAAATTATATGATTAATGTGACATTTTTCCCCATGAACATTTAAACGACTTTAAACACATGACTTTGTGACAATTTTCCATGATGGACACAAGGTCCATCATAGAAAATTCAGAAGATAAAGAATGTGCCCTGCTAAATATCATTGTAAAATAAACACCAAAGAATTGCCTAGTTCACTGTTACTTTCCAGCTTGGTTTTTTATGTAACCAATGAGGTGCCACGGTTGTAGGAAGCTTGAAAGTGTACACAGTGCTGGCCTCACATCACACTGGCTCATTTGCTCCTTACTGCAGCCCACGGGGGAGTGGGTCAGCATGTTGGGGACAGTCTGGTTGAGTTACAGAAACCCATCCAAACTATCTTAAACTAAAAGGGGCAGTTGTTGGGGGAGAGACACAGGTCCCTCACAACTTGAGGATGCAAAGTCTGGCTCCGTTCCAACTGGAACAGGAAGTGAAACTGCAAAGTCCTCAGGAAATGAGACACTTGCTCCATTTGCCCCTCAGTGAGACCACAGTCTCTTGTCTTCAGCTTCTCACTGTACATCTGTTCCACACTTCTCTGCCTTAACTAGGGATTTCTTTGCTTTTCCCTATACACAGAAGTTGGCTGCCCTACAGCCTCTGAATTCCCTCAGCGTCCACCTTCAGGCAGTTACAAAGATGAACAAGAGTCTCTCAGTCCCAGAGCCTGTGGAGGTATTCTGATGGGTGCATCTTGGGCCAGATGTCCATCTGGGCCCAACATGAGATAGGGGAATAACACTACTAACCACATTTTATTCTTTGACAGTTAAATTACATTAACAAGGGCAGCTTCCTGAAGGTTTGATTGTGAGTTACAGAAAGCATTCAGACAACCTTGAAAGAAAAGGGGGAATTGCAAGGGAGAGGTGTGGGCATCTCTTGGGTCACGGGGCACCCTTGTGCATGGAGAGGAACCAGTCACATAATGTGTGGGGCCCAGTGCTAAATGAAGATGCAAGACCCCTTGTTTAATAATTATTAAGAATTTCAAGATGCTGATGGCAGGACTGTCCAAGAGTAGGGAGGGTCCTTCTAAGCCCAGGGCCCAGTGGGGCCAAAGAGAGCATGTCTATGAAAGCAGCAGGACAGGGAAGTGGTGTCTGAGAAGTGAGAACACAGGTAGGCAAGCACTCCCAAAGGTCTCTGTTACAAGCAAGTGCTATTATTTCCCCCTTTTTACAGGTTTATTGTGACTAAGTGACGTGCCTAGGGCTATACAGGTAGCAAGTAGTCTTCTGACCTAGATCTGCCACACCATAAATGTATCCTTTTAATTTTGCCACATTCTGTTTCCCATGGCTTGGCACATAATAGGCACTCAGGACACAGAAATTTCCAGAGCAGTGAAACATGATAAAACATTCATAGATAGGCTGCTAAATTCTGCATTCTCTGATAAGATATTCATCCATTTAGAAAGCACTAAACTTCAGTACTAATATAATTATAAGGCTTTTAGATCCTTCCAAATAAAAGCATATCTTCACCATCACTATAATTTTTACATAATTATCCTATCATAATTCCTGGAATTTTTTCTGAAACCCAGAGAGAGTGCCAAATTGACACTCACTTTCTAGGAATCATTAGATTTTTTTAGGCATTGAATATTACTCTCAGTTTCTCTCCCATCAGGCATGTGATAATTCCCCCAAAATATGCTCCCCTTACCTTTCTATTTTTAATAAATGTAACTGGATCAGTCCTGGGCAGGAGCACCTGGCTTTGGGTTGCCACGTGGAGTTTTTTTGGTCCAGAGGGCACATTTCTTGTTCTAGGGTCAATGAAATAATCAAAACCTAGTCCCTGGAGAGGAAATTTTATGGTTCTAATTCATTTGATCCACAATCTACTAAACTCCATGCCATAGTCAATCAGTTGCAAAATAAAAGAGAGCACAGCTAGTTTGCTCTAGAAAAGGTAAAATCCACCAGATCCTAGGCTGGTTAAGTTAGAAATAGATTGATTAAACTTACGTTAGGGGCCCACAGGGCTTCAGTGAAAATGCCCGGTAGTTGGGAGCTCACTCATTTATTTTTCTGACAAACAGAAACTGCCTTTTGAAATGTCGAGATGAATTCTAGTTAACTGGATTTCCAACCCAGGCAATGGTTGAGATTGACAGGCTCAGATTGTCAGAAAAGAACAGCAGGTAGGTAATGAAGGGACAGCACTTTAGAAGCAACAGGCCAAGGTTCATAGAGAGAAGGCATCTGTTCAGAGGCACCCACCACTGCCCTGTGGCCACCCAGGGCCATCTCCTCGGTGACCCGCCCCTCTCAGCCCTCACATCACTGGGCTGGCCCATCAACTGATCTCTAACGCCTGCCTTGGTTAATGTAATTGGAATGTCAAAGAATAAAATGTGGTTAGTTACACGTTATTCTCTTCCTCATAGAACTAACCGTTGGACAGAGGGAACTAGCCTTTGATGAGGACTGTCGCTAGGCTTCCAGAGAGCACTGATATCTATGAATTCTCTAGGAGACATTTGAAGCATCGGCACTCCAAGTTGAGCATGAATTTAAAATGAGTGGAACAAAGGTCAGCAGGTTCTTGGATGATTGTGTGACCAGGGGCTCTAAAAATGTTTTGCCAGTCCATAGAAGTAGTCACCATCTAAGGACTCCTTATGCCTGTTTCCCCACCCGTACTCACAAATTGCAGGAAGACAGTAGTCAGAGGGAGGGGCTTTCTTTCCAGGGTTCTCCTGGGGTCACAGCACTCCTGACCGCAGTGTGTGATTCAAAGCCATAAGCCATGCTCCTGTTAGCACACGGACTCTGATCTGTAGCCTCGAAGAGGGCAGGGCCTGTGTCCATTTACACACTGCTGCAGGTCCAGGGCCCAGCTCAGTCCCTGGCACACAGTAGGTGCTAAGAAATGTTGAGTTATTAAATAGATCTGTAGAATTCAAGGGAAAATACATCTCAGCTAGCGTGACAGGTATGGAATGGATGTGACAGATACACTCCTGAGATGAGGAGACAGAAAAAGGCACATGAATTTTTGGGGGGCACGATCATAGAGTCACTTATGTTGGATGGTGAGATGGAGCAGAAGCTGAAGCAGAGACAACCTGGCGATGCATCTGAAGTACAGTGAAGAGAAATCAAAGGAGAAGTTTAGAGATACGTACTCTCCCTTAGCAATGTGACCGACCATCTCCCTGCCTTTATGCCAGGCCACGGCTGCCACGGAGGTGAGCACTGTTTGAAAGCGAGCTTGAGAGGGGCCTGCAGGAGTCACCAGGGCCCCTCTGAGCCCTGACCAGCAGCACACTTGCATGTGTGTGGGTGTCGAGGCTTAGACTCCAGTACAAGGCACGAAAAGGTTCATGTGGAAGCCCATCCTCTGCCATTGACAGGGGTGGAATCCAAATTCAAGAGCAGATGCCCTGACCCGCTTCAACTCTGCTATAGCTTTCTTCCGTGTGTATACTTAGAGCTATCTGCTACTTGCAAACCCATACAGCTACTCTAAATTCATCATTCTTCAAAAGTAAATGTAGCCTCTTGCTAAGAATAATCTGAGCATGAAATGGTTTTTCTGTCTAGTTTAAGCTGCTTCTGTGAATCACCAAAGTTGGAGTGGGCTGCAAGCATGTCAAAATGAATCCTCCCACCCCTACTTAGCAAGCCTAGAAAGATGCCCTGAGAGACAGCAACCGCCTATTAAAACATGATAGAGGGGTGGTTTGTCCAGCAGAAAATGGACAGGGATGAGAGGAATCGGAACTCCCCTCACACAGCGACTGTTTGCAGAATGAAAACTGCCCTCAGTACGTAATGAAGCAGGCATACCAACCAGGGAACACCTTCAAAAGTAAGTGGTACATCTCTCAAACATGTATCATGCATTGCGTTTTTAAGATGAATATGTAACTACCATTGATGCATGTTAAGCCAGTTCTATGCCTTGAAGTTTTCTGATGCCCCAAAGATGAAGTATGTGGGTGATTTGAAGACCAGGTGGAGAGAGCTTCATGTTAAGAGATTGTACCCCCCAATTTTTAACTATCGGTGAATGCAGTCACGTACCTGATCCTGGAAGGACCAGACACTTGCAAATGCAAAATAGATTCCGCACAGTACAGGGGGAAAGTCTGGGGGAGTGCTCTGGGCTGTCAGGAGACAATCCAGTAATGAGAACAAAGTCTTCAATAAAGACAAACAGAATAAAAGGGCCGCGTTAAAATTACTGCAGCCACGCATAATAGCTGAGCTGCAAAGACGCCGCAGAAATGGTAATGAGTACCATAATGCTCCAAACTTGGAGTGTTTTTATTTAAAAAATTTTAATTAACCAGAAAACGAGCATTAATCCCAGTAACTTGGAAAATAACAACATGCCATAAGCAAAAAGATGAGAAAAAAAAAACAACAACCAAATAAATGTTATCTGGGGAAATAAGCCCTTTGAAAAGTTAGCAATTTGGAGCACTAGCTAGCAAATCTAGTATACCCACTTCTAAATGGTCAACTTAAAATGGTTTGTTACATTCTGAAATGTCTGCCCTTAAATTCCTGAGAATCCAGTTATATTCAATGCTCCGATTTCACCAGTTAAATACATTGAATAAAATTTTCAGTCATCCAGAATTTATATTCTGAAAATATTAGTCCTTATTCCAATGATTGGGAAATCCAATGAGCCAGTAACAACAAGCTTCAGCTGTGTCTGCCCAGTCTCCTGAAATACCGAAGTAGTGGGCACACACGCAGAGGATGCCAAGGGAACTGACTTACCCAGAAAGGTCTTGGCAAAAGAAACGGGGCCACGCCAAGTTCCCTGCTGCTGCTCACAAGAAGTAGTTGTTATTTTTCTCCACTACACGAGCTACATTCTTCCCAGCTGAAGAGGGCCTGGGTTTATTGAATGAATAACAGAACAGACTTCAACATAAGAAATTGATCGCCTTAAATTTCTCTGTTAGCAATCAAGCACTTACAAAATGCAGGCATTGAAAAAGCAATCTTCTTTTTTAAGAAATTCTCCAAAGTGCTCCCACACCATTTTCCCCACATTGACACTTAGGGTGCAGATGTCAAAGGTCAACAGCTATAATTTCTATTGTCATTGACAATCACAAGGTAGGTAGAGTTTAGGTAGAGTTCTGGTCACAGAGCCTCAACCTGAACACATCCAACACCCGGCAACCTGCACCTTGCCCTAAACTCCTTCCCTTGGGTAATGCACTGTAACTCCCCACGGCCTTTAGTCTCAAAGGCTCTCTCTCACAAAATCAGTTCTACTCCAGAAATGTCTCTTGAATCTGGTCTTTCTCTTCTATCCCTCAGCTCAGGCATCCAACTCTTCTCTCACTTGAAGAATTCCAGTAATCTTAAAAGGTCTTCCCACTGCCCTGATTCTGTTCATCTTCTGTCTTCTCCTGCTAAGACATAATTAACAAACTTCTCATTCTTAAAAATTTCCACTGCCCTCCAAATAAAATTCATACTACTCACTATGCCCTTCACAGTCTTGCCCTACTTTTATCTCCTGTTTTTACTATAAATAATCCATGTTTGGGACACATTGAATTTCTTAACATTTCCCATGTCTACCATGTTCTTCACAACTTCAATCGTTGTATAACTTTTTTGGCAAAATCATCCTTTGGCTGTGCAGGAAGGACCCTTGCCCAGGTCCTTAAGCTTTAGGGGGCTCCTGCTGTAACCCTCCTCTGGCCACCCTTCTCCACCAGGCAGGCTGTCTGTGGACCCAGGTTACGTGCCTGCCCAGAGGTTGCACATCCCCTCTAGACCACGTTCGCAGTGCCCAGGGCTCCAGAGTTTTCTCGCCAAAGAACCCAAGCCTACTTCTAGGGCCAGTATGGGCCTCTTCCCATGTGCATCCTCCAGAGGGCAGCCCACACCACCAACCTCATCCTTCCTAGGCCTGAGGGTGGCCACGAGACAGCTGTGTGTGGAGGGTCTGCAGTAAACCCAGAGTCCACACGTGGCACACAAGGTACCTTATTGTTCAGGTTCGAGCCGGGAGATGGGAAAAGCAGGAAAGTGGCTCCTAGGAAGGGGCCCCAGAGGACAGGGACCAGATCTTGCCTGCCATGCCTTTACATCCCAGCATGGAACTCCTAAGAAGGCTAGAATTCAAAATTTTAATTTGGTCTTCCAGGTCATTGTAAAAGTAAATTTACCAAGGTAGTAAAGTAGATATTTTGTTTAATAGTTTATTATTTTGACTTGTAACTTTTAAATACTTAGATACATAGCATTTGGGCCTCTCTTTGTACCCCTGTTCTGGGCCCTGCAGTAAACACTAGGGTCAGACCTGCTTTCCTACCCTGCCTCCTTATATCTGCCTGGTGAACTCCTATTCAGCCTTCAGAATCCACTGCAAATACCACCTCTTCAAGGAAGTCTTTTCATCTCTAAGACAGAGTTAATCACCCCGATTTAACTGGGACTTTTGATTGTAAACAGCAAGTAACATTATTTAGAGTTACATGTACAAAAAGTGCAGTAGCTTATCTCCTCCTCCTCCTCTTCCTCTTCCTCCAATAAAGCTAGGGAATTGGAATGCAGCTGGGCTTCGACAGGCCTGGGCCAGGAGGTGGGATGTAGTCAGGTCCCCAGGTGGTGTGCTCAGCCATCTTCTGTCTGCCACTCATCCACATGGTGGAATCCCTCCAGGGGGATTTCAAGCATAATGAGGAGCAGCCTTTGCCCAAAGAAATTAAACCTTCTAGTTCCCTCCATGCACCATCACCAGTTATGTGAGCTAAGCAGGCACTGTCAGGGAGGCCACTGAGCTCCGAGCTCCACCACCATGGAGTCAGGGTGGCAAGGAAGAGCCAGACAGCATGCTCAGAGCTGGTCTGTGGAATTGACCTACGTCCTTTGGTATCAAGTTCTGAACAGAGGCAGCTAAACATCTTGCCCTGGCTGGTGTGGCTCAGTGGATTGAGCGCTGGCCTGAGAACCAAAGGGTCACCAGTTCGATTCTTGGTTGCCGACCAGGTCCCCAGTGGGACTCCTGTGAGAGGCAACCACACATCGATCTTTCTCTCCCTCTATTTCTCCCTTCCTTTCTCTAAAAATAAATAAATAAAATCCTAAAAAAAAAAATCTCAGGGACATTGTAAGGTTTGTAAAACACCCCAGGACATGAAAATTAGGATACCAATGATCTGGATCTGTTTTTTAAAAATTATATACATATTTAAATAAGACATCGGAAGATTTCCCTTTTCTGGCTATTCTTCATTTGCAGCAAGTACTGTATTTGAATCAATGCTTTTTAAAAAATTAGGTAGGTTACTGGCTATGAAAATATCTCAGCTCACAAACTTTGTCATCACCATATTTCATTAAAAAACATCTAAGGTCACTATTTCATTAAATGAATTATGTTATCAGATTAATTAGCTAAGTTGAAGAAGACTTCTCCAGCAATTCCTATCGTCTGCCACGATCTCTGGGGATTGGACTGGAAGGGGCACCACCAGCAAGGGGCTTCCAGCTCCAGCAGATCTGTTCAGGAATTCTGTTCAGTTTTAGTTAGTTAGCTAGTTAGTTAGTTAATTAGTTCATTCGTTCGTTCAATGAGAACTTAATATTTTTTTTTAAGACTTCAGGAAAGGCTGATCGCTCCAAGACAAACTTGGTACGTCATCAGAGTGGCCAGGATAGGAATCGCGAATTGCCTGCACTGCTCTGGGTGGTCTGACAGTCTGGCACGTGAGCCGTGAGGCGGAAAGCACACTCCCCTCTGGCTGCGCCACTCTCTCTCCTGGCCCCCTGGAAGGGCAGCCCACTGTCAGTTAACACAACAGCAGTGAGCATCCGCAGAACAATAGATTTTGATTAGAAAAACACTAATGCCATATCTATTTGTTAATTAGAGACTCTTAGCAATTTCTGTCAAATGTGGGATTCTTTTTTTCATTTCATTTCAAAAATCGCAGGCTCCTGAAAGTCAGTGCAACTCTGTCCTTTCAGGCTTTTGTTTGCGTGATGTGAGCAGGGCTGGGAGGGGTCCTGGAGAGGGATGTCATGGAGCAGTTCCCTTCCCAAGGGCACTTGAGAAAGCAAGTGCTGGATTTACAGTTTTAGTCATGAAGGACTAAGTACAACCAACTGAAAAGTTTTTGACCAAGATGTTTACACTTTCAATTTAAGCCCTGGAATTGAGAGACCGAATGGTAAAACACATGCAGAAGCCACAATCTTTATTCTTCCCCATGGACTCTGAATATTTACTCAGTGTCTCAGAATTTTCACATATTTATTGCCTACTGCTAAAATGAAGAGTGGAGAAGAGAAACATCCAAATAAAGAGAAAATCAGGAAAGTAAAAACCATGAGAGAAAAGAATTGTTTGGGGAAAGGGAGGTTGGTTGTGGTAGTCTGCTCTGAGATAAAAAAAAAATTAAACTAAACATCAATTAAAAAAATAAAACAAAAACATTTAAACAAAAACAAAAACAGTCACAGAACAGAGAAATATAATGCAGTAGAATAATTCTGATTTAGCACTGTTTGGGGGTGGGGGTTATCTCAGCTTAGTTTCTGGTTAAGAACCCGCTAAGAGTCAGACATGTCTGGGCAAATCTGACAAATGGTTGGTGCACCTGCCTGAGATTTCTTTGCTTGAGCAGTGAGTAGGTGCATTTTGGTAATACCTTACCCTTAGGAAAGAAGGATGCAGACACACTGAGCCTGACCCCAGGACAAAGAGATATGGGACATGCAAATGAACACAGCCCTGTGTCTGTTCGTTGGATTATTCCCTTACTGCAGCCCCAAACTTGACTCATGGCTGGGTGCTAACAGGGTATTGGGCAGAAGGGACTATGAGTTGCTTTCAAAGAACCTCTTTAGGAAGAT
The DNA here is from genome assembly GCF_022682495.2 of Desmodus rotundus. Lineage (NCBI taxonomy): Eukaryota > Metazoa > Chordata > Mammalia > Chiroptera > Phyllostomidae > Desmodus > Desmodus rotundus. The sequence continues at coordinate 160,454,248 of NC_071388.1, forward strand.
TTATGTAAGCTCATATGGCAAAAGCAACTCTGCTTGGGGATCCCTCTGACAGCAAACACAAGAAGAGATAGGTCTCCTTCCCACCTTGCCACCTGAACACCAAGCGCCCTTGGTACTCTAGGGGGAACTGGAGTTCCCATTGGGGTGGAGATTCATTGCCTGGAGGCACCCAGTGGAGGGAGAACCCATCACTTGTCCAGACTTGCTACGGAGTATTTGTAAAGACACCCCCTGGGAGCTCTCCAAAATACCTGGTGGGTAAATCACTTGCCAGAGACTGAAGGTCAGACTAAGAGAAGGAGATCAAAAGCAATTACATGTTCATTATGTACTCCAGGCTTGCTTTTCGGTGGGCTCTGATGTTTAGGTGAGTTAAGTGGTGGCATCATTCTAGCATCTTGCTAAATCTCAAAGCTTTCAATGACTCATTCGTTGCTGGTTAGAAACTCAGACTATAAGCACTGTTTGATGGCATTATATACTTCTAAAATTTGGGGCACTAAGCCTTCTTTCCCTGTTATGTATTTTGATATGTGTAACCATGAAAGGACCTCAACAAGTACAATTCCTAATGCACTTAAAATGGTTTATGTTTATATTAAATTTGGGGTGTAATTATTTTCGTCCTATGCCAGTTACCTATTGTATAACAAATCACTCCAAAATTTAGTGGTTTAGACTACATAAACATTGAAATGTCTAAGATAAAAAGACTGACTATACCACGTGTTAGCAAGGAGTTGGTGCGACTGACACTGTCATTCACTGCTAGTGGGAATGTAAGGTAGTGCAACCATTTGGAAAACCAGTAAAAAACAATTGGCAGCTTCTTAAAATATTAAACACGCACTACTATGTTATCCAACTATTCTACTTCTGTATATTTATTTAAGAGAAATGAAAGCACACAGCCATACAAAGAACTGTGAATGTGTATAGCAGCTTTATTTTTTTTATCAGCAAAAGCTGGAAACAATGGAAATGTCCAACCATGGGTGAATGAATAATCAAACTGTGGTATATTCATACAACAGATTACTACTCAAGTAATAAAAATAAAAGTGAATGAACTACTAATACACCCAATAACATGAATGAATCTCAGTAATGCTGAGTGAAAGAAGCCAGACCCAAAAATAAAAAATTATACTGTAAGAGTTCAGCTATAACATTCTAGAAAATGTAAACTAGTCTTCAGTGACAGGAAGCAGATCAGTGAGTGCATGGAGGGAAGGGCAAAGAGAGATCATGAAAGGACACAAGGAAACTTTTAGGGATAATAGATATGTTCATTATTATAAATGTAGTGATTGTTTTACAGGTATATAATATGTTAAAAATCATCAAACTGGACGCTTTAAATACATTGCATATCAGTTCTGCCTCAATTTTTTAAATTTTAAGTAAAAAATTGAAACACAATGCCAGAAGGAAATTTAGGGGCTTAAAACAAATAAAGCTAAGTAAAATCATTTAATTTGCTCAGTAAGCAGGGCTTGATGGGGAAGGCTCATCTCTGCTTCATGTGGCACCAGCTGTGACAACTTAGTTGAGGGCTGGAGGATCAGATTCCAAGTTGGCTCACTCACATGGTGACAAGTTGGTACTGACTATAAGCTGGGAGCTCAGTCTATTACAAGTGAACTACTACAGATGACGTGAGCTTCCTGTTAACTGGATTCAAAAACCAAGTGTCCTGAAATGGAGCTTGGCTTTGGAAATCACAAAGCATCACTTCCATCAAATCTTAGTAATGGAGGCAGTCACAAAGGCACACCCAGGTTCAAGGAAAGGGGAAATAGACTCTTGAGAGGAGCACAAAATTCTGGAAGAGCATACGGAATAGCAACTATTGTTGAAGCTATTTTATGGAAAATATTATTTAACACAGTCCACCCTCTGGCTCAATAATTCACATTCCGCCCACATGCAAAATACACTCTGTCATTTCCAAGACCTGCAAAGTCTTATCCCTTGATGGTACTGGGCTCAGACTTGAGGTTCAGGATCATATCATCTAAAGCAAATCCAGTGGAAAACAATTTCTTAAGAAGTTAAATTTCTTCCAAAGAAAGACAAATACTACATGATCCAGCCATTTCACTCCTGAGAGAAATAAAAACAGATGGCCACACAAAGAGATAAAGCTTCCATGGATGAAGTTGCTCAAGGTCAGATCCCCATGTGAAATTTCTCTTGCTCTTAAAACCCGTGAATTACAGAGAAAGTTATTAACCCCCCCCACACCCAACATACAATGAATGGTAGGACAGATACAGGACAACTTCAATAAACACTCTTGTTCAAAAAGAGAGAGAATGGAGGCACAGAGAGGTCTTTGCTCCACAGCAATTCTAAAGTCCAGTCCTACCACCTGCGTAAAATTTGTTTTAGCTCTTAATTCTACCCTCAGAGTGGGTGTGCTGAGAGTCTGGAAGAGCGCATTATTGTTGTGGCTGTTTTTTAAAAATACAATCCGCTACATATTCCTTTTTATTTAGTTATATTTTTGAATATTTAAAATGTTTTTATGGTTCAGAAGTTAACACTATATAAAAAGGCATACTCAAAGAGGTTCCCATTTCTATCCCTATAGGTAACTTTTAAATTAGTGTTTAGTTTATCCTTCCGATTTTTGTTCTAAATCACACATATACACACATACATACCACACAGTCTTATTGCCAATTCTTTATTACTCAGAAGACATTTTATATATATAAGTATATATATATAAAGATACTATATATATCCTTGTATTTGCTATATAATCCTTCATCAAGATCTTCCCACTGTCTATTTGTGGTTGTATAGTACTCCATTGTATGCTTGTACTAGAGTTAATTCAATTGGTCTTTTATGAATCATCATTTGTTGTCAAGATTTTGATTTTTTTGGTCAATCTGACAGTTAAGAAATAGTATCTCAGTATAATGTTATTTTAATAACTTTATGTTAAAGAAAAATTTATATATTTTTTCTGTGAAAGGTCTATTAGTCTTTTGCCCATTTTTCTATTGGTATCTCCAAATTTTAATAATTTCTTTTAATTTTAACAATTCTTTGTATACTAGAGAAGCTCATCCTTTATCTAGGAGGTTTGTTGGAAATAATTTCTGCCAGTTTTTCTTTTGTCTTTTGACTTTGCTTACTGTGTTTTCCATCTAGACACAAGCCTTTTCCCCCCAGTAATATAGTCAATTTTATCTATGTTTTCTTTTGATTATAAAGAGAAACAAATGATTTTAACAGTAAATAAATTGGATCACATGACTGTATAGGAAAAAATAATTGAAGTAATTTGTGAACCTAGTACTTTCGCTATACACCTTTGGTAGGATATATTCTTGTCAATCACATTGGTGTATAAGTCTGAGATGATTTCATATTGATCATAGGATAGAGCAAGTAAATTATTACATGTAAGTGATCAGGAGAAGACAGATACCTGCCACATACATTCTTACCCTCATTAATGATCCAGCCACAGCTGTGTGGTGATTGCAGGCAACCCTCAAACCAGTTCGAACTGACAACAGGTCACCTCAAGCATGCACCACCTGCCCCTAACTTCCTGCCTGGGCTTATTTTCTGCTATTGCATGACATACCTGTGGGAGCCCACACGATACTCACACGTTGTAATTCAGACTCACTGGGTGAGTCACCCCCCACTCCCCAATCAGGGGTGCCCAAACTTTTGGTGTCTCTGCACCATAATGGAAGAAGAGTTGTCTTTGGCCCCATTAAATACACCTGTGACACATAATCACAAAAAAGTCTCATGATGTTTTAAGTAAATTTACAACCTTGTATTGGGCCGCATTCACAGCCATCCTGAGCTGTATGCAGCCCATAGGCCGCAGGTTGGATACCCCTGCAAGTAATTCTCAACCAATGGGGAAAGGAGCCAATAGATAAATGCCTTTCCTTTATGTCCCTTGGACAAACAACTCTAAGGCAGATATTGTATACCACTCAGAAGATTTTGTGAAATCAAGCACTAATCACCTATAGAAGTGATCAATTCAGTAATGTATTTGTTTTGGGATTTCCCTCCTTCCCTGTTTTAGTCCCCCGGGTTCCTCATTCTTGCTCCCTGGGATCACTTCCCCAATAAGTCACCTGCATACCAGCCCTCAGATTCTGCTTTTAGGAGGATCTCAGGATAGGACATTGCTTATAGAATAGCTGAATCATTGGACTTATGCTGGGAGCCAATGAACTCCAAATTTTTTATCACCTGAGAAAAACAAACCTTAATTTGTTTGCTGTTACTTGCAGCCAAAAGCGTTTCTCATGAACACAGGTACACTAAGCGGACTAGCAGAAGCTAAAGCTGGAAGTATGGAAAAGGACCAAATAGCAAAGGGAGCCATATGGCAGACTGAATGTTTGTACTTTATTATCTGGAATGAATCCAACATTTCTTGCCTGGATGACTGGCTGGATGGTTTGAGCATCCACTAGTGCAGAGGGAGGTGCAGATGGAGAGATAGGGGAACTCATTTGCTTGAACGGACACAAGTTAAATGTGCAGTGCCTCTATATGGTGACAAAGCTAAACCTAGCAAGGCTCAAGGAAAAGCTGTAAATGAAGCGAACTTAATTTTTTCTGAAGTTACTCACTTTTGTCTTTTTGCCAAACTTAGTTCTGATTTTTTGTTCCTGTCATGTTCTTTCCTGCCCAGACTTTTTTTTTTGTAATGGTACAACACTATTTTATTATTAGTCACAACCTATGAAAAATCTACTTCTACAATTACTTTATGTTGTTTACAAAAGGCCATATGAATTACTTCTACAGTTTAATTTCAAAGTTCGGAGACACAGAATCAATTTTTTTAAATCAGGATATTGCTGAATTACCATTGGCTGAATTCATATATGGTCCAATTGGCAAAAAGATTCATCAAAAGTGAACATTCACAAGACTTTAGATTTGATAACTACTCTTAATGTTGAATCATATTGTGGCCATTTGAAGGGAGAATGCACTTGGAGTCTTTTATGTACAAAACCAATTGAATTCAGTACTTTTATATATTTCACCTAGAGCAAATTAAAATGCTATGTGGCTAAAATGTGATGATTTGTGCTTTATGATATTTGCAAACTTCTCTTACAAGAGTGGAGTGAAGATGGATTGCAGCTTCTGCCATGGCCTCTTGAACAGTGTCTCTCTGGACAGCCCTCTCTGGATGCTCCCTCTTGGAATCCAGCTGTCATGCTGCGGGAAGTCCACGGCACAGAAAAACCACATGTAGGCACCCTGGTTGACAGCCTGGCTGAACCCCCCGCCAGGGGCTCCAAACAGCATCTCACAGCACCTGAACAACAGCCGCCTCAAAAGCAACTGCCCAGACAAGCGCCTTGGGAATTTTTAATCTAGAAAATTATGAACACAATAAAGTGTGTGTCTTATGGTGCTAACTTTTGGGGTAATTTATTACACAGCAATAGATAATGGGAACACTACCTTAGTGTAGATCCGAAAGAAAGTCAAACTTCCCAGGCCTGAGAAATCTTATCTACTATTAGCACTATTTCCACTTAGGGATCTTTCTTATTGACACTGTTAGGGATTAACTTTTAAAGGATAAAATGTCTGAATTTTTAAGCATTGTTAATAAAATGTCTAATTTCTAATGTTAATAAAATGTCTGAGTCTTTTTTTGCCCTGATTTCCTGTTGTGACGGTGAAAACATGACCAATAGCTATAAGAAATCAGCAAAAGATTTATAAAAATGTCTTGTTTCTTTGTGGTAAAGACCATAGATTTCCAAACAAAATACTTGATGGAGGGTAAGGAGACATCCAAGACAAAAAAAAATACGTAAAGCTCTTCGAGAAGGATCTAGAGATTGTAATCAAAAGTACTCAAAATAATAGGATGGCTAATTATCTCATTAGTAAAATTATGAATCAAAGATACAATTTAAAAATAAAGTAAGTAAATGCTCTCAGGCACCACACACATAGGATAAAGAAAAGTTTCAAGTCAAAAATGAAGCCTGAGCCCTTGCCAGTGTGGCTCAGTTGATTGGCACTTCCTCCTGTACACCAAAAGATTGGGGGTTTCATTCCTGGACAGGGTACATACTTAGGTTGTGGGTTCAAACGCTGGTTGGGGCACGTATGGGAGGCAACCAATTGGTATTTCTCTCTCAAATCAATGTTTCTCTCTTTTAGTGTCTCTTTCTTTCTAAAATCAACGAACATATTTTTAAAACAAAGCCCAAGTTTTCACATATGATGCCCAGAGATAGTAAGTTTGATAGTATGAGTTTTTAGAAGAATAATCTATACTCATTTACTATTTTCCAATGCCTTATAGCTAACATATCAGTTCAATATGACAGTAAGGAAACAAATCATTTAAGGAAGGGAAAAATAAATACTTACAAATGATACTGGATCCTTCCTCCACTTCCACTTTTAAAGGAACAAAGAAATGAGACACTATTTATTCTATTGTATGGAGGAAAAAGATAAGTGTCCAGAAATTAAAGTGTCAATTAGAAAGTTCTGATTGTTCTGAAAAATCCTTGTAACCAATGAACAAAAATTCTTCTCTCTAGCTAGGCTCACATAACCCAGTCATTTAATAAAAATATCCTATCATGCATTCCCTTAAGAAGGTCCATCTGGGAGTCAAAATAAGTCTTTTGATAGCAGGACAATTTTTTCTTTTAAAAATGAGAGGATTTATTATCTTGCTTAGAAGTATGAAAGACTGATCATAACGGGAGAAGGTGTGGGTTTGGTGGTTTTCCATCTTGACTCTTGTGGGGGAACAGTCTAGAGAAGGTCCAGAGCCCAGTGGGCTGTGAGCCACTCCCAGCAATTAGCAATGGGACTCATTGTAGGAAAACCTGTCTTGGCCATTTCAATGACCTCAGACTCCTGCATTGCAGAAATAATTCTTGTCTTCCGGAACCATTCATCATATACTAATTTCACTGGCCATTTTCATATTTTGTAACCTTTTAGAGGTCACTGCAAAGTGAATGGCTCCTGGCCAGAAACAGGCAGGAACTTGGGTCCTGTCAGTCACAGGGAAGAGAAAAAGAAGAAAAGGCAAAGATTCAAACAACACTCACTATTCTTGGTCTCAGTGGCTCATTTTTCGGCTTCCTTACTGATTTGACTCCAGGAAAAAAAAACTCCTCTGGGTCTCATACTATGAGAAAGAGCCACAGAAATATTGTCAGGGAGGAAGAGGACACACTTCATGATACAATGCCACATATCAGGGGCAATGGAAAGACTTGGAAAATCTTTCACCTGTTTTAGATAGATAGATAGATAGATAGATAGATAGATAGATAGATAGATAGATAGATAGATAGATAATGATGCAGTGTGGCTAAGTGTCTTGGTTGTGAAATTCACACTCCTCTTCCAAAGAGAGAGATTTAAGGATCCAAGATGGTGGCAGAGAAGGTGGATGTTACACTTGCTGCCTCCCAGGACCAAACTGGAATTACAGCTAAAATATAGAACATTCAACCTGAATAACCAACTGAAGGCTAGCTAAAGAGAAACCTTATAACTAAGGACTTATAGGAGAAGCTACATTGAGAGTGGTAAGAAGGGCAGAGGCCTAAAAAGGTCTGGGCCCACTTCCACAGGAGGTACTCAGAGGGATATCTCTGCTGCAAAGGTTCCCCTTGGGAATGTGGGGCCTCAACACCAAGCTGGCCTCCCCAGCCCAGAACACCAGAGCCAGGAAGAGCCACCCACATAAGAGCTGGCTGTGAAAATCAGTGGGGATTCTGTCCACCAGACAGAAATGGCAGACTGCTAGAGACACAGGCACCTTCTTAAAAGGCCAATGGACAACATCTCATTTGAAGCCCAGTGGGCTGTGATGATGCCCAGAAATAGTAAGAGATAGTTGTAATAGAGATAGTTGTAATTCCACTCACCATGGGCTCTGGCACAGGCAGGGCAGTCCAGACTAGGTACATGAGGAAAAACTGGGGTTTGTGTCTCCGGGTAGAGAGCTGGAGGACAACTGCCAGGATCCCTGTGCTAAGTCCCTCTCCCACACCGTAGGCACCATCTTTATTGGTGGTGCATTCCCCTCCATATGGCATCAGCTGGGGGAATGCAATAGTCCCACCCTCTGTGCTCTGCATTGCACCACCCTGCAAAACTCATGCACCGCTGAGTAGTCAGCTACCTGGGCTGGGCTGTAGAGGTCTGGGCAGACACATAGGTTGTCAGTGACTGAGTTGTGTGGCTTTGGAATAAGACTATTTACCGCACTATCCTATTAATGTGACTGGTGCTCCCCCTCACAAGAGACCTTCCAGCACCACTCTCCAGGCCTCTGGTGGTTCCATTCTCCTGACTTTGACTTCAAATGGCTCTACCCCCCTGCCAAGGTCTGGGCAGAATCCAGAACACACTGAATTGTGTGGTTTTGAGGCAGGGGCTACTCCCCCATTTTGTCCAAGCCTGATTAGCACATCCCCTCACAGAAAATCCACTAGCCCCACCCAACGTACTCACAGTAGCCCTCTCTGCAGAGATCAAGCTCTGGGCAGAATCTGCACAGACTGAGTCGTATGGCTCTGGGAGGGGGGAGATTTTTTTCCCCTCACAGACCAGTGCAGATCCATCCTTGCACATGGCCAAATCTTGGTCTCTTTGGGCCTGACAAACTCTGCTCGTCTCACCCTGATGACTTCCTGAGACCATGATCCCATACAAAGATGTGAGAACAGCCAGCAGTTGGCAGCTAGATGCAGTATACCCTGGGACATTTGCTAAGTGGCCATAGACCCAGCCCTGGCACCATTTGACCCTTTATCAATCTGGTAACCATGACTCGCCTCTGCCTGGTGACTTACTGAGAATCTACCTCAAGCAACTTGAGTATAGCCAGAGGCTCCTTTAGTGATTGAGCCTAACAGGTAGCCAGCCAGTGGAGGTAGGTAGAGGCAGATCTCAGGGTCCCTTAGGACTTTTGTTGACCTATCCCCGGGCCCAGTGTTGGTAAAGCTGGCCTTGGTGCACAGCTTGGACCTTCCCACTCACATCCAGGCCCAGCAGAGGCAGCCACAAACTGTGGATGACTTTGTAACTCTAAACGAGTTGCCCAGGGCCAGTTATAGGGAGCATCTGAATTGACCTGCACAAAGACCCTCCCAAGAGGCCCCAGAACCACCCCAGTGCTCATCTTCAGACATCAGAGCATGATCCAATTGGCTTCACAAGTGGCATATCCAAAGGGAGATCTCAACAGGCACCAGACCCTGCTGAGGCAAATTGTGCTTCAGGTTGTTGGCACCTGCACAGCAGCTTGTACACTGTGGTTGGGGTTGACCCTCACTGTCAGCCAGCCTGAGGGTTGACCCCTAATATGAATGGGCTGATAGCAATAAAAACTCAATTATAACAGGAGGCCCACCTAACCCACACAAGGGACATTCCTGGAGCACACAGCTCAGATGATCCAGAAGACTGCACCCACAGAAAATGTACTACATAAGGCCACCCTGCCACTGGGAGTCATAGCAGATCTACCTAATACATAGACACAAAGAGATAGCAAAAGCAAGGAGACAAATACATAACCCCCAAATGAAAGAAGAGGAGAAATATCCAGAAAAATAGCCAAATGAAAATGGAAGCAAACAATTTTCCAGATTTAAAGTTTAAAAAAATGGTTATAAGGATGCTCAAGGAACTTTGTGAGAACTACAACACCATGAAAAAAGAATATAGAAATCATAAAAAATAACCAGTCAGAAATGAAGAATACACTAGAAAGAATAAACAGTAGGTTGGTTGAAGCAGAAGATTGAATCATTGATTTGGAAGACAAGGTATTAGAAAACACCAAATCAGAGAAGAAAAAAAAAAAGATTTTTAAAAAAGGGACCTTTGAGACATGAAGCATAACAACATCCACATCATAGGGGTACCAAAAGGAGAAGAGAGAGAACAAGGGATCAAATCTATTTAAAGAAATAGTGACCAAAAACTTTCCTAACCTGATGGGAGAAAAAGACATACAAGTCCAGGAAGCACATAGAGTCCCAAACAAGATGAACACAAAAAGGCCCACATCAAGATACATCATAATTGAAATGGCAATGGTTAAACACAAAGAGATAATCTTTTGAGCAGCAAGAGAAAGAAAGTTAGTGACCTACAAGGGAGCTCCCATAATACTGTCAGCTGATCTCTCAACAGAAACATTTCAGGCCAGAAGAGACTGACCTGAAATATTTGAAGTGATGAAAAGCAAGGACCTACAACCAAGACCACTTTACGGAGCAATGTTATCATTTAAAATTGAAGGAGAAATAAAGAGCTTCCCAGATAAGAAAATGGTAAAAGAGTTTGTTACTACCAAACCAGGATTAGAGGTAATGTTGAGCAGAAAGAGTCTTCTTGAAGAAGGAGAAGGAGGAGAAGAAGAAGAGAAGGAAGAGGAAGAAGAGAAGGAGGAGGAAGAAAGGGGAATGTAGTTAAAAGAATTAAAATGGCAATAATCACTTTAAATGTAAAAGGCTTAAATGCTTCAATCAAAAGACATGAGGTAGCTGATGGATAAGAAAACAGGACTCATATATATGCTGTCTCCAAGAGACCCACTTAGAATAAAATATACACACAGACTAAAAGTAAGGGATGGAAAAAGATATTTCATGCAAATGGAAAAGAAAAGAAAGCTATGGTAGCAATACTTATATTGACAAAATACACTAAAACACAGATTATAGTAAGAAACAAAAAAAGAACACTACATAATGATAAGGGGAACAATCCAACAAGAGACTATAATGTAGCCTCTTGTTGCTACATGTAGCCTTGTAAACATTTTTGTACTCAGTGTAGGAACACCTAAATATGTAAAGTCAATCTTGATAGACATAAAAAGAGAGAATGACAGAAATAGATTCATAGGAAGGGAGTTTAACATCCCATTGGCTTCAATGGAGAGATCTTGCCAAGAGAAAATCAACAGGAAATGGTTGCCTTAAATGACACACTAGAGCAGATGTATTTAATTGATACCTTCAGAACATTTCACCTCTAAGTAGCAGAGTATATATTCTTTTCAAGTGCATATGGGACATTTTCTAGGCTAGACCACATGTTAGGACAGAAAACAAGTATCAATAAATGTAAGAAGATTGAAATCATATCAAGCATCTTCTCTGACCATAATGGTGTGAAACTAGAAATCAATAACAAGAAAAAACCTGAAACACACACAAAGACATGGAGACTAAATAACATGTTACTAAACAATGAATAGGTTAACAATGAGATCAAGGGAAAAAATCAAAAGATACCTTGAAACAAATGAAAATGAGAACACGACAACCCCAAATCTATGGGACATAGTGAAAGTTGTCCCAAAAGGTAAAATCATAGTATTACAGGCCTACCTCAAGAAATAAAAAAAATCTGAAATAAACAGTCTAACTTTACATTTACAGGAATTTGAAAAATAATAACAAACAAAGCCGAAAGTAAATAATAAAAACCAGAGCATAAATAAATTAACTAGAGTCTATAAAAACAAGACAAAAGATCAATGAAACAAAGAGCTTGTTCTTGGAAAAGATAAACAAAATTGACAAACCTTTAACCAGACTCATCTAAGAGAGAGAGAGAGAGAGAGAGAGAGGACCCAAATAAATAAAGTCAAAAATGAAAAAGAAATAACAACTGACACCAAAGATATACAAAGTATTGTAAGGAAATATTATCAACAATTATATGCCAACAAATTAGACAATCTGGACAAAATGGATACATTTCTAGAAACATAAAATCTTCCAAAACTGAATCAGGAAGAATCAGATAATCTGAATGGACAGATTACAAATAATGAAATTGAAGCAATAACTAAAAAATCCCAACAAACAAAAGCCCTGGACCGAATGGTTTCACAGGTGAATTTTACCAAACATTCAAAGAAGAACTAACACCTCTCCTTCTCAAACTATTCTAAAAAGTTCAAGAGGAGGGAAGACTCTGAAGCTCCTTTTATAAGGCCAGCATTATCCTAATTCAAAACCAAATAAAGACACCACAATAATTAAAATTATAGGCCAATATTCCTGATGAACATAGATGCTAAAATACTCAACAAAATGTTAGCAAATTGGATTCAGCAATACATTAAAAAGATCATACACCAAAATCAAGTGGGCTTTATTCCAGGGATGAAAGATTGGTACAATATCCTCAAATCAATAAAAATTATACAACATATAAACAAAATGAAAAAACAAAATAATGAAGGATAAAAATCACAGGATCATATCAATAGATGCAGAAAAAAGTACTTAATAAAATCCAGTACCTATTATGATAAAAATCTCAGTAAAGTGGAAATAGAAACATACCTCAATGTAATAAAGGTCATATATGACAAACCCAAGCCAACATCATACTTAATGGGCAAAAACTAATTGTTTCCCTTAAGAATGTGAACAAGACAGGAATGTCCACTTTCACCTTTCTTATTCAACATAGCACTGGAAGTCCTAGACACAGCAATTAGACAAGAAAAAGAAATAAACGGCAACCAAATTGGAAATGAAGAAGTAAAATTGTCATTATTTGTAGATGACATGATACTATATAGAGAGAACCCTAAAGATTCCACCCAAAACTGCTAGAACTAATAAATGAATTCAGTCAAGTAACAATATAAAATACTGTATTTTTTGGACTATAAGATGCACCGGATCATAAGACTTCCTGCAGCGGCAACCCTGCTCCTGCCTCCTGCGACCCCACTCCACAGCCGCCCCCTCCTCAGTAAGCCAGGTAAGCTACATTTGGACTATAAGATGCACCCCCCATTTTCCTCCCAAATTTGGGGGGCGGGGGGTGCATCTTATAGTCTGAAAAATGTGGTAAATACCAGAAATCAGTTACATATTTATGTACCAATAATGAACTATCAGAAAGGGAAACTAAGAAATGACTCCCATTTAAGTTGCATTAAGAAAATAAAATATTTAGGAATAAATTTAACCAATGATTTAAAATTGCTGTACTCAGAAAATTATAAAACACTGAAGAAAGAAAATGAAAATGATAGAAATGGGTGGAAGCATATACCATGTTCATGGATAGGGATAATTAACATCATTAAATATCCATACTACCTAAGGCAATCTATAGATTCAATACTATTTTTATTAAGATAACCAATGGCATATTTCACAGACCTAGAAAAAATATTTCAAAAATTTATATGGGACCACTAAAGACCCTGAATAGCCATAGCAATCTTGAGAGAGAAGAACAAAGTTGGAGAAATCATGCTGCCTGATATCAAACTACACTACAAGGCCATAGTAATGAAAATAGCATGGTACTGGCATAAAAATAGGCATAAGATCAATGAAACAGAATAGAGAGCCCAGAAATAAACCTACAGCTATGTGGTCAACTAATATTTGACAAAGGAACCAAGAATCATACAATGGGGTAAAGATACTGTACTCAATAAATGGTGTTGGGAAAATTGGAAAGAAATATGAAAAAAAATGAAACTAGACCACTGTCTTACACCATATACAAGAATAAACTCAAAATGGATTAAAGATTTAAATGTTAGGCTTGAAACTATAAAAATCTCAGAAGAAAACATAAACAGTAAAATCTCAGACATATCTCATGGCAATATTTTTTTCTGATATATTTCCTTGGGGTAGGGAAACAAAAGAAAAAAATAAACAAATGGAGCTACATCAAACTAAAAAGGTTTTGCACAGCAAAGGAAACAAAACAAATGAAAAGACAACCAACTGAACAGGAGAACATATTTGCCAATTATACATCTGGTGAGGAGTCAATATCCAAAATTTAGAAGAATTTATGTAACTCAACACCAAAAAACTCCAAATGATCCAATTAAAAAATAAGCTAAGAACCTGAATAGACACTTCTCCAAAGAAGACATACAGATGGCCAACAGACATATGAAAAGATGCTCAGTGTCACTATTCATCAAAAAAATGCAAAGTAAAATCACAATCAGATATCACCTCACACCTGTCAGAATGGATATCATCAATAAATAAACAAACAACAAGTGTTGTCAAGGATGTGGAGAAAAGGGGACTCTCATACACCGTTGGTGGGAATGCAGATTGGTGCATCCAATGTGGAAAGCAGTATAGAGTTACCTTTAAAAATTAAAAGTGGAACTGCCTTATGACCCAGTGATTCCACTTCTGGGAATTTATCTGAAGAAACCCAAAACACTAATTCGAAAGAATACACGCACCCCTATGTTCATTTGAGTGTTATTTACAATAGCCAAGATTTGGAAGCAGCTCAAGTGTCCATCAGTAGATGAGTGGATAAAAAGGCTGTGGTACATTTACACAATGGAATACTATTTGGCCATAGAAAAGAAGGAAATCTTACCCTTTGTGACAGCATGGACAGATCTGGAGAGTGTTTGCTAAGTGAAATGAACCAAACAGAGGAGGACAAGTACCATCTGATTTCACTTGTATGTGGAATCTAATGAACGAAATAAACTAACCAATAAAATAGAAACAGATTCATAGACACAGAGAATAGACTCACAGCTGTCAGAGGGGAAGGGGGTTGGTGGGCTGAGTGAAAAAGGGAAAGGGATTAAGCAAGGAAAAAAAGACCTCGTGGACACAGATTAACAGTGTGGTGATTACCAGAGGGAAAGGGGGTGGAGAGAGGTAGAAGAGGGTAAAGGGGGGATAAATGGTGATGGAAGGAGACTTGTGTTGGTGAACCCACAGTACAATATACGAATGATGAATTATAGAATTGTACACCCGAAATCTATATAATTTTATTAACAAATGACACCCCAATAATTTTAATGAAAAAATACAGAGAGATTCAGTGTTCATCATGTATGTTAATCTAAGCAGAGAAAGCTAGTTTTACAGTGAGAATCCCCTGGCACTGTTCTACTTCTGTAAGTGATCCTGTTTAAAACTTCAAAGGGAGGTGCTGGATGAGCCCTGCCCAAATACATGAGGGCAGACCCCCCAAAAAACTGGAATTATCTTCTGGAGGGTGGGCCCCTTGTAGTACAGGCTTCCCTGCTAGCTGAGTGTTCTAGGAACCCACCTGTGTCAGTGTACCAGCTGGCGTTGTTGTGACAGGCTGGCTTCGGGTTGTGAAATGTTTTTGAAGACTCTTCCAATACTTTGCCCATTTCATGATGGGTGATTTATGAGCACACCTGCCCACACCACGCTGAGTGTTCAGCAGTTTTTGACCAAAAACAGCATGACCCCAGTGCTCCACCCTCCCTATTCACCTGATCTCCCTGCCTCCTACCCCCAGCAACTTCTTTGTTTTTTTGTTTTTCTGGATGAAAAAAAGTCCTCAAAGGGAAATGTTTTGTCGATGTGGAAGAGGTAAAACAAAAAATGGCAGAAGCACTAAAAAGCATAAAAATCGATGAGTTCAGAAACTGTTTTGTGCAGGTGCACCTGGAATACAGGTGCTTTGAAGGTAACTGAAGTTTAAACAGGTAAGAACAAATATACAATTTTTTATAAATGAATTCCCTTTTTGGGTACCCCCTCATATCCAATAATAACAACTAGCTGATGAGTAGAAAAGAGCAAAGTCAGAATTAGCAAGGGCTCTTTGTAGGGTACAAATAATGAAACATGAGAGAGAGAGATGGTGACAGAGCACCCAGCCTCCCTTGGCAAGGCACCCAGACTTGACTGTATCAACCCCATTGTTGTAGGGGTGTCTGGGCTGCCAATCACATGGCCAATACTGGCCTCATTACTGTTTTTTTGTGTGTGTCCTTCCAGCCCACCATCTCCTGGGCCTTCATCGAGCATATAGAAAGATCTGGTGCAATGATTCTCAAGAGGTCTAGAACTGCCCCATAGGAGATATTTAACACTTTGTGGGGGTGTTTTTGATTGTCAAAATAATTATAGGAGGGGGTTACTACATACATTTAGTAGACAGAGCCAAGGCCGTTGGATGTCCTGTGACACACAGGCATTCCCAAACAACAAAGAATTGTCCTCCAGCCGCACCCTTCATGACTTTCAAATGATCTACTGCACATTCATTTCATGAACATCGTCTTATTTTTAACCTAGAACCTTCCTCCACTTTACATATGAAGACAGAAGATTCTTTTGCAATTTGCATGATTTTATTATGCTCTCAATTTTCCAGTTGCTGAAGGTTATTCCTTGCTTTGTTTGAGACTTTACCACGACTTGTCATTGTCTCCGAATGTCACTTCATGACAGTAACGCTGCTCTAGGTGTCTGAGACTCTGACACCGCACTCCTGTGTCAGCGTGCCTCTGCAGCTGTCACAGGCATGGTTGCTATGTCTGGATTCTTATGTAGTTGCACACAAGCCTTTACATATTAAAATAAAGGAAATTTTATTTTAAATAACTTTTCTTTTATATTACAATTGAGCACTATACGTTATCTGTGTAAGAAGATTATTTTACCCATGAATGTCATTTCTAGACAGCGGAGTGTTAACAAAATGTTTTGGATGGAAAGCACAAGGTCTGTCAGGGCTGAGAACCTCTGCTTGTAATGAGCGGGAGCATCAAGTGAGTAATTTTTCACTTACTGACCCAAATATTCTCCTTCTCCTACCAGATTCAGTAAAATGCTAGGGAGGAGAGAAGGAGGTGCCGGAGGATTATGACCCACAGAGGAAAGGCCCACAGAGAAGCTTCTCTAGGCCCGGGACTTTCTACAGCAGCCTCCCTGTGTTTGCAGCAAACTTTCACCTGGGGCCTGATGTCCCGAGTATCTGCCGCTTTACCTACTAGAATTCTCCCCACCCACCCTGTCCACCTGTGACCATTTCTCATCGCTGTCCTCATTTTTAATTGTGTATTTTGGCTGGCTGTCTTCACTTCAAGTTCTCAACCCAGCACCCAAATTCTCTGGAAGAAAGATGAGAATGTCCACAACAACTGTATAGTCAACCCATGAACAAAATGTTGACAAAAATCTAACTGTCTCTATTTGGAAAAGAAACTTGCAGGTTATTAAGTTTCTTGGACATCAGAGGCTCCATTTTCTTTTAACTGATTAACTGCCTTCTTAAGGTCCCAATTTCATTTACTTTAGACCTAAGAAGTAGATGTGCTCTACCTAAGACCCTCCTTTTACTACCTCAGACTTTCTGACTTAACACTGTTAGACCATTCTCCCAGGTGCATCCAGAATCTCACTAACTCTGAATCAAGACCATTTCCAAATCAAAATATTTCCAAAATTTAAAATGCTTACATCAGAAACAGCATAATCAGAAAAAGAGTCGATTCAAATCCCACAGGTATTTTTAATTATACATATTCAAGAATGGGTTATAAGTGTGCATTTGCACAGTGCAGAATAGCTGTTTCCCACCGGAACATAAACCATATACATCATGCATCTAGAGGAACAAAACAGCCAAGACGTCCTCAACACGCGTCTGCGTGTTAGGGCTTGGACCCCTGACGTCACCAACCAGTCTTCAGAAGCCCAGCAGCTCACATGTCAGCAAACACAACACAGTATATGGACTCAGCCTTTGGTACCGCAATGGCATAGTCTTCAAAATAAGTGACTATAAAAAATATCCTTTGTTTGAATGCATCTTGTGTATAGACTCTGACGTAAAAGTCTTTACCATAACTACACTTTAAAATACAAGAAATGAAACACTGCAGAGCCAAGCCCGGGTGAGGAAGGCAGCTGACCTTCAGAAGTCAAGCAAGCACTTTAGATAAAAACACTAAGGCAGACACTACATTTTATTTGCATATAAATGGAAGCAGGTCTCAGGCAGATGAACAGTTAAATTAGGCAAGAGACAGGTTTGGGTTTTGTTTTTATTTAAGAAATAATTAGGTACTTGTCTTCAATACTTCTCTCACACACATAATCAGCAGCGTTAGTGCAGAGCAATGGAATGTGCATGTGCTTCAGAAAGAAATCTGAAGTAAAAGAAACACACCCATCCTCACGTCCACAGGCATGGACGAGTATCCCGAGATCAGATTTGGACACAGGCAGGTAACAAAGTCTACTGTGAACAGAAAGGGGAGCCACCTAGAGGAGACTGGACCAGGAAGCCCACCTGGGGCCTACGGGTCCCACTAAGACTGTCTAAGGTGGCTCGAGGACTGGGCATGCTGTGGGTCCTATGCAGGTCCCTCTTCCTGTTGTGGGAATGAACAGCAATATCTGAGTACCCTGGTACTGTCTAGTTTCACAGGAAATTGATAGGAGTGAGGGGGAGAGGGGAGTGGATTGAGGGGAGGGAACGAGACAAAGACTTAACCCTCTCATTCTCTCTGATTCATCAGCTACAGTTTTCAACATTATATATCACAACTGAGTAGTAAGAGCCCTGTTGGCCACGTTGTGTTCTTGTATGAGCTTTCCATGTCCAATCATGGCAGTGTGGGGTGTGTCATTCAGTAAGCTAATGTATTATAATGAGGCTAAGGTTTACAGCAAGGTGAAATGTCTCAGTGTTGGATAGAGCTGCCCTTCTGCCAGTTCTAAACCGTAAATCCATTGGGGGTTGGGCTTACTATCTCCATGAGAGTCCTTGTAACTGTTACCAGTTACAGCCATTTCACCACATACCCTACCTCAAGTTCAGGGAGTCACAAAGTTTTACTCCTGGTTAAAGACTGAAAAAAAAAAATCACAAAACCTCTAGAGTTCTCTCTAATTTCCTCATTTCTCTACTTATTCAGTATTTCTAAAGACTTGCCTCCACTCACAGCCCTTTTCCCTGTAACATTTTCCCTAGGCTAACAGGCCACAGTAGCAGGCCAGACAAAGAGGGAAAGCAGTTACATATTATACTTTGAAGGGAAGAAAAAGAAAAGCAACTGAATCCTTGATCAAGCTAATAACATAATCCTGAAAGGGGCACAGCCCTGCCATCTAAGTGTGCTACACTAACACAAGCCAGTCTCTGTTACTCTTCTAAGGGGTACGATAGGTATTTTCCTCTAACTCTGGTTTTTAGCACACTCACATTACTAGACCCATTATTCATGTAGAAATCGACTCTGGGCACCATCAAAGTTGCTTTCTCGCAGGAGCTAATTTGAAATATTAATCAGGTTAGTGGAGTTTCTAAAATGTTCATTAGTACTTATAAAGCACTAAAATAGTAGATTTTTTTTACCAGTTCTAGATTTTTTATTGACATGACAAAATCTCTCTGTGATTGGGTAGTAGAATAGCTATAAAAATATGATTCTATTTGAAAGTATACTATACAATATTATAAGTATATGTATTATAGATATATAATATTAAATATAATAAATGTTATCTATATGTTTATATACATATGTATATTCTATTTATAATTAAGTTATCTTGTTATTTAATAATATCCTCCTGCAAAGGAACATCAGCATTCCTGAGTCATCATTTCTCCAGGGTGATTTTCATGTATTTTTCCTGCTCTCTCTAAGTCAGGTAGATTGCCAATAGCAAATAGACCTGTGTTTTGCAAGTACCAGGAAAGTACCTTTATTAATTACAAAGGCTTTTATTCTGGATGATATAGGGGTTTATTGCAATGGAGTTTGGTAATAGTAGTAGTAACAGTTGTAGCATTTTAGATCAAAGCATTTGCTTCAAATTATTACAAACTCTTTGCTTTATTTGCCTATACAAAGTGAGCCAGCATGTTCAAATCCAGTCAGGAATGTAAGCATACTCTGGAAAATAAAAGTAAACCTTCTTGAAGGATAAAAACTAAGCTACCATTGAATTATGCAACTTACTATTAGGATACAGTTATCAATATGGCTTTGATATTTATAGGCAGCAGCACAAACTATGCATTGAGAAAGTAGTAACAAGAATGACTATAGAAAGAGATAAGAAAATAGAGAATTTAGAGATTGCACACGCAAATGTTTGCAGGGAGCAGGTAAGTGATGGCAGTGCGGGCAGTTTGACAAAGGGCAATGTGAGTGGTAGGGACTGTTTCTAGTATGTATTTATAATTACATATCAAATTCAAACTGTGAGGACTGAGCCCTAAACTGTAACATTTAGACACCTCCAGACGCACACCTCTCCATCACTTATGTGGCAGCCCTGAGCAGATGCTAAGATGCTCCGGACAGTGAATGAATTACTCCTTATTAGCCAGACATCATTCTACTGTCCCCTTTGATGATGGTTGAAATCCTAGAAGTCAATATCAGGCCTTATTAATCTCCACACTCCTGAAACATAGTAAGCACTTAATAAATATTTGTTGAATTCATTAACAAAGCAGCCTTTGTGCTCTGGGAGCTTCACCTTGACAAATCACAGAAAGTCCTGTGTAGAAAGTGAGTAAAATGAAGCTATTGGGGTAATTCAGAAAAACTTTAGTGAAATATGAAGCGTGATGAGCAATGGAAAAACTCTAGTTCTCCTGCTTTAAAAAATGTGATTCTAACTATATTTAGTAAATAAGTTTTCCTAGAATTGACATCAAAGGGCCTTACTACAGTCGATTCCCTTAGTTCCCAAGGCTATCACACTTTCTGGGATTGGAATCACAATAGACAACTTTCTAGTCAAGTGCCAGAGACTTACACAACAAGGAAGCCTGATGCCAGGGGTACAACTACGGGAGCTCCTCCCTCCAGAAGGTTCCTTGAGCTCATGAGTGCCCTGGAGTCCTGGGGGGACTGTCCTCAAAGAATGACCCAACAATGTGGGGTGGAGACATATGGGCATGGGCAGGACATTGCCCCACTCATGGGGTTCCTTGGAAATGGCAGGGGAGGGTTCTAGTAGTGGGGAACTAAGTGCCCTTAACATGAAGACAGCATGACTGGCTGGTGAGGCCTGTGGTCCAGCACAGCTCCTGAGCTCCCACGCTGGGCTCCTTAAATTTAGGTGAGCAAATACAGGAAAGGGATATTGGTTGAACAAAATGAGACCCAAATCAGGAGGCAATTCAAAATATTGTTACTCTCACAAGCAGGTCACTTACGTATATCCTGCTACACCATGCCACCTGTCACCACTCCTAGAAAATAACAGAGTCAGACCCTTGCACAGAAAGCACACATATACAGAGCCATTTCCCTCTGTGATTAAGAATCAGAAGATATGCTCTTCTTTGTACTTCTTGGATCAGCCTTGATCTGGTGACAGCACAAGTGACAGAATGATTCAGTTGTGACAGGAGCACCACAAGGGGACCTACTTGTCAATGGGCCCATCTGTCTGCTGTCATCCTCTGTCCCCTCAAATGCTGATGAGATTGCCACGCTACTGAAAGTGTTACAGGGAGTTACACTCACGCATCCACATTTCCAATGGGGTGAAGGAAGGCCCTGAATAATAGATGGTGCATCTGCTAAAGAAGAGGAAGAGGAAGAGGAAAAAGAAGAAGAAGAGGAAGAAAAGGTCACCAGAAGAGCAAGTAATGAATCTAGAATGTTGAATTCTGGGTAATTGTAGCTTCTCATCTTTCTTATGTCCTAGAATTACTCAGAGGAAAACAATAAGAAATCATTTTGTGCTGCACTTATTTCACAAATGTTTAGTCAGCAGCTACTGTCTAGGCAGCGATGGGCTAGATATTATAGGGAACACTGAACAGTAAAATTTATGAATTCCACTTGCAGTAAACTTAAGAGCTGATTAAGAAAAGCTATATACCCTTGAAAATTTAAGGTATAAAATGATGCAAGTACTAACTAATCACATAGCCCCACATGTTCCATTTAATAGTTTAGAATCAAATGGGAACAAATTCTAGATATTGGGAGTTGACTACTGTTGGAATGCCCAGTACCAGCTCTCTGAAACCGTGTACTGAGGTGGTGCCTCCTGCTTTGACCCTCCCTGTTTGGTTTTGTGTGTGTTCATTGGTCTTCTCAGTCAGACCTCCTCCTACCCCACAGACTTCTCAACGCCCAGCCCTTTGTCACATGGCCAGTCACCCCAGATGAAGCCTCTACTCCTACCAGGTAAGACTCTTAACTACTTCTTGGTGTCCCCTCCACAGAGCTGAGCACACTTCTCTGTGGTCATTTAGTGTTGTCTCTATTAAAGTGCAATCTGTATGATGGCAGGAGTTGGGTCTTTCTGATCTGTGTATCCCCAGCAACCAGCTGGGTGTCCTTACTGAAACAATCAATGGCTATTCCAACTTTGCTCAAGCAATAATCAAAGTAACTAGAAAATCTGAGGGTTTGTAAAATAGTACCAAGATGCAGAGTTATAATAAAAAAAATAAAGGGAACAAATAGAAAATTATAAGAAGACAGAAAAAAGTTCTCACACACCTCACAATTTTACAGGTAATATTGTTGTCCATACATACTTTTCTCTGGAGCACCTGAGGCTGTCCTTGTTTTAATTGCCACCTGAGAAGTCATGGGCCAAAAAGAACATCTTCATTCTCACTCTCCCTCCCAGATGGCCTTGTTTCTGGGCTCTGCCCAAAGGCGTAGAAGCACTCCCCACAGAAACACCTAGATGCCCCCCAACCTGAGATGGAGCCACAGGTATGCTGATAAACCCTGAATGTCACAACAATCCCCGTAGTTCCCCCAGGAGACCAAACACAAAAAAACAGAAGGTGTGAGATGCACATAGAGTTCTGTGGATGTGCAGAAGTTCATTATTATTACTTATGCTGGGCCACCAGCTAGGGTAGACCATGGAACACTTTTTACTTGGTTATCACCAGCTCCTCTGCAGTCTCAATATAGCCAAAGGTGCTGAGCAGGGCCTCAGCCAGGGGGTCTCATGGGAAGAAGTAAACTTGGAATTTGACTTGGTGATGTGTAGGTAAAGAAGGTAAAGTTCCACATATGACGCCCTCTTTGCTCCTTTCCATCAGATCACACTGAATCTACACACATGCACACACACAGCGTGCCAAGGCAGACCTCAGAGTGCCAGGTCTGGATTCCAAACAGCTGGGGCAGAGAGCAGCAGTTGGCAGGGGCAGACAACGACAAGAGACACAGTATTGGGTCCAGACTGACAAGCAGAGTTCTTGGCATTACCGCATTGCAAACCTTTTTCACGAGAACTGGCAAACTGCCAGGCCTCTGTAGCTGTTCCCCAAATGGCAAATTCTAGACTCCCTAAGGAAAAGGAAAACTTAACGGGTGTAGCCATTTGCTTCTGACTGTTTTCAAGCTATATCAGGTTATAAATACTTGTAGGCTACGTCTCGAAATGAAATGTGTTTTCACCTTAATAAGAACAGTGGCATGAAAGTATATGGCTCAGTTTTTAAAATATAACTTAAAGAGACCTTGGACATAATTACTCTAATGCTCTCCTGTATAGCTGAGGAAAGTGAGTTTGCGAAGTTATATGACTTAACTGCCAGTTAGTGGCAGAGTGCTTGCCTTGACTTTCAGGTAGCAATCTTTATTCTCTGCCATGCTGCCCTTGTGATTTATTTCACATCTCCCAACAGCTCCCTAAAAGATCATGACCCAACCAATGATTTTACAATGCTGTATTCATAGCTAAATCAACGCACTGTTTTCTCACAAATACAGTTGCAGGTTCTGCCTTGCTGTAAGACACACAAAGATGGCCTGGGGTGGGAGGGTAGGTGGGGCAGTGCTGGGGCAGGGCGGGAGGAGGATGGGTGAGGGGGAGCGCTAGTGAGGACTTGAGTGATCAGGAGACAAGAGAGCAAAGACTTCCTTAGTCACTTCCTTTTACTGAAAATCAACCAACCAGTAAGTCTCTATTGACAGTGGTTAAGAGCTGATGACTTTGTAGTTGGGGAGGTTGGGTCTAAGTCCTGGGTCCACCATTTAATAGTGGAGTGACCTTAGGTAGGTTCCTTCATTATTTTATACCTCAGCCTCTATCTGTAAAACAAAGATAAAAATAACACCTTCTTCACTGAGTTTTTATAAGGATTAAGTGAGATGACACACTGAAGATTCTTAGCACATGCCAATGTGCTCTTATTTACCTAATAAATATAACCCTTTTTCCCTTTGACTCTGGTTTCTAACACAGAAGTAGAACTAGATTCATCACTCATGCAGTTATCAACTCTGGACACTATATATATAGAAGTTGCACTTTGGAAGTGGCTGATCTGAAATTATCAGTGTTACTGGTGGAGTTTCTAAAATCTGTATCGATGCTTATAAGGATATCTAAAACACTGGGTTCTTAAAAAACCCAAAATTTATGAAGAACTTACAAAACTCAACACCAAAACCACAAATAACCCAATTAAAAAATGGGCAAAGGACCTGAATAGACACTTCTCCAAAGAGGACATACAGATGGCGAATAGACATATGAAATAATGCTCAACGTTACTATTCATCAGAGAAACACGAAGTAAAACCACAATGAGATAGAATCTCATGCCTGTCAAAATGGCTATCATCGATAAATCAAGAAACAACAGGTGTTGGCAAAGATGTGGAGGAAAGGGAACCCTTGTGCGTGTTGGGAATGCAGACTGGTGCAGGCACTGGGGAAAGCAGTGTGGAGTTAGCTCAAAAAATTAAAAATGGAACTTCCTTATGACCCAGTGATTCCACTTTTGGGAATTTATCTGAAGAAACCCAAAACACTAATTTGAAAGAATATGTGCATCTCATGTTCATTGCAGTGTTATTTACAATAGCCAAGATTTGGAAGAAGCCTAAATTTCCATCAGTAGATGAGTAGATTAAAAAAACTATGGTACATTTATACAATAGAATACTATGTGGCTGTAAAAAAAAAATGGAAAAGAAAACTTTACCCTTTGTGACAGCATGGATGGACCTTTCACTCAACATTGTGCTGAGTGAAATAAGTCAGTCAGAGAAAGACAAATACCAAATGATTTCACTCATACTTGTCATATGTGGAATCTAATGAACAAACTGAACTAACAAGCAAAATAGACACACTCATAGATGGAGAGCAGGCTGACAGCTCTGGGAAGGGGGGCTGGGAGATGGAGGGATTGAGCAAAAAAGAAAAAGAACTCATGGACATGGACAACAGTATGGTAATTGCAGGGTGGGGGCGAGGTGGTAGAGGGTTTAGGGGGGATAAATGGTAATGAAAAAATACAATTAAAAATGAACTATTAAAAAAAGAAAAGAAAAGAAATAATTCCAAACTATAAGAAAATGAGTAGTTCCCTTTCTACTTCAATTAAGGTTAGCTAAACTCCTCAGTATCACCCATATTATAGTCATCATCTTCAACATCATCATCATCTGCAGGGTGCCCAACACCCATCTAGAGGAAACCACCTTTGATGATGAGTTCTGGCATTTCCACAGAGAAGAAAGACATAAAGCTACACAGGTTCTGGTATTAGATAAGGCAAGGACGCCAAAGATCAGAGGAGTGAGTGTTTCATCTTCTGAGTTAGCGAAGAGGAAGGATTTCCAGGCATTAGTATTGTCCCTCCTTCTATTCTCCCAGGAGGTTCTACTTGTTGACTCTAAGAAGTAGGCCTTCTTGCCCTGCCTGGTGTGGTTCAGTAGTCCCATACACCGAAAGTCTGCAGGCTCAATTCCAGGTTAGGGTGCATACCTGGGTTGTGGGTTCCTTCCCTGGTCTGCATGTGTATGGGAAGCAACCAGTCGATGTCTCTGTCTCACACTGATGTTTCCCTCTCTCTCTCTCTTTCTCCATTACTCTCTCTCTAAAAGCAATGGAAAAAAAAATGTCCTTGGGTGAGGACTAAAAAAAAAAAAAAAAAAAGGCCCTCTTTCTCTGAAAAGTTCCCAGAGGAGACATTACCACCTCCTTTTCCTTTAACTCAAAACTTCTCTCTCACTTGTATTTTCACATGGAAAGTATGCAGTTATAGGCTGGATCGTCTCAGACCATAACTCTGCCAACACCTCAGTTCTTAAAATAGCAGATTCATAGCACGCAGACCCAAGCCTGTGTGCCGTGAACCTTTCTCTCTCTGTCTTAATCTCTCTCTCCCTCTCTGATCCTTATCAAAAGGGGGATAGTTTTTGCCTCTAAGAAAGAAAGAAAGAAAGAAAGAAAGAGAGAAAGACTAAAATTCCTTTGTCCTTAAATCCAGTAATAATGTTTTTGAAATGTGAAAGAAAAAGAATCTGGATAAGGTGATTAAAAGTGACTTTTTAATTATTGAAAAAATAAGAGAAAGAATACTATTCTAAAATTTTAAAACCTTCAAGTAATAATTTTCTTTTCAAATGTTACTCTTATTCTTATTTAAGTTGTATTAGTCACCCAAAACCTAGATTTAAAGTATCTTAGTGATGGAAATATTTACTCCAAACATCTTGCCTATATTATTATTTCTTAAATTCCACACTTTTAAAATATAGCCAAATTGCTTATCCCAATGCAAAGTACTATACTTTCCAATGTTACCCCTTCAAGCTGTTACCTCCAGAAACTGCTTCCTTTTTTTATTGAGTTTTACTGACTCATCTTGAACCCGATCTCAGGACATAAGCCAATTTTCCTAAATTTATCTTATGCTTGTTCGCAATTTGGATTTGTCTCTGACAGAGACTAAATAGGGTTTAGAATATTAATTTAAATTCTTGTGCTAAAAATGTAATAAAAATCTTGGGTTTTGAGCATAAGAGGCTGTAGCATTTCCATAACAATATGCAAAAGGCTCTGTTTTTACTAAATGTACCATGGGGAAGTTAATCCTGAAAATAAAGTTTTGTGGGTTTTTTTGTCTTGATACATGAACTGGTGATACTTGCTTCTAGAATAATCCCCACCTACTTAAAACAAAAAAGCTCTGGGTAGCACACCATGTTCCCAAGGCTAACAGCTGTCAGCTAGTAAAAGCATTCGCCAGATGCTGAAGGCCCGAGATATCCAACAACAGTGATCATTACAGCCTTCACTCGCCCGTTTAGAATTTACAACAAACTGAGCAGAAAACCATTATTTCCACCTTCAGTATAAAGTTTTCTTCAGGCTGCAAGTGAAGTTCTCCAATGGAAGGATGCACCATCTGCTCCAAGTTCACTTAGCTCTTTCACAGAACTTCCACCAATAGAAACAGGTCCCAGGTAAAGTCCAGAAATATTGGGAAGTTACTTGTTATTATGGGAGGGATGTCCAAATTTTTAAGGGGTCCCAATCACACCTAGAAAAAGGACTTACACTGTAATTAAATGAAATAATAACAAGTCATAAGGCATAAAATGAACCAACATTATGAATTAATCATACTTAGACAATTATAACCCATATGGCTGGTTAAACTCAATCTGCTACCTGTAACAACATAGACTGAATACTGTATATTCAGTGCAGCAGCATCTTCTCCCCCCTTCCCGGAATGTCATTACTTAATTTGTGAATGAAAAAATGAGATGTGAAAGGCAATGTGTTCATCATTTGGTGTCTTCTCAAGTCTCCCTCATGGGGTCAAAGGCTTGCCTGACATTCGCAGCTCAGAGACTTTTGAATTCCTCTCCTTACAGACACTGGTTCCTTTAGAAACAAATGTTCTTCTTCCTCCCACTGATTCTGTCCTTTCCCACTTCTCTACTTCAGGTTACCTACAGCAGGAAGTTGGGAGAGTGGGCTTTCTGTGTACCTTAACCAGGAAGGAAGAATGCATTTCTCCTGTGTAACATGACACCACAGTCCAATGACAACAGTGCCCTGGAGAAAGCCTTGTTTTTTCTATAATAAAATCAGTGGTGTGACTTAGAAGACCAGATAAAGACACAACAAAGAAAGAAAATTATAGGTCTATATCCCTGATGAACATAGATGCTAAAATCCTCAGCAAAATTTTAGAAAAATGAATCCAGCAATACATTAAAAAGATCATATACCATGACCAAGTAAGATTTATTCCAGAGGTAAAAGGTTGATACAATATCCTCAAACCAATAAATGTGATGCACCACATAAACAAAATGAAGAATAAAAATCATATGATCATATGAATAGATGCAGGAAAGGCATTTGGTAAAATCCAGCACCCACTTATAATTAAAAACTGAGCAAAATGGGACTGGAGAAAACATACTTTAGTGTAATAAAGGCCATGTATGACAAACCCACAGCCAACATCCCAACATTATACTTAATGGGCAAAAACTAAAAGCATTTCCCTTAAGATCAGGAACAAGACAGGGATGTTGGCTTTTACCACTCTTATTCAGCATAGTACTGGAAGTCCTAGCCTCAGCAATCAGACATGATGAAGAAATTAAAGAAAACCAAATTGGAAAGGAAGAAGTAAATTATGATCTGCAGATGACATGATACTGTATATAGGGAACCCTAAAGATTCTACCAAAAACTGCTGGAATGGATAAATTAATTCAGTCAAGAAACAGAATATAAAATAAATATCCAAAAATCAGTTGTATTTTTATACACCAATAATGAACTAACAGAAAGGGAAATGAAAAACAATCTCATTTACCATTGCTTCATAAAATAAAGTACATAGGAAAATTTAACCAAGGATGTAAAAGAACTGTACTCAAAAAAATTATAAGACCCTGAAGAAAGACATTGAAGAAGATATAAATAAGTGGAAGCATGTACTGTGTTCATTAACAGAAAGAACTAACATTATTAAAATGTCCATACTACTTAAAGTAATCTATAGATTTAATGCAATTCCTATTAAGATACCAATAGCATATTTCACAGAACTAGAACAAATATTCCAAAAATTTATGTGGAACCACAGAAGACCTCATATAGCTACAGCACTCTTGAGAAAGAAGAACAAAGTTGGAGGAATCAGGCTACCTGATATCAAACAATACTATAAAGCCACAATCATCAAAACAACATGGTACTGGCATAAAAACAGACATGTAGCTCAATGGAACATAATAGAGAGCCCAGAAATAAGTCCAAGCCTTTTTGGTCAATTAATATTTGACAAAGGGGCAAGTACATACACTGATGTAAAGATAGTCTATTTGATAAATGGAGATGGCAAAATTGGACAGATATGTGCAAAAAAATGAAGCTAGACCACCTTCTTACACCATACACAAGAATAAACTCAAAATGGATTTAAGACTTAAATGTTAGACTCAAAACCATAAAAATCCTAGAAGAAAACAGACAGTAAAATCTCAGACATTTCTCATAGCAATATTTTTCTGATATATCTCCTTGGGCAAGGGAAACAAAAGAAAAATAAGCAAATGTTTTTGCACAACAAAGGAAAGCCATCAGCAAAATGAAAAGACAAGCCACTGAATGAGAGAACATATTTGCCAATTATACATCTGATAAGGAGTTAATATCCAAAGTTCATTAAGAACTTATAAAACTCAACACCAAAAAAAAATCCAATTAAAAAATGGGCAAATGACCTGAATAGACACTTATTCAAAAAGATATGCAAGTAGCCAATAGACATATGAGAAGATGCTCAATGTTACTAATCATTAGAGAAATGCAAATTAAAACCACAATGAGATATCACCTGACATCTGTCAGAATGACTATCGTTAGTAAATAAACGACAAATGTTGGTAAAGATGTAGAGAACAGGGAACTCTTGTGCACTGTTGGTAGAATGCAGATTGGTGCAGTTACGGTGGAAAGCAGTATGGAATCACCTCAAAAAATTACAAATGAAACCTCCTTATGACCCAGCGATTCCACTTCTGGGAATATATCTGAAGAAATCCAAAACACTAACTTGAAAGAATATATGCACCCTTATGTTCATTGGAGCATTATATACAATAGCCAAGATTTGGAAGCAGCCCAAGTGCCCATCAGCAAATGAGTGGATAAAATTAACTGTGGTACATTTCCATAATGGAATACTACTTGGCCGTAAAAAAGAAGGAAATCTTACCTTTTGCAATAGCATGGGTGGACCTGTAGACTATTTGCTAAGTGAAATGAGCCAGTCAGAGAAAGACAAGTACTATTTGATTTCACTTATATGTGGAGTCTAATGAACAAAATGAGCTAACAACATAGGAACAGATTCATAGATTCAAAGAACAGACGCGCAGCTGTCAGAGGAGAAAGGATTTGCAGGGCTAAGTGGAAAAGATGAAG
The DNA here is from genome assembly GCF_022682495.2 of Desmodus rotundus. Lineage (NCBI taxonomy): Eukaryota > Metazoa > Chordata > Mammalia > Chiroptera > Phyllostomidae > Desmodus > Desmodus rotundus. The sequence continues at coordinate 160,484,280 of NC_071388.1, forward strand.
GGATTAAGCAAAAGAAAACAAACAAACTCATAGACACAGACAACAGTATGGTGATTACCAGAGGGAAAGGTAGGTGGTGGGAGATAGAAAAGGGTGAAGAGGAGATAAATGGTGGTGGAAGAAGACTTGACTTGGGGTGGTGAACACACAATACAGTGTACAGATGATGTATTATAAAATTGTACACCTGAAATGTGCATAATCTTATTAATGAATATCACCCCCCATAAATTCAATAAAAATAAATAAATAAATAAACTCAAAGCTCTATGGATGCCAACAGAAATATAAATAAGTAGATTAGACTATTTTGTTATCTATAATTGGCACATACTTAATAAATGAAGAAATGTTCTAATTTAAACTCTCTTTCTAAGTAAAATACTTCAATTAGTAGAATGCCACATGAACCATTGCTTAGAGACCCTCCTTTTAACTGTGAACTACTTGGAACCCAGAAAAGTTTCCAAGGATCTTCATTTCCACACCCCCACTATTCCATCCTTACTATGTGTCTCTGAATTTCTATACAGATGTGGTATACACTATGAATAGCTTTAATGGATTTATTTATGTTTTCTGATTGAAAGTGAAGAGGAGGAAGTCTATGAGCTTAAAGGTAGAAGAACAAAATTTTACTTCCAAAACTTTTAAGAATGATCAGCCTTTCTATACAGGTACCTTAAAATAGCCATCTTACCTATTATTATCCAGAGATGTAGTCTTCATGAGAAGTCCATTCCTGACATGTAGCATTCTGGCCCAGGGATTAAGGATTTTGCCATTCTCTTAATGATATCACAAGTACTATAGATTAAGCAATTTTAGTGGCCAATGCTTAAAAACAATGGACTATTATTCCAAAAATGTACAACTAAAGGAAAGACTTAGTTAGGTCTTAATTTTGTCTTTGTTATATGAAATATATTTCAGAGTAATTAGTGCTAGTTGATGAAGAAACATTTTTTAAAGAAGAATTCTAGTTAATACACAATAAAGAAAAGACAGAACTATGAAATTATTATTATGTAACCCTTAATGTAATAATGCATTCAGGCAATGAACATCAGTGGAAGCTAAGTGAAGGATGGATGAAGAACTCAATTTTGAGCAGTAGATTACTTCTAGTTATACGAGGAAACCCACAACATTATAATGGGAAGATCTGGCTCTCACTAAGGGAACTCATTGATCAATCTTGAAATACCCAGATATTTTTTGTCTCCTTATATGATGCAATATGAAGCAAAACCCAACTATATTAAGGCTTGTAGCATTAAAAGAAATATGGAAGAAAAAGGAACAAACCCAAAGATATAATGAGGAAGAAATGAGACAAATCCAAAATGTGGGCCATTCTACAGGAGAACCAGTTGCTTGAAGTCAATGGTATGATTTAAAAAGAGGTCAGGGGAGAATTGCTCTCAATTTAAAGACTTAAAAAACATACAACCAAACACACGACTTGGACCTTTTTGGGTTTGAACAAAGCAACTAAAAAAATTGAGAGGACAATTGTGGTAAATTGGATATGGACAGGATACTTAATGATATGAAAGATTGTCGCTGGGGTACTACAGAAACATAGCGGTTGTATGAGAAAATGCCTTTGCGTATAGAGATACGTACTGAAATGTTTGAGGGTGACCTCACAATGTTTGGAATTTACTTGAGAATATTTCAGCAGATAAGGAGACTAGTAAATCAAACATGGCAAGTATGAACAACTGTTAAGTGATGAGTATGGAAGAATTCATTACTCCTCATTCTCCTTTTATGTATTTTGAACTTTTATATAATAGAATGTATTTTAAATTAGGCTAAATTCCACATTCATTTCTTGAGGTTGAAGGGATAAATAATCCTAGCATAAAACCTTTGGTATAAAATGGGAAAGCTAATTCTGAGACCCAGCTTTCCTACTGACCCCTACTTCTACAGAATCTTTTCTGCCTTTGAAACTCTACTTCTACAGAATCTTTTCTGCCTTTGAAGTTTGTTAATGATATGAAAACTACCAAAATGAAGTCATAAAAATGTATAGATATTCCTGAAATACGCATGATTTTTTGACTCAGAGTTTTTTAAAAAGAATTGTCCTTTCTAGTTGACCAGCTAATCATCAATAAAATGAAAATGCACCCTTAATTGGCCATTAGAAAAATCTAAAAATTATATTCAATTCTTACAAAAAAAAAAAAGAGCTTTAAGATTCTCTGAAAGTTTAATCCTTCCCATATACGAGGGATTAATGGTTATGAATATGCTCACTATAGTTTTCCACACTATTGTTTCTCTTAAAAGTTTTAAACTGGGAACAAGAATGCTTTGTTAGCTAACTGACCAGTTAATTATTTTCCTGTTTTTGAAAAGATGTTCATGGAAGAAGTTGCACAAATTTTATTTCATGAAATATGTTTTAATAATTAAATTTATTAAAATGATAACTGATTTAATCACATGCTCAAGTATTAATTACATATTTCAAGCTAAATCTACTCATGACTGCCCTTAACAGACCTCCCTGAACCTAGACAATATCAAGTTAAGCCTTGGTCTTGATGTTAGAAAACACAGGAACTAGACTCCTTTAATGCAAGAACAATCTGATTGACAATGACCTTCCTTTGCCTTAGCTTGTCTCTGAAACACCAGTAAAAAAATGACTACCCCAATATACAGTTCAGAGATACAACCCAAAACTTCTACAGGAAACAGCTTTAAACAAACAAAAAATCTCACCCTCTCTCTCTCACTAAATGGCCTTTCAACCCTGCCTCTCCCTGCACTCCTGCCATAATTAATTCTCTTTTTTTCCCTAGATTGCTTTTCAACAAAACTCCTCTATACACAGAGCCAAGCATGGTCACACTCACAGTCCCTCAATTTACATATCTTTAATTAAAGCAATTACAGAAACAGAGTAGCTTTCTCAGGACCAATTCCAAATTTCCAGGGGGAAAATCTGCATGAATCAGCTTTAGCCAGGTGTCCATTCCTATTTGAACTGACTTTCATGGTCAAAGTCAACCTGATATAAACATATCTTCTGCCCTCATGGGTGGGCGAGGGCAGTCCTTAGAAAGAGAGGTCATGGCTTGCACAAGCATCCCAAGTACAATAGTATCTACTGTAATCTACCTCACTCTTGCCCAAATGGTAAGGAGGAAATATTCCCAGATGGGTATCATATCAAATTAGTGGATATTAGAGATCACAAGATTCTAACTCCTCTCTAATTATTGCTACAATTTACCAGCAATTGTGCTACAGCCATTACTGGGTTTCCCATTTCCACAGGGCACACTTTCATCTGTACCCTCACAAGGAGGGACTTCAGCTGATTTGTTTATTGCTTATTCCCAGTGCCTGGAACAGTGCTTGGTAGATACATAGTAGGCACTTGATAGGCATGTGTTTAATGAATGTTGCGTAGTGTCCTAGTTGGTTAGAGCAACTGTAACAAATTACCATAGGCTGAGTGGCTGAAGCAGCCAACATGCATTTCTCACAGTTCTGGAGGCTGGGAAGTCCAAGATCAAAGAACCAGCAGATCCAGTATCTGGAGTACAGATAGACATTTTTTCCTTGTATCCTCACATGGAGGTGAGCAGAGAAAGAGAGAGAAGCAAGCTCTCTCTAGTCTCTTCTGATAAGGGCACTAATCCCATTCATGAGGGCTCCACCCTCATTACCCACCTCCCAAAGTCCCTACCTTCTAATACCATAATATGGGGACTAGGATTTCAGCATGAGTTTGGGAGGGACACAATCAGAAATAACCTACCTTAACTTCCTACCCTGCATGCTCATACACATACACTGACACACACATGCACACACACACTCCTCACAGCCACAGTCACTTGCCCTCCAATCGCAGAAGGACTGTTCCTGCAGAGTTGACCCTGAACTTGCTCAAGGCCAATCCATCACCTGCCCTTTTAACCCCAGTCCCCCACTGCCCTAGGCCTTGGCCCACCGTTTATTGTTTATTCCCTCTCTGATACCTTCTCTCTCTCTCTCTTCCTCTTCCTCTTCTTCCTCCTGTTCCTCTTCCTTCTTCTCTCCTTCCCCCTCCTCCTCCTATCCCCCTCCCTTTCCCTTCTCTACCCTGATTTCTATGAAACACATTCAGATCTCTCCCAACCCAAATCTACCCTGGATTGGGAGGACTCTCAAAGCTACTCCGTAAGATTCAACTCATTTCACTTTCTCTTTACACATTTCTATACTGTTCGGCTGGACAGGGATTACTTTTCTATCTTAAAAAAGCTTTCCCCCCAGAAATTTTCAGATAGAAATATTTAGCACCTGGGTCCTATTCTTCAAGAAGTCTTGCCTGAATGACTCATGCTGATCAGCAAAGTGTCCTACTAGACTGGTGTACATCTAGAGCTGCATTTGCCACGTAACTGAAAATCATCTGAACACACGTCTATCTCCCTCCAAACTGTCAGTTCCTAAGTGGACAGGGACCATGATTTTTTAACTCTTTGAATCTCTAGGTCCTTGCACAGTGTTTGATACCAGTAGAATTCCACCGAGAGTTTGTTATATTAATCTCAATAATTGCTGTCAAGAGAAGGAAAAATACCTTTTATTATTGGCCAGTCTTGGCACCAACTTGCATAACAAAATGGAAACAACACAAGTAAGTGAATAACATAGTAAAAATTTTGAGTAAATATCTCCATATGTGGGCCTCATAATTCATAAAATAATTAATTAGTCCCAGTAAGTAATATGTTGATATTTACTACAATTGCAGTTTATAAGGCAGTAACTGAAGCAAAATAATCATATAGGACTTCTCCTGGGACACTTAGCTAGCATGAGTCAGGCAAGACTTCTTCAAGAATAGGACTCATGTGGTAAATGTTTTTGTCTGTATTGGGGGGGCTGAAAGCTTTTTTTAAGTTCCAAAAATAATCCACATTCAGTTAAACCATGTACAAATGTGTACAGAAAAAGGTCACTCATTTGAAAGCATTTACATGGAGTAGGGGATGAAGAACTCTGAAATTCTGGACTCCTACAGAACAGGGTTTGACCATAAGGTCGTTCTCCTTCCTAAAATGTTATATTTTGAAGAGTCCCTTTAATGATGGCATTAACTACCTTCCCTAAGAAACACCTCCGCAGAAGGGGTGGGATTCATCTGCCTAACACCATGCTCTGTGTAGAACTTGCCCATCCATGGACGTAGAATGAAGGAAAGAGAGAATGAGGGGAAACACCTGCTGATATCCCGGGTTCATAATACTGAAAAGGAATTCTCTCCCCAAATGAAAACACCACAGAAGTGTGGTGATTTTTGATACCAAAGCTGCCCAATCTATGACTTAAAAGGGTATCAAGGCATCCCTTTTCGCTTTGGTGTGCAGGTTTAATCCTGGAGTTAGGGTAGAACAGATCCTACCACATGTACTTAAAAAGCTTTAGCAGAAGAATTGTTAAAAAGTAGGCAGAATCCTAAATAGAACTCTCCTTTGTAGCCTGTATGTATATTTAGGGATGGGGTTGAATAGAGTTTAATATTCACTTGGGACTCTTGAGAATATCTGCTCCAGGTTGGTACCCATGTTCTGTGAGTTTGGGAGTTAGAGAAAGAAAGCATTAAATGGTGTCATTTAGCGTAGATTCAAGCCATTGAAACATTTGCAGGTCTAATGATCTTGACTACTTGGAGGGTGTGAGTAATGTCAGGTTTGTTCTTTCTTATCCATCACACACATCCCTTTATCAATTTATTACCCATTGTAGACTGTCTACCAGTTCCTTCCAAAGGCTTTACAGTAGCTCTATATAGTTAGAATCCTTTTTTCTCTTCTAATCAGTAGTTGGCCCACCGCTTCCTTACTTCATGAAAGCCACAGACTTGGGCTTTTAGAGAGGAGCTCGCTGAATTGGCAAGGGCTCATCTTTCTAACATGCGCATGTACTACAGCCATTTGCATTTTTCTAATTTTGGATTCCTGCTTCAATAGGCATATAGGACATTCTTGAGGGTATCTTGGCAACCCACCCCCACATTCATGCATGAAGGTGTCTAGTCCCAGGTTGGCTAACCCACTTGTTTCAATTACACATGACCATGGGATTTGCTGACTGCATTCAATTCGGTGCAGCTATCAGAATTTTCCAACGTCTCACGTTACATGAAGCATATGTTAGAATAAATCGACTGCCTTCTGCTGCTAGGTTTTGGCTCGGCTTCTGAGAGGGAAAATGGAACATGCACTCAGTATGCAAGATCCTTTTCTCTCAGTTGGACCTGAAGCAGAGAAAACAAGGAAGTTGAACCTGACCATGGCCCTCTGTGGTTTGGCATGCCAGAATCTGAAAGGGAAAGGATGCAAAGGTGAAAGAGTTGCACTAGTAGAAAATTCTCCATTAGATTGGGATGTGATTTCAAGGGCTTCTACCCCAAAATGTAATCTCCTAAATGTTTTTTGAGTCTTTTACTATGGAGGGAAACAGGTCATTACAATAGAAACTTAAAATGAAAATATCTTCATAATAGGGTGAGTCTAACTTGTCTGTTTCATTAAATGTGAGTCAAGCAACATTCTAGGTTCTTCCCAGTACATGCCAGTGCACCCGTTCACTCACATATGGACTGAGGGACTAGGGAGTTCAGGCAAACAGTTACATCTGATGGCCTGCTCTGCTGAGCACCTGGCCCAGGAGTGGAGGGTGGAGCAGCCACAAGACAAGGAGAAAAACATTGCCCCTGGAAAATGCAAAAGAGGTGTCTTCGTGGTGAGTAAAACTCAGCCAGTGGCCTGAGGCTGGAGACACCTGGTGGTCCTGAGCACTTCCTAGAGGCCCTCTACGGCCCCAGGTCTTGCCCAGACTCTTACTCAGGCTTGTGTTTGTCCTGGAGAGAAAGTAGTTGTATATCAATTGTTTTTTTCAATTGCAGAAATTGCTTTTTCACTCTGCAGATGCTTGGCCTCTACAGCTGTAACATTCTGGGGTTCAGTCAACCTGAACTGGAACTCCCAATAACGTGCGACACAGAGCATTCTCTTTCTCACAGTTTTGAAGGAGCAGGAGTGACAATGACCGAGACCAACCCAAAGCACTGGGACCAGGGGCCATTACACTGAGTTAACAATCAAGTACTGATTTTTTATGGATACTCAGAGAATCCCTAAGACTTGCAAAACGCTAGCATCCCTGAATCCAGGTGGGCAGGCTGCATCAGTGGGACTGAGCTGAGCTGTCTTCACCTGGTGAAAACCAAGACATTTGGATTATGTGTAGAGGAAATCATCAAGTACTCTCATTGCTCATTAAGTACTCTAAGTGCTATTGAAGACTCATACTTTCCCATCTGAGCCTGGGAGGTGACCCTGAAATTTAGATAAAGGGAAGGAGAAAGATAAAGGAAGAGGAGGTTTGAAAAAGGAAGGCTAAGTCTTTTTAAAAGAACTCTCTTATAAATGAAAAAAAAATTAAAGCTGCCTTTAACTCACACTAAAGTTCGGAAAGCTCAGTCCATCCACAGGAAGAATCCAGAAGGATCCAAAGTCAATAAACCAGCACAAACATTTCTTCACTGCTCCACTGTCTTTCAGTCTGGCCCCAGGTCCTCCTGGCACAGGTGCCAGGAGTTCTTCTCCCTCTGTCTCCCTTCCTGCTTGTTTCCTACCTCTCATCTCTGGGTCCCAAATCCCTTCATGGTTAAGGTGCAATGTCCTCTGTCCCGGAGTCTCAAATTCTCCTGAGTGGGACACCTACAGAACAAACATTTCTCTATTTAACACCGGCCACCTTGTGTGGCATAACTCCATAGGCTATTTTGCTAAAACAAACACACAGAGACAAAAAAAATAACCCCCACTTCCCACATAGGGCAGGATGGGGAGGGACAGAGAGTCCCATCCGTACCCTGGCAAGGACAGGGACAAATGAAGAGGGGGACAGGGAACCCCACTGTACCTAACACAACTGGGATAATATTTGTGAGCCGCTGCCTTTCCCTTGTTTTTTCAGCTATAAGCTTTGCAGATACCTGACCTATGGCCTTAGCCATGTCTGATCTCTAAGCTAATCCTGACCAAAAAGGAAGTTATTCCCTCAAAATTCATGGAATTGCCTTGTCTCTGACCCTGATACTTATTTGAATCCCTGGCTTCCAGCCATAGATAACTCTCTGGCCTGTAGCTTTGGCCCATTCTTGATACGCTCTTGGCCCCTCCTTGAGAATTGCTGAGGAGCCTAACTACGTGCCCTGATCACTGCTGCCCAGTTCATGTACTAACCCTGTCTTTTCTCTATGGAGGGTGGGGAGCAGGGGTTTCTGGAAGGCTGAGGCAGGGTTCTTGGCCCTGCCCACTTGGGAGAGGAATTTATCAGAGGTGACGAGAGGCAATGTGACCAGGTGGCTATCAAGAATCTCAGTAAAAAAAAGATCCAGGAACATTCTTGGGACTATCAGGTGAAGCATCAAGTCCAAAGGACAAAGGGTATTAGGAAGCAAAGCAGGACCTGGGAGGCTCAGAGCTTGACAGCATCAGGTTTGAGGGATCAGGAAGGGGAGCTGTCCTGGGACATTGCAGTATGGCAGGCATCCAGTGGGTCAGGATGCTGCCCAAGGTCAGACACCCCCATGTATCCTAGGCTTACCAAATGACACGCCCCTGCCTTTGTTTTGAATGCCCTCTCCCATCTAAGGGCTCACATCAGAGTACCTAACTCTGGTAGCCAGTCTCACACTACCACTGAACCTGACACAAACTTCTGATGTGCTGTTATCACTGTGCTCATTTAAAATCTTTATTAACTCTGTTGGTTCTTTCCACCCTCCAACTGTGAACCACTTGGTACCACTTGGGAAGTGTTGGTCTTCCCCTATTTTAAAACCTAGCACTCAAAATCTGGCACGTGAAGATTCTCAAGAATGAATGAACAAATGGAAATGTGATAGAGAGCGCAAGAATATCTAACTTAACTCTCCCCCTAAATTCTACTAAAACTACAGCAAAGAGATTTCAAACACAGAGATAAACCTACAAGAACAGGGAAAATAAAGGGGAGACCTTTTAAAATGTGGGAAGCTGGAAAACAGATGGACAAGTGGTGTCTAACTTAACAGAACTGGAAAGCTGAATCCTACGTCAGCCGCGATGAAAGCCAAGAACAATCTTACCCACACACTGTTCCAAAGGCTTATAAACTTATGGCATCAGATACCCTTGGAAGACCCAGGCACAGTGGAGGGGTGTTTATCAAACAGTAAAAGTGAATGAAAGCAACCCAAATGTAGAGACCTCAGTCTGCTTCCCCCACACGGTTTCCAAACGGCTGGCAGCAAGGTATACACTCGCTGAGAGGAGACAGAAGAATCTTCCCCAGGAATCTGGTAGACCAAGAGAAAGTCTTAACCTGGGGAGTGCCTGTGAGCAGGAATCACGACTCTCAGACCTAGTTCTGGCCACAGCACTTTAGCATGCCAGTCCATAAGAGCGGCCTGTGTGCTGGGAAGGTTCCACTTCTTCTGAAAATGTTAGGTTAGCCTAATTTGTATGCATGTTATACCTACAATCAGAAGTATTAGAGTAGCATAGAACACAAATGCACCAATCATATCTTGAACCAACATACTAGGGTTCATTCCGTTACAGCCCTGAGCTTTCATGGCTCAGTGACACTTGTCCCCAGTGCAGGGAGTACTATCCCTTCACTCTCCTAACCCTGGAAGGCCAAGATTCTGGCCAGAAGCTCTGGGCCTCATTTCCATGAGGTCTTCATGCCACCTCCAGGCCACAGTGACCATTTAGGTTGTTGCTAGAGAAAGAGAGAATCCATACTTACAAGGTGACTGATGAGACGTGGAAGACACCACCAGGAAGGTATGATATTGTGTGTGGTCTTCCACCCCAACCCCAAAGAAATAAGTGTGTGGTATTGTCACCTACGAATAAAGAAGGTCTAGTTTAGGTAGATTAAATAACTCCATACTAGCTAATCTTTTTGAAAGGCTATCTCTGGTTGATTTCCACATTCATGCAGAAAGCCCATGGAGTGATTAAAGGTCTTAGACCTCCATCACTCCGACAGAAGCCCAGTCAAATGACTTGGCATGGAACTTCTCTACTGACAAGCCCTCCCAGTCAAGTCACCCTACAACTGCACTCTCAAATGGTGCACTAAGGCTCCCTGCGGTACCACGGTGAACCACTGTGAGACATTTTGAACTTAAAAGGGAAACAGCAATTTCTATTGCTCACCATGCAAACTACTATTAAGTTCTTTGGTCCTAACTACCTAATAAACAAAATATCAGGCATCTCTTTGGGCCTAGAGGTGCCATGAATAAATGACTGAGATTCTAGGGGAGCCATAAACCAGAAAATTTGGGAATCCTTACCCTAGAGGGAAGTTCTCAGTTCAGTTGGCCTGCCCATCCCACTGTACAGAGCTTCTAATGAGCAGATAACTGAGCATACCAGACAGTGGATGAAAGTTTCTAACCTAAAATACAGAGATAAGAAAGCACACACAGGGACTCTACCTGGGAAGACACTTCCGGGACAAAAGGACGGAAGGCAGGGAGAGAGGGAAGGAGAGGAGAAAAGAATCAGGAAGTTCCTAAGGATTACAAAGGGTATTCTTTTCCCTTTTCTATTTATGTAAGGAGTCCTTTGCTAATGTCACATACATACATCCAATCAAATTTATTCAAAGTATAGATAATCTCTGATGGTTGCAAAATCCAAACCATGTTCAATACACCTCTCAATATTTCAGTCAGTCTCTGATACCCATGCTCCCTTTATAAATAATAGTGAGGCTTTATAGATGATTAACCAAGACTGATATTCTGCCAATTCCTGCGGTGCCTGCAAAGGCCTTGTAAGTGACCTTTTTATATTCTCTGATGGTCTCCTTCCCTTATGTCCATGAAAATGCTCTAACTATTTAGGGAGGAATTCCTGCAAGCCTATTGCACTTCCCAATACAAATATTAGTCTTTGGATCTTAGGTAGGTTTCCATGTAGTTTCACAAGTTAAAGAGCAACAATAACAAACAATAATTGCAATTTATGACCATAGGAATATAAATGAGAACACTGTTAAAATCAAATATGCTGCCTTCATGTCAAACTATTGCCATCATTTTATTTTAAAATTCCATTTTTATAGATTAAACACTGTGTCTACCAGGCAATTATGGGTATATTTTTGTATTCTAAGGAAAATAACAACAAAAACAACGTTTGTAAGAGGGTCATGTTGCTCTCCCGTTTTTTTCACAGATTGGACTAAATCACGGCAATTAGTGTAACGGAAATGTTTATAGCAATCTCTGATGGCGGTTCCACTAATGCAATGATTTCACTCAAGCCCAGTACAACACGAACATGTATCATTAGGATGAATCGGAATCAAAAGCAAAGCAACTTTTTGCTTAGAGTAATTCAACATACATCATCTCATCAGCAATGCCAACTATAGAATTAAGGATATACAATTAGTCAATCAGACAGTTCCTGAATTAATTAATTAGGCAAAGAAAATCAGCAAGCAAGGACAGGACTACATCTAACAACATACTTCCCACTCTTAGTAATCCTTTTCATTAATTTTTATCTAGTTATCCAAATAAATCACAGGGTTATATCTTTCTTATATTTTATATAATGTTATATATGTATATATAAAATATATTGTATGTAATATTATATAAAATATCACACATAATTGTATATGTAATGCTATATAATATTATAGTATTGTATGTACTATTATATAATATTATATATTATTATATATCTTTCCCATATGATTTTAGTGATCAGGACACCTCTCAGATCACCTTTTGCAGAGTTCTTACATTAGTAGCCACCACTTCGGTATCTCATAAACTTGTCCTTCAAGAGGTCACTTTTCTTTTTTACTTCATCTAAAAATAATTTGTTTTGTTGTCTGCCTGGCAAAGTTATGTTTCTAGCAATCCTCAAGGGTTCAATCAACAGCTGCCAATGGAACTATGCATAGAAACAGGGTTAAGGGTATTCTTCCATCAGGAGGCTTAAGCAGAAATTCAGTTACCTTGAGGCTTAGATTTTAAGACAAGGAGTATTTCTGAAAATAGAGAAGAACACTGTATAATGATAAAAGAAGAATTGTAAAATGTCAGAGTGGAATCTACGAGGATATGAATGTTCACTATAAAATTCTTCCTACTTTTCCATGTTTGAAAATTTTCAAAACATAATGTTAGAAACTACGTGGAATTGAAATGTATGATAACATTAGTGCAAGATAGAAGGCAGTAAATGAAGTTGGTGTTCTGAGGTCTTTGCATAGCCAAGTGGTGAAAGTAAAATTCACAGTAGAATCAAATAAGTCAAAAATTTATTGTAATTTCCAGGGTAAGCACTAACAGAGTAATAGAAGATACATAAATTAGTTGGGTGGTGGAGTGGGATGGACTGAATAATAATAAATCTTCTCAATTAATCCCAATGAAAGTAAGAAAGGGAAGAAAGAATCTAAAACAACTGAGTTAAATAGAAAACAAATAATAAAATGGTAGGCAGAGACCAAATATATCAATATTTATTTTAAAAATAACTAAACACTTCAATGAAAGGACAAAGTTGGTAAGACTCAACTTTTCAAAATCTTTTGCTGCTTATAAAAGATATACTTTAAAAATAAGGACACATTATGGCTATAAGAAAAAAATGGAATAGTGTATACTAGACAAACAATAACCAAAAAGAGCTGGTATAGCTATACTAATATCAAAGTAAGCATTAATGCAATAAGTATTAATAGTAACAAAGAGTCATTTCATAATTATAAAAAGAATGAATTCATCAGAAAGATGTAACAATTTAAAATTTTATGTATTTACTACTATAGCCTCAAAATATGTAAAGCAAGAATGGGCAATACTACAGGCACATAGCAAATGCACAATAATACTGAGAGGTTTCAGTAATTCTCTCTTAGAAGCTAACAGGAGAAACAAACAACTAAACCGTAGGGATAGTGAGGATTAAAACAACATGAAATGATCTGACTTACTATACAGGAAACACTGCAGCCAACAACTGCACAGTTCATATACTTCTCAAGCACACATGGACTACTCACTAAAATTTAAATTTGCCTGCCTATAAGTATATCAAAATAATTTTGAGAAGATTGAAATTATACACACCATGTTTTCTTTTTTTTTTTTACACACCATGTTTTCTAATCACAATAGAATTAACCTAGAAATCAATCACAAAAAGATAAATGTAAAGATCCTCCAGTGTTTAGAACCTAATACCCTTCCAAAATTAGTAAGGATCAAAGGAGAAATCACAATGGAATTAGAAAATATTTTGAATTGAATGAGAGCAAAAATGTTATATAACAAAATTTATGAGATGCATTTAAAGCATACTTCCAAGAAGAATATTATTGCAACTTATTACAATGCAACAATGATTAAGTCAGGTGAATTTTGTACAAGGATAGATGACTAGACCAATGGACCGTAACTAAGTCTAGAAACAGATCTACATATAACCAACCACTCGATTTATAGCAAAGATGCCCAGTGCATTGGAGATAGATGGTCTTTTCAATAATGGTACACAATCTATTGGAAATCCATATGAAAAAACAAATTAATATTGACTCCTACCTCATACCGGACATTCACAAAAATAAACTTCAAATGGATTGTACAGCTAAATATGAAAATTAAACAGTAAGGTTTAATCTAGGAGATGGCATAGCAGAAACTCTTCATGAACCTGGAGTAGCTGACATGACAGACAAGAACAAAACCCAAAAATTAAAAAGAAAAAACTGACAAATTATACTATGAAAAGTCATTAGTGGCAAAAGAACTTTTGATGCAATGTTGTGAAATACTAGTTATAAATATATAACCTCATTAACCAAATTTTTAAAATATATTTTTATTATATTATATATGTAAATAAAGACAGATAATCACCAGAATATTAATAGTAGCTATCTCTGCATGACACATGTGGATTTTATTCTCTATGCTTTTGCTGTATTTCCAATCTCCCTACACTGACAAATATTATTTTCACATTCACTCAGAATGACATGTAATTCCTCTATGGTCGGAATGTTTGTGTTGGTACCCCCTGCCCCGCCTCAAATTCATATGTTGAAGTCCTAATGCCCAGCGTGATGGTATTAGCAGAGGGGGCTTTGGGGAGGTTCCTAGCTCATGAGGGCGGAGCCCTGCTGAATGGGGTCGGTGACATATGAAAGAGGCTCCAGAGAACTCCTAGCCTCCCCACCAAGGACACAGCAAGCAGGCTGTGGCTGTGAGGAAAGACGAGGGCCCTCACCAGAAGGCAACCACGCTGGTGCCTTGACCTGGGAGTTCCTCACCTCCAGAACTATGAGAGAGAAATTTCTGTTGTTTTAAGCCTCCCAGCTTAAACAGACTAAGGCAATTCCCCTACTTTAAAAGTAACAACTTTACTGACCTAAAACTGTGTGGGATTATTCTGATAAGAAAAAATCAGACAAGGACTTACTGGTGTTTGAACACACAACCAAGTCACAGTGAACAGCTCGATATTTAGCTTAGGAGACCAATCTATACAGGTGTTTTCCAATTGTTTAATCAGCAAGAATTGTTCTTTAATTAGCATCTTTTCCAAAGGAAATCCACATTTCATTATAAAGACAGAACAAAATATTCATATTTTCATCATCTAGGAGCAAGTAATGTAGTGGACAACATCAGAATTTGGCAAATTTATACAGAGCAGTCACATTCTATAGCAAAAAAAAAAAGTGTTCAGGAAAAGTGGGTAATCTAGTTTCACTCCAGGTTGTGACCCCACTGCGAGGTGCCTGGCCTCAGACCACAGTTACGCCATTTTCTATCAGGACCATGGTACCAGAACTGGAGACAGGGAGGAGCAGAGTTAGTTTGAGGACTGAGTGAACAGAAGTGTCTCTGGGGATGATCTGGGGAAAGAGGAGTAAAGGAAATGCCCTCTGCCCAGAACCTGAAGCAACTAGGGAAGGCAAAGAAAATATGGGAATGCCAGAAAACAAACTGAATCCTGTTCCTCACTAGGGAATACATGGGGCTTTTTAATACAGAACCACAAACTGCTAAAAGCCAATTTAGAGGAAGTTGTGAAATTTGCCCAGAGTCCATAGTTGGTAAATAATTGAGCTGAGATCTGAACAAAGCCTGTGATCTCCTCACGGCCCAAACACCTCCCAGGAAACAGAGCAGGTGAGCCAGATGTCCCCCACTGGGACACCAAACAGATCACAGGTGTCTAAAGCATTCCTCTCCCAGCATCCCGAATGCCAAAATCCCAGGAGAAAACATGACTGAACAATCCCCAACCAGGTGTTTGTAAAAAGAAGAGGTAAAAAAGAAGGAACACCAAGGCAGTGTTAGGATGTATAATTGGCATAATCAGAGTCATGTTTTAAGACTCTGCTCTCAAGAACAGAGGGGCCTCCATGCACGTGGTGGGAGGGCGGGGCGGGGGGGGGGTGGCTCATTCATTGTGTGTTTGTCCTCTAAGGTTGTGCAACACACAGCCTTACAAACGGGTAAATAAGCTGAAATACTGCAAGAGTATATCATGGATTATTTTTCAAATATCTGCTTATTGTAAACCATGCAACATGCAGGTAAGAGAAATAGAAAAGAAAGGGATGACATAACTTATCTTGTCAGAGTACCTGCTGGAAAAGGCAAGGTGCTCTGTGAGTTTGCTGCCAATGCAGGGAAGCGACCAAAGTCCTTGCAGGCTGCCTTCCTAGAGGCATTAAAGGAAGTCCAGAGTCGACAGGAGGTCCCGCATCAAGGACAAATGTCCAGGATGTCTACTCTCAGACCCCTGCAAGGGTTCTCCTCACGCGAGGACCATGGTATGGGAGGACAGTGGAACATTCCTGTCTCAGTCCCAAAATGCCGCCTTCCTTCACACAGTGCGTCTGTTCCATTCCCGGACCTCGAGTCACCGCCTGACTTTTAACACTTCCCCTGCACTTGGCTTTATTTCCAAGTCTTGTAGCTTTCTAAGTCAATCAAGGGATAATTATTTTTAGTTGGTATTTTCTGTGTTTTTGAAAATAAATGATATTTAATTGCATAAGTAATAAGTACATAATAATCATGCAAAAAATACAGGGCCCTCCTTGACTACCAGCCCCATCTCACCACCACCAGCACCACTGCCCGATTCCATTCCCCTCCCCCAAGGTCAGACACTGTAATCAATCTGGTATTAGGATTGGTCCTTTGTGGACCTTTCCCAATGTATTTAAAAGATGTGTGTAGTCATAAATATATACTTACGTGGTGATATCGTTTACACAAACAGTGTCATGCCATGCCCATTGTTCTTCAACTTGCTTTGTTCACTCAAACAGGGGTGTCAACCTCATTTTCACCAGGGGCCACATCAGCCTCGCGTTTGCTTTCAAAGGGCTGAATATAATTTCAACTCCTTAACAGTTAAGGAGTAGTTACATTTATACAGTCCTTAAATTATTTCATAATTAATTATAATCAATTCTGCTCTCTGAAGGCAACTGCAAGGCTGATGTGGCCCCCAGTGAAAATGAGGTTGACACCCCTGACTTAACACTTCTGTCTGGGACTTCTCACTGGAAGTACATGCAGGTATATTTCATTTCTGTTACCTGCTGTATACTTAAAGTGGCTGCATAGCCAGTGATACCATATTTGTTCAATCGCTCCCCCTGCTTCCATTTTTTACTATCACAAATGATGCAGTAATGAATGTCCTTGTATGTAAAACTCTGGGCACGTGTTCAAGTCTTTCTTTGGGACAAATGTCTTAAGTGGAACTGCTATAAATTATAACAGCTTCAACAAAATTATCTTTCCCCCAAGGCCAAACCAATTCACATCCTTACCAATCATGAGAGTGTGTGTTTCTCCCAGCCTTCACCACCACTGGGAGTTATTTGTTTTCCAGTGAACCCATGGGCAAAAATAGTGTTTCCCACTTTTAGTTTTAATTTCCCTGAGTACTAATGAGGGTGAGAGGTAATTTTTAAATGTCTGAGTTTTGTTTTGTTTTGTTTTGGAGTTTCCTATATTTTATTCTTGTGGGGGGGTGTGTTTTGGTTTTTTAAAATATATTTTATTGAGTATGCTATTACAGTTGTCCCACTTTTTTTCTACCCTTTATTCCCCTCCACCCTGCACCCTCCTCCCACCACCATTCTCCCACCTTAGTTCATGTCCATGGGTCGTACATATAAGTTCTTTGTCTTCTCCATTTCCTATACTATTATTAACCACCCCCTGTCTATTTTGTACCTACTGTTTAAGCTTTTTATTCCCCATACCTTCTCCCTGCCCCCTCCCTGCTGATAGCCCTTTATGTGATCTCCATTTCTGTGATTCTGTTCCTGTTCTAATTGTTTGCTTAGGTTGTTTTGTTTTTTTAGGTTCAGTTTTTGATAGTTGTGAATCTGTTGTCATTTTACTGTTCATAGTTTTGATCCTCTTTTTCTTGGACAAGTCTGTTTAACATTTCATATAATAAAGGCTTGGTGAAGATGAACTCCTTTAACTTGACCTTATCTGGGAAGCACTTTATCTGCCCTTCCATTCTAAATGATAGCATTGCTGGATAGAGTAATCTCGGATGTAGGTCCTTGCCTTTCATGACTTTAAATACTTCTTTCTAGCCCCTTCTTGCTTGCAAGTTTTCTTTTGAGAAATCAGCTGAGCGTCTTATGGGAACTCCTTTGTAGGCAACTGTCTCCTTTTCTCTTACTGCTTTTAAGATTCTCTCCTTATCTTTCATCTTGGGTAATGTAATTATGATGCGCCTTGGTGTGTGCTTCCTTGGGTCCAACTTCTTTGGGACTCTCTGAGCTTCCAGGACCTCCTTGAAGTCTATTTCCTTTGCCAGATTGGGGAAGTTCTCCTTTATTATGTTTTGCAAAAAAGTTTTCAATTTCTTGCTCTTCCTCGTCTCCTTCTGGCATCCTTATGATTCAGATACTGGATAAAGTTGTTCCAGAGGTTCCTAAGCCTCTCCTCATTTTTTTTTGGATTCTTGTTTCTTCATTCTGTTCTGGTTGAACGTTTATTTCTTCCTTCTGGTCCACACCATTGATCTGAGTCCTGGTTTCCT
This sequence comes from Desmodus rotundus, assembly GCF_022682495.2. Lineage (NCBI taxonomy): Eukaryota > Metazoa > Chordata > Mammalia > Chiroptera > Phyllostomidae > Desmodus > Desmodus rotundus. The sequence goes on from NC_071388.1 coordinate 160,502,435, forward strand.
TCCTGTAACTCTTGGTTCCCTGTACATTTTCCTTTACTTCACTTTGCATAGCCCGTACTTCTTCCTCTATTTTTGTGACCAACTCAACCATTTCTGTCAGCATCCTAATTATCAGTGTTTGAACTCTGCATCTGATAGGTTGGCTATCTCTTCATTGCTTAGTTCTATTTTTGGAGCTTTGATCTGTTCTTTCATTTGGGATACATATATATATATATATTTTTTTTTTGTCTCCACGTGCCTTTTACATAGTAAGGGGTGCAGACTTAGATGTTCACCAGAGCAGGGCAACCCACATTATTGCATGTGGCACTGTATGTGGGGAAGGAGTCCAAGAGGGAACAATGTTGCTTGCTCAACTCTTGCCCTCTCCGCCCCAGTTGCTAGTCTCTGCCCCTCCTACTAATCTGGATGAATGTTTCTTCTTTAACTCCTTGGTTGTCAGACTTCAATACAGTTCGATTTTCTGGCAGTTCTGGTTATTTTTTGTTTTTAAATTTGTTGTCCTTCTTTTGGTTGTGCAAGGAGGCAAAACGTATCTACCCATGCCTCCATCTTGGCTGGAAGTCTCCCTTTCCTATATTTTATTCTATTAGATGGTTTTGGTTTTTTCCAATTAAATCCATGGTCCATCTGGAGTTTATTTTACTGCATATTTTGTTATAAAGAAAAACCCTAATCATTTTTTCCAAATAGGAAGTCAATAATCTGCCCATTATTTATTGAAGATTTCTTTTTTTCCACAGTGATTTAAACGGCCATCTAAAATCTATATAAATCTTCATTTATCATCGGTCAACTTCAGAACTCCCTATTTGCTCCCACTGATCTATTACTATGACAGGAATTGTTTTAATTACTAAAGCTTCATATTATGTTTAATGTCTAATAGGGCAATATTGATGTTTCATACATTATTTTTTCAGATGACTTTCAAAGTTAACTTGAACAGTTTCTCAAGAAAACCCCATTAGGATTTATTTAGGGTTTCCTTTCTGTCATTTAGTAAAGTTGTATAGCTTACTTAATATAAATCTTACATAGTTCTAGTTGGACTAAGTTTTTGTTTTTGTTTTTGCTTTCTGCCTGAGCACATATTTACATCTGATATGACTTTGCTCATTGCCAATTAACTACTACCCCAACCGCAATACAAATAAAACTATCATTTTTGCTAGATAGTTTCCAAAACTTACGCAATCGCCATTAAATTTGTGTAGATTGTGCTGTTCAGTTTCCTGGATCTCCATGTTGAATTAATTTGGTCTGTAAACAGCATGAGAACAATACTAAATTTTCTTGACTGTGCTGAGTGACCAGCAGACCTGCTTCAAGAAATTTCCCATCCCAAACCTCTTCTGTTCTTCTGTACTGGGCCTGCTACCTTTTTTCAACCAAAGCAGCAATGCTTTTGCTATTTCATACACAAGGGTTCTATATACAATTTCATCTGAAAGCAAACTCCCCCATTAAATTTTTTTTTTGTTTTGAAAATCATTGTGTTATAGTAGGAAACACTGGAGACAAAGGGCCATTTGGAAGAAGTTCAAGACTGCTTACTAGAGAAACTGCTGGCAGGGCCTGCAGAAACCCCTGGGACCTATTTCCTTGCAGAGGTTCATGGTCTACAACCTGCAGTGTTCCTCAGCCTGCTCACTGGGCTTCACCTGCCACCACCTGTTCTCTTAACTGCCCAAATCTCAAGATTTGCCTTCATTCAGCAGTGTAGAGCTTTGATATTATCAGTTTTCATGAGACAGTCTAGTCTTTGCTCCAATGCCTACCAAAGACTGGATGCTACTAGTGATATTTAGAAAAGACTACATAAGAATTTGTACTCTACAACGCATCAAGAACTCTCAAATTTGATTCTTAGATGGGATTAGATGGGGTTATCCTTAGCCATAAGGATAACTATTTGGACCTTGTGAACACAGCTCTGAGAAAAATCGCTATCCTCAACTAAATAATGTGCTCTGGTTTTGATTTAAGGTCATTCCAAGAGTCAATGAGTGAATGAATGAACAAACAAATTTAAAGAGAATCAACTTGCAAAGCAAGGAGCTATAGTTTTTTCAATGTAGTCAGCTTTATTTAAAATCTATTAGAAAAGGAACCAATTAACTTAGCCTCTTCTCAATTCAGTTAAGTTCTGCACAGCCAAAACAAAGTACAATTACCAGAAACACCTCAGTGTTAGTTGCAAAGTTTAAGTATTAGAAAATATGTATTTAACATAGAAGTTCTCAGATTAAGTAGTATTTCTAGCTTTAACAATCCAAGATGCTAAAACTTCAAAATGAATATTCACTACAGAGGGCTTGCTTTGTGCTTAATAAGAGTGATTTAGCCAATTTTATGGGTTATTTAAAGTTCTGAATCTTCTGACAAAGATGTAATAAAAATTTCAGGATAGATTTACTTTACAATTTAGACCTTTGCATTGAACAACTGCATTTTTCTTACTAAGTCACAAAATAACAGGTATGTGATTGGGTGGCTATAGGAGCCATCCATTTCTCTCACCCTAGAAATGAGCCAGAATAGAAGATTTGACTAATCACTTACTACGTTTCTTTAATGTATTTTATGGCGCTCCTTACTCAACTGATTGAAAAAGTTGTGTCCGTACATACACAAAAAGAAAAGGAAAAAGGGAGAAGCAGCAGTAAAGGAAGCCAGTCCCTTCAACAATACAAAAGGTTATCTTCACAGTTACCCTACATACCTGTGCTTAAAAATACTTCTACATAATTACTATAATGTTCTACAAAGGTAGAACCATCGGCTAGAATGTGTCTTCCCTAGAGCTCTCTGTGGGTGAGAGAGGCTCAGCTCCATGTCACTCCCAGGAACCCACATCACATAAAGATGTGTTTCTACACTTCCTTACAGCAGCTCTGCTCTAGCCCACTGGGGGAAGAGGGCAGGGCAGAAGGCAACAGCTGTTGCGTTTGTGCAACTCTCCGGTTTAATTAAATCAAGACGGATTGAATTTTTTGGTATGTTATGATGCAGTCTTCCAGATTATTTTCTAAGGGTGTTGTACAAGTTTTTAATACTGCATTATTTTACCAGTAGATAGTTTTATCAAGCTATGAAGAAGGAATTTTCTCTGTAGAGCAATACAAAAGTTTTATAGGGACCATTTTGTAGTTTCCATTCGTTTTGAAGAGCTAATACCTAATCATTTCTGGTATATATTTGGTCTTGACATCTTGGGGTGGACACATAACTCATCAGAGGAAGCCTGAAGTTCTTGGTGTCCAGTCTCTCTGCCCCAGAACGCACATGAGTAAACCACTTACTTGTGGTTGGATGAAGGCCCTGCACGAGGGATGCATAAATCTGTAGGTATGGGGGTTTTCAAACATTTGGCGTGGAAAATAGATTAGTAACTCTGTTTTATTGTAACTTTTGTTTCAGTATCTGCCAGGGGATTTCTGGAACATGCTAAAAACAAAACTCTTCCTAGCATGTGGCTGAGGGAATAGACATTTATCCAGTTATTAACATTCCCTGGCTCTGAAGGATGACAGAAACACACAAAAACACTCAATTCATCATCCTGCCTGATATTTTTAGATTCAAGAAGAAAAAACCGGCTGAGAGGTTTCTCATAAGAGAAACTGCAGTTATGAATGGGAACCCTATGGTAAGCCTTGTTCTACCTCCTTGATGGCCAAACTGCCGCTGAGCAAGACCTAGTGTGCAGACAAGGGACTCTGCAAGACAAATTTCCTCACGTGTGGCATAAGGCATTTTGCTTTCAAAGTTCATTAAAATTGGAAATTAACTAACTAGGAAGCATTGAGGAAGTGAAGTCAAGCAAGGTAGCTTTTTTTCCGATGTACAATGACGAATCGACAACAAAGTCAGAATCTTGACTTACGTCATGGAAAGAACCTGAGCCCACTTCAGTTCCGCAACCTGGTCAGTTCAGCAAATTTTCGAGTTTACTCTGTCCCCTCTTTTTGTAGATAAGGAACTGAGACTCAGAGTGGCCAAACGATATGCCAGATGTCGCCCAGCTCATTAGTGGTTTGGTGAGACAAGAAACTGGGTTTTCCCTGAACCCTCTGAACATCTCTGTGTCTAAGGCAGAGTTGAAGGTCACCTCTTTATGTGGTCCCCGTGCCGCACACAAATGCAGTTATAGTTCCTATCATGCTAAAATTGCATTTTTCCCCTGTCTCCCTAGATTTAAAGCCTATAGAAGACAGGGTCAAGTTTTATCCACCTTTTGATCCCAGCTCCTAACACCTAAGACACACTGTAGTAAAAGTAATGCTTCTTATAATTGCAGCTAACTTCTGCTGAGCTCCTAGTTCACATCAGACCTGTGCTGCCTCTTTAGTGCATGTGGAACACACAAGACTGGGGGAGTGTATCAGAGCCTCCCAGTGAGTGTAAGACCCCTGGACCACTTCCATTCTTTGAGGCCCTCAATATAGTAAAATATGAATAAATGCCAAGGCAGAGTTACAAAAATAACAGCACATTTTAAAGGTTTAGTCTTGGCAATGTAGCCCTGTGACTATGCGTAACCTCATTTGAGCATAACATTTAAATGTACATTTCCAGACCCTTCATAAATGTGAGCGCAAGATCTCAAGGTCTTCTGACCCCACCCTGGGATAAGCCCCCATTAATCCTAAATCTACTCAGTGAGTCCCTTTTGTGGAGTTGTGTTGAAACTGTTTTGCTATTATTCCAGTAAAGCATTTACTGTACGAAGTACCTTACAAATGATTAATTATATTGAATGGTTATTTCTGCCACTGAACGTCATGGAAGCATAAAAAGGAAAAAACCTTTCTATCACATAAAGTTGCCCTCTACCCCATGCCCATTTGACAAGCTAGACATACAGGTGGTTGTCTCAGCGGAAGCAATAGAGGCGTAATGAATATGCTAAACTTTCCTCTCATAATGCAGATGGCCCAGGTGACCCCTTGGAAAGGAACGCAATGCCACAGCTACAGTACAGCATCTTGAGCACCCACAGAGGTGTCATTAAAGCTAGTGTGTGCAGAATTTAAGTACTTTCTACTCTATGAAGGAAAGTGAGAGGCAGCTGTTATATTGACTGCTAGTTGATCTTGGAATTATTCAGCAATGCTAGGACTTTCTCTGCAGGTCAGTAAAGAGTGTTTGAATTATCTTTTTATAAATTGTTAGTCAAAAAAAGTTATTTGTTGTCCACATTTTCACTTTGGAACTAAACAATTGGTGTCAAACTGGTATCAGAAATTCTGAGTCTCATCTCAATTGCAACTAATTTGAATGAATTCATATAAGTTATTTCCCTCTTCTCCAAAAACTTCAATATTTTCCACCTCTTCAGAAGTGTAACAACAATAAAGACAGTTTATGATTTGTCAGCCTTTCATCCATGTCTACCAAAGAACTGAAAGATGCCATCTGATTCTGATATCCCCAGTTCTATCCCACTTATTATAATCCACCTTCACTTCCTACATCGGGACAACAGAGCCACGACCCACCCACACAGGTGCCTTTTTGTAGGCAAACTTGAGCAACAATTAGTGCTTAATCTATCCTTTTAAAAAGAAGCACCTATCTTCAAATGATCTATTTATTTCTTCAGTAAATATAATGAGCACCTCCCATGTGCCAGGCATATCAGAAATAGATTATTTGTGCTCTGAATTGAAACTGATCATGCACTTTCCCATAGAAATATTGTCACCGACATTATTACTCTTACACATATACAAGTAGGGGGCTCTGCCCAGAATTCAGGACTCAGAGGTTCCTGGGCTTTAGTCCCTTCTGGTGCCTATGACTGGCCAAAGCTGGCAGTACCCACTGGACAGGCACCTGGAGCCTGGACCTGCAGCTGTATGAGCCTAAGTCCCCACTTCTCACCTTCTTGGGGCCCTCCACACTTCTACTGCTTCCACATTATAATGATGACCAGAGGCGCCAGTGACTCCAGAGCTCACACCTATGGGGTCATCTCAGAGTGTCATAGCTGGGCTCTAGCTCTTAGAGGGGGGAATGGCAAATGCACAGTATCTTCTGGCCAGTGTGGGGCTTTTATTCTGCTGTGACCAGATGAGACCGGACCTTCGAGTGGCTCTGACACTCTGGTTTGTGTAACTTGCACCACTTATACAGACAGGTGCCCTGCAAAAAAATGAACCTGGGGCTCTGTCACACCATAGGTCTGGGCATTGAATCACCTAATTGTCATAAAAATAGGTTAGGTACCCTGAATGAGTTATAGTGTTAATTTACATCTTAGTTGAGGGTTAAATTTATAAGCTAAGGATATTCCTTATCAACAAGCCTAGGAACCTACCTTATTTACAATTTTTAGGATAGGGAAATGCTTTCTTTTTTAAGATATTATTTATTTATTTTTAGATAGAGGAGAAATGAGGGAGAAAGGGAGAGAAACATCGATGAGTGATTACCTCTCATGTGCCCCCTACTGGGGACCTGGCCAGCAACCCAGCCATGTGTCCTAGACTTGGAATTGAACGAGCGACCCTCTGGTTCATAGGCCAGCACTCAATCCACTGAGCCACACTAGCCGGGGCAGGGAAATGTTTTCTGATTACCAGACAACTATAATAATTTTCAAGTGGATTTTTGGCACCCAATCCATCCTAAATTCGAGACTATCCATGTTGCTCTATGTGTATACTATAGAACTCACTTAGAAAGAGGGTCAATTGTTGCCCTGGCTGGTGTGGTTCAGTGGACTGAGCACCGGTCTGCAAGCTGAAGGACTGCTGGTTCAATTCCAAGTCAGGGCACATGCCTGGGTTGTGGGCCAGGTCCCCAGCTGGGGGTGTGAGAGAGGCAACCGATTGATGTTTCTCTCCCTCTATCCCTCCTTCTCTCTCTAAAAAATAAATTAAAAAATAACAAAGATGGTCAAATCGTTCCATGAAAATCTTACTGTGAAGCTTTTTGGAAACAATGCAAAGGAAACACCATGTGCATGGCTCTGTGCCTTATTTATTTACTCATCTTTGTGCCTCAGGACACTCAGCTCAATGCAACACCCATAGTGGACACTCAGCAAATATTGGCTGAGCATCATTTTTCAGTAGAAAGTCTTCATTATGTATTTTTCGTCAAAAAACAATGTTTGTAGTTGCTTCATAATTGGTCGAGTTGAGACCTTTTATGAAGAAAGCAAAATGAGAAAGCTCATTATAACATATGAGGATATTTTCCTCAAGAAATTCTTCTGGCTCCATAACCTTGTCAGAACTGCCAATGTTTTTCTTGTGGCTCAATAACAGCAACAAAACTGACACAGCCATCCATAGCAGTAAAAAATGATTTAAAAACTAATGGGACAATGACACAAATCCCCTGAAAATGATTCAAAAACTCTCTCACTCAGGGAAAGACTCTACCTCAGTCTCTCTCTTCTCTGTCACTCTTTGCTTCTCACACACACTCGGGCGTGAATACACATGTGCACACATGCACACAAGTGGGTGCACACCCACACACACCTCACTTCCGCCTGACAGGAGGCAAGAAGACAGTGTGGGGTGCATGGTTTAGGTCAGCACAAGCTCAGTGAAAAGAGCCACTTCCAAAACATGTATATGGACTCGAAAGGCCAGAGGCATTTCCTGAGCCAAGCAGAACTCTGAATTCCTGGTTCAGTTAACGGTGTATTTCAGGCATATACTTAACAAGTGAGTAATTTTCATAGTCAATATAAAAACCAATATTGAAAGAATGCTGTGTGCACCTATTTGCCGTCTATGCAAATATCTGTTAAGACTCTCTAGCTAATGTTGTATCTCCCATGTGTTAACTGTCAATGATTATAAAATATTATTAACCAACAACTACATGGTCTCCACGAAGTAAATGAACTCTGTCTGCCTTTCTTGACAGTTCCATGACATCACTGAAGTAGACGCTTTCAAAACCAAATGTTAATGATCTATTTTTTAAATATATTACACATGCTGGTAACACATCAAAAATCCCAAGAAACTGAAATGCGCCATATGAAAAGTCAACACCATCCCTGGAGGTTTTCCGCAGCGTTGGTTTCACGGTTTCGCTGAGAAAGGACGGAGGAGGCCCTCCTGTCCGTGCTAGCAAATGGACGGGTTGCCCTTGCCTGGTGTCCGCACCCCGCTGTTCACAGATGTGACCCAAAAGCCTATGTGCTAACTTAATCCTGACTGAGTAAACCATATTTAAGCATGTTAAGAGAACTTGATACTGTATTTAAACATATTCTCTGCTGAATAAGCATTGCCTGCTTACTATATTTTTATATAAATAGAGAAATGAGGTATCAAATTATCCTAAAGCAAAAAAATTAAATTGGGCTCCTAGAACATGTAACCTGAGAACTCTCTCACTGTAAATCCTGGCTGTATCTACTTAGCAGACGAAAGGGTAAACTGTGGCTCAAATATCCCAGTTTGCTGACTCATAATCATTAAGATGAGGCTTGTGCCTTACCTTCATTGGCATTATTCCTTTAATAGTAGAGTCTCCTCATAGACAAAAGGCACTGAGACAAAGCCATCGAGGTGTCACTCTAAGGTAGAAACAATGTCCAAATGCAGAATTTTCCTCTTGTTCTCGGTGGGGGGGTGGGGGGTTCCAGTGGATGCCCGAAACTGCAGATAGTACAGGACCCCAAAATACTATGTTATTTCCTATACGTCCATACCTACGATCAAGATTAACTTATAAATTAGGCACAGTAAGAGATTAACAACAATAACTAATAATAAAATAGAACAGTTATAACAATATATTGTGATAAAAGTTATATGAAAGTGGTCTCTCTCTCAAAATATTTTGTACTCACCTTACTTCTCCTTGGGATGATGTTAGATGATAAAACGCCTGCTTGATGAGATGAAGCGAGGTTGAATTAACAATGAATGAGACATTGTTAAGTGAAATAAGGGTTACTTGAACACAAGCACTCCAATAGTAACCTAGTAACTACAACAGTAACTACAATTGTAACCTAGACCACTACTGACGGGAGCGGAGCTCAGGGAGGCAGCTCAGGGAGTGCACGCAGCCAGCAAGCAGCTGGTCCACTTCTCAGGCCGAGGGGGCAGGTCTCACGAGATCTCCTTATGCTACTCAGAACAGCACAAAATTTGAAACTTATGAATTTCTTCTGAAATTTTCCATTTTGTATTTTTAGACGGTGGTTGACCCAGGTAACTGAAACCACGGAAAGCGAAACCACAGGTAAGGGGAGGACTACCGCCGCAGTCAGGACTGACTTGCTGCTCAGTCGGCAGAGAACACCTACATTGGGAGTCCCCACCTTTCCCCTGCAGGGCAACGGAATTCAGCTGAGAGGCAGAGAGCAGGCTCGCTCCCAGGTGTTCACTATCTCACTGCAAGATGGGCCTTCTGAAGGCAGTCACTTCCTTAAATTTCTTAAACCTAAAGGTTCTTCCTCCTCAGCCACCCTCGGGTTATTCCCACCCAAAATCTTACTTTATTATTTCACCCAGTGCCCTAGGAAGGTACTAATCCCTTCAGAGTGCCCATCTCCTCCATTCCCTCTGTGCCATAGCTTTAAGATCCCCCACCTCCACCTCCAAGGCTTTTACTGTGTCTTGATTTTCTACTTCTGCTCTGGCATAATTTCTAAGACCCTTCCCTCCCATCCACAGTTCTAAGCAATCAGGAACTCTCAAGAACTGGCAATGCTCCAAAGCAGGGATCTGCAAGCATATTTTTGATGTCCACTAGATGTACAACCAACTCCAGAAATGTAATGGAGTTCTCCAAAGCAGATAACTTTCATTTCACGTTAACATAAAGAAAAATTTAATGAGGGGGTGCTGTGGGCTGAACTGCACCCTCCCCAAATTCATGTGTGCAGACACTAATGCCCAACATGATGGGATTTGAAGATGGGGCCTTGGGGAGATAATCAGGTTTCGATGAGGTCGTGAGGATGGGGCCCTCCAGATGGGATGAGTGCCTGTATTAGAAGAGATACCAGAGATCTCGCTCTCTCTTCTTTCTCTTCTTCCTCCTCCCACCCCCCTACCACCACAGGAGGACGCAGCAAGAAGGTGACATCTGTAAATCAGGAAGAGAGGTCTCACCAGAACTGAACCACACTGACACCCTGATCTCAGACTTCCAGCCCCCAGAACTGTGAGAAAGTCAACTGTTGGTTAAGCCACCCAGGCTATGGGGTTTTGTGACGGCAGCCCAAGCTGGCTAAATACAAGTAGCTTTGATTAAACTGTCTCTAAAATCCTTTCCAGCTCCAAATTCTTTGAATTTATATGTTGTTTATAAAAATATGCTTATGTTGGTGTGGGTAGTTGATGGATAAGAGGTACTAAATGAAATTGTTAGGGTCAGAGATTCAAAAAAGTGTGAAATAAATGGCAAACTATGAAAACTCCCCAAAGGTAGTTAAACTCTGTCTTGAGAATTCTCAGATGCAAATTCTCTCTTGACCTCCTCAAATAGAGTTATCACCATTACCATTTTCTGACTGGACAACCTTTGATGCTCTTTGGTCCTGGAACATGAGTGGTACCTTACCTAAATGTGAAATACTGATAAAGCAAACAAAATTGTGTGAACTGCTTCATGGTACAGTGTGAACTATAAAATTAACTTTTCTCAAACGTGTAAGCTACGTTCTGATTTGGTAAGCTATTAAGACTGACAAAGAGTTAGTGATAGGCCAATATACTATCTCAGCTTGGGATGATGAGCAAAAGTGAATCCATTGGATTCTAATAGATGGCAATGGAGCTCAATGTCTTTACATGCTAGGGCTAGTTTTCTGTCTGTTCTGGATGGAAGTTTTCCCTATCCTCACCTCTTGGCCTCACCCTATGTAGAGACCCTCACACATACATCCTCCATCATACCCCAGAGCATTCGCACATAAAGATATTTGGTTCCATAGACACAGAAAGGAAGTTAGTGATTGCGTAGGGCAGAGGTAGGGATGAGGAGACTCAGAGATCAGAGCTAAAGGGTAGAGAGTGTTTCTGTTTGAATTGATGAACTTTTCTAACGCTGACTCTGGCAATGGTTTCACATACCTGTGACGACTAAAATCCATCAAATTATGTACTTTAAATGAGTGAATTATATGACATACAATTACAAGTCAATTGCTTTGAATCAAAACAGCTTCACTAAGTTAACCCTGAATGTTCACTTTGAGGAGAGTGAGCAGAACAGAAGGAGGGTATGAGAGGGGTAACAGAGCTGAAGCCATGTCTTGTGGCCTAGACTTGACAATAAGGAAACATGGAATCATGGTCCTCAGGTTTGTTTCCCCAGTGAACCACCCTCTTTGGGGGGGGGCAGCCAGGTCACAGCATCAGGAGCAGGGAAGGCTCTTCCTTCCCCCTTATGCACAGTAAAAGGGGATTCCTTCCCTACCCCCACCCCACCACAACCCCTCCCCGCCACCATGCCCCAGACAACTGAGTGTTTTCTCAAAGCCTCACTTAGGAAGGATTTGATTAGCACAAAGGATCACAAGGTGGAGGAAGAGGAGTGAATCATGTTTTAGAAATGTGGTGGTATAAGGCAGGCTACAGAGCTCTGGCTGGCCTCCCCAGCAGGAACACATTAATATGCAGATCTAGCATAACAGTCTCCCCTTGTCCTTGCAACACACCTCCTGCCAGATTCCTATCCAAAATTCTAATTAATAGCAATCCATATTTTCACACAGCTCTGACAGTTTGAATATGCAAGTGCCTATTCAATGCTCCAAAGACCCAGCACCCTTTCAGAGCACATGGCTTTATACAAGGGCTCCTGAAATGCAGACGCTGCCTCGCTGTCACCATCCTAGGAGCGTGGCAGCTGCACTCCCCAAAGCCAGCAAAGTGGATCCTGGGCACAGAAGACATGCCTCAGCCCCCATCCACCATCTGCCTGTTGGTGGGTGTGCAGTCTCAGCACAGACAGACAGCTGCCCCTGACAATGGGGAAAACAGCAGCGCTTCCCCAGCGCCTTTGGCAACAAGAAAAAAAAAAATGTCTGCAGAAAGAATATGTAAAATTGCTGCAAATTTTGGATGCAACTGTTATTATGTCTCCTCACAGCTAAATGATCACACTCAGTAGGATGGGTTCTGTTTAGCAACTGCAACAATTAGGCACATTTATACAGAATAAGACACTAACAAGACTAAAAGACTATTGTCCTGGACAGAGTTCCTCTCATATGTTCTAGTACAGTAAATGATACCTTCAAAAAAAACACAAAAACTTCTCTTAAGTAAAATGACTGTCACTAATTACTTTACTGTGAGCACAAATAAAAATTACTTTCTTCAAAAATTCTAACTCTAAATAAATTACTCTAGTCAAAAATGATGTACTCAATTCTTTATTAAGGGTGTTGTAAAATCTAAGTGATTATTCTTGGGTGTCACATAATAAAGTTAGGCTGTGCCAGGAAAACATTTATCACTTACTAAGTAATTATTTACTTAGAGTCCTAAAAGTTAAAAAAAACTCAAGAATTATTTATACAAGTCAAGTCTGTAAAGGAGAGGAAAAATACACACAAATATAACTATGAGGAACATTTTTCTTTTAAGGAAAAAACACCCAGATTTTCAAATGTAACTGATTTGAGTCCCTGTGAAACCAGAAAAGCCGGCATTGGTGCTGCCTGTCCCCTACCAGACCCACTGAGCAGAGACAGGGAATGAATCTTTATGGGCGCTTTATTCAGATGGTTGGCCATCTGAGAACACGGTGGATTTGTACCCTAATGGACGGTCTTCGATTCTGTTTTAAACCAACACTTTTTATATGGAGAAGAAATGTGTAGGTATGGGGTTTTGAATTCAGGGAAAAAGTTAATCAGATAAAGGCTGCTGCATTCTTTCATCTGGGTCCTGGGCAGTGGGCACCTCACCCGGGAGTATGGTGGCTCAGATGCCGTCTTGCCTGCTTGCAGTCCTCCCGGGACACAAAGGTGGAAGTGCTTATGGTCTCCTGGAGTCAGGGCACCTGGGTCATACCTCCAGTTCCCGAAACAATAGTTTTTTACACACATTGAATACTAAGCTTACTAGCTTTTATCAGAAACTAAAATTTTCCAACATTTGGATCCCCCATCCCCCACACAGACCTTGCTCAGCTGCCCAAGCTCAGGTGTGCCGCTCCTGACCCCACAACTTCATAAATATTTGGCTGCTTCAGTAATGTTCACAGAGTTATAGACTTTAATTCTCTAGTTAAAATAATTTAGATTTTGAGGGGCAAAGTACTGCCTGGAAGATATGGCACATTATCCAAACCTGGAAACTTTTAGGGCCTTCCTCTATTACACATCTACCTGTATCTGTTAGAAGTATGTTCAATTATGCGTGAAAAGAAGCCCTTTAGGATTTATAGCTAACAATGGCTTAAACAAGATAGAAGCTTATTTCTCTTGCATGAAAAGAATGTGGAAGTGAAATTCCAGAACTCGTCTGATGGCATCATGTCATTGGCTGGGTACTAGTCTCCTTCATTTAGGCTGCTACAATACCCTCAACATGTTCTACTTCATAGTACGAGATGGCTGCTCAAACGCCACCCATCTTATCTACATTCCAGCCAGCCAAAGGAGGAACAAAAGAAGAACATGACCACTTCCTTTCAGAATACCTCCTAGAAGCTGTACACAAAAAATCCACTACATCCCACTGGCCAGACTATGGTCCTACTAACTGCCAGAGAGGCTGGAAAACAATGTAGCTATTCTAGGCATCCGAGTGCCTAACTATTACTAATCGAGAAGAGGATAATAAACATCGGGAAACAAATAGCTGCCCTTTCACAGCATCTGAGAAGCAAACAGCTACTAATCATGAGACCCAAGCCTTCAATAACTTTGGGCTTTGTCATTATTGTCAGACACGTGTTCAGCAGAACTTGAAGGGTATAGGCTACCTGCAGTCAACATACTAACTGCCGCACCTGCCAGCCTGGGGAGCAGCGAACTGTCTGTGAAGCTGGAGAGTAAGGCTCTGCTGTGCTCCAATCACACTTTACCAAAAATGCCAACATCTGCCCCAGACTGCTGGTCTCCTTGCAGATATTATTCATGTACCACTACCAAGAAATGTTTGAGCATACTTCCCATTTATTTTATTTACAAAACATATATATGTAACACTGTACTACTAACATATTATGCACAGAGCTGAAGTCTCTCACAAAATAGAAGTTAAAAGGGGGTATTACAATATGTAAGCAGAAGTTCCTCATAAATTCTTTCCATGCCCCAGGTGACTGACTTGTACACAGCATACAGGGACAACCACACTGGTCACTGGCTGCCAATTGAGCACCACCATGTGCCAACATTATGCCTGGCCCTCAGATACAACAACTAAATCACAGTCATGCCCACAGGAATCCTAGAAGAAAGGGAGAGATGTTCTAATGGACATCGTGATGCTTTGTCCAGATTATCCTTGAAGGAAGGATGGTTGCCCCAAATGTTACGAGTGCTGTGGGCAGATGACAGCCAGCTCCCTGGAGACTGCTCAGCCATAGAGAGCCCTGCCCAAGGCCGTACTGATATCCAATGACTGATGAAAGTCATCTTGTACCATTCGGGCTCCAGAGCTTCCCATGGGATCAGTCAGGTTGTCACTGGCCTACCTTCCCTCTTGACCACTCCCTCTGCCCATTCCTGCTTCCTTTCTACTTCCTTTCACAGGTGTGGTTGCCAAACGGACAAAACCCATGACAGACGGTCCACAGCAAGTGCAATAAAATATTTCTTTCAAGTGCAATCTGTCAGAATTTAGGGAGGGCACAGATAAAGGGGTGCCCACATTGGCCTGGGGTACTTCGGTCTATTTGTGTGTGGGGAGGTAGAGTCCAGTGGCACAGGCTCCCCTATTATCCAAGCTGGGGAATCAAGGTGCACTTACCATGTGGGGGTGTACACCCTCCCGTTGTAGTTGATCCTTGATAGCTGTTGGCATGTCCAAGGCCAGTCACACAGCATCCAGGTCACACAGCATAAGCTACAAAGCAATCTGCAGATGGCTGTTGCTTGTGCTGGCCTTGGAGGTGCCCAGGCGAGGTCAACTGTGAACCAAGGCCAGCTACTGCTAGTGCTAGACCTGGGGCAACTTAGCAAGAGGTACAGGGCTCACTGAACCTGAAGCCAGGTGCTGCTTGTTTGGTAGAATATAAGAAAAGCTGAAGCATTTCAGCCATTCATATGGAACAGTCACTGGAAACAGCTTAGATGGGCCCGAAAGTTGGGTGGGGCAGGGCTTCAAGGAATCACCAAGGTGGGGCAAACAGAGTGAGCCAAGTTGATGGAATCTCAGAAATGGTTCCTGCCTGCTCTGTGGTTCTGTTGGGGGAGGGCTCAGAAAAGGGACAATGGCCTCTGACAGCATTTCTGCTAGAAAGCTGCCCCCAAGGTTTTACCCTGATGCTGAACAATTCAGTTCCTCCCCATGGGCCTCTGGTGCCTTTCAATCTGCTGCTCCCATGCTGGAGTGCAGAGGGAGCAAGTCCGAGTAAATCTGTGCATGGCCCTTTAAGAGAAACTGCCAGGGACTCCAGAAAAGTTTTTGTCTTTGACAGCCTCAATCCTTCTGGTTCTTAAAGCCAGAAGTTATGCGGACTTCCCTTCCTGGCACTGGAGCCCTGGGCTGGGATCCTGGTTTGGGGCTGAACCCCTCACTCCTCAGGTATCTCTCCTGATCTTCATCTGCTACACGTGGGTGTGGGACCAACCCGTTCCACCTCTCTGCCCCTCCCACCAATCTCGATGTGGTTCCTTCTCTAATTCTGTAATTGGTTTTTTCTTTAATTCTGTAGTTGTAGGATTTCCATTCAGCTTGATTTCTGATAATTCTGAGTGATGGTTGTTCTATAGCTTAGTTGTAATTTTGCTGTGGTTGTGCGAGGAGGCAAGCTGTGTTTACCTACACCTCCATCTTGACCGGAAGCGCCCTCTAATGACATTGTAATGAGTGTGGACTGTATGCTCTAGATTCTTGCTACTAATTATGTGTTCCTGGACCAGTAACAACAGCATCACCTGACAGCTTGTTAGAACTGCAAAAGTTCAAGCCCCAGAACAGACCTATCAAATCAGAATCTGCATCTTAACAAGCTCCCTGGGGGATTCATGGGCATGTAATATAAGTGGAGTAGCATGGTTCTAGGCCACTGGCACCCAAAGTGGTACAAAACAGTGTGCTAAGAAAATAGTAGAAGAACCATTATTATTAATCTTATCTCATCAGACATGTTCAAGAATGAAAGCATTCTCATCATTGAGATTAAGAGAACCAGAGAACTGTGTTTCTTGCCAGTTTCCCAACCCATCCCACATGCCAGCTTCCACAGACTGCTTTTGACTATTCCAAACAATCCTAAACTAAAAGTCAAAGATTAACCTAAACAGGGGCGATAAGCAGGAAGTTCTAGACACCTACCAATTGGAATGGAGGCCTGCCTGGGGCAGGGCCTGGCAGCCCTCTGTTAAGGCGGGCATTAGTGCTTTGGCTGCTGGCCAGTGGGGCCACCTGGAAGGTTTCAAGGAGGGATGGTGGCGGGGCTACACAGGGGCTCAGGGGAGGAGTCTTTACCCACAGGTGAGCAAATATTTTAGTATTGTAACAACCAGTGCAGCTATTCTGGTATGTACCAGTTGAACGAAGGGACTAAGTAGATGGGTACCATTTGGCTGTTTTGTGAAAGTTTCTCCTCATTTTATATGCGTGACAGAGGGGGCCAGACCACAGCCCACTGGGGGGCTTTGTCCCCTGGAGAGAGGACTGAAGAAACTACACACATAGCAGCAGAACCCTTCTTAGAACTGTTATCCGAGCAAAAATAGAACGATCTTAGAACTCATGAAGCACATCTCACCGTTGTCTTCAGATCTCGACTCTCCAGCGAGCACTAAATAAATGCACATTTTTTCCTCCTAATTGTTTTCAGACCACTGACTAGAATTACAGCATGAAAAGGCCGCTGTCGTGTTCACTTTACATTTTAATAGACATCTTTAAACATTTGGACAAAATATTATTTTTAAATGGCAATTCTTTAACTGGTAAATGTAATTATCTAACTTTAAAGGGGGGGAAAAAAACCCTGACAATCAAAATATTCTGTCACTGCTTTACCCACGCACCTAAAATATCTTTTCAGCAAATGAAATGATTCTTTATTTTATGCTTTTAAAAATGCATTAGGGTAATTGCTCTGCAACAGATCACCTTCTCTGCTCCGAGCTTGGCTGCCACCTCCCTTACGTGTCCATCAATTGTGCACATCGTCATGATCTCCCGATGATTGCCCTGGGCGAGCCCCCCGCAGCATGTTTATAAGACTATTCAGTCGAGCAATCTGCAAAATAATTATATTTCAATGGAGATATTATGCTGTGAAAAAAATCTATTATGTGTCAAGTGCTAAATGAAGCAGTTATAGAACCAAGACACATTTATTGGTGCTTTTAATCAAAGCAAATAACTTTGTAAGCTGATCATTTCATTGTTTTCTTGCTATTTTAATTTGAATCTTCAATAACAAAACTATACTTTTCAACCAGCAGTTGTCACTTCACTTCTGAATAAAGAAAATACCAGATTTTTTTTTTTAAGTCTTGGTTTACTTTCTCCATGTGATTGGAATCTGTTTCCCAATGCCCTGTGGCAAAAAGTATATAGAAGTTAGTCTCTTTATGAAGGTTATCCAGAAGTCTACATTTTCCTTATTCCAAAGAGAGACTTGGGAAGATTAACCTTACCTGCTGGTGGCAGAAGAGTTGAAGAACTTTTGCTCTAATGCATTTTATCTGTCCCTTTGTAAAGTTTGAAGTTCAAAGGAAAGAAGACTGTGTGTAAGCTTCAAGTTGAATGCACGCTTGTGTTATTTCAGCATGCCAGTCATTGCTACCAGAACAACATGAGCCTCAAGCTTACTTCTCAGCACACAATTCAAACCGTACACTGGTATTGCCAGAAAATTTGGAGTATGTAAAGAAATCACTCTTTTAAACCTCAAAATTTAATGTACAGCCATAGACTTTCACCATACCTCAGCAAGCCCGAATACAAACAGTTTGACCTAGAGTGCTGGTGAATTTCTCCGGAGACCAGGAGCTCACATTTCCTGAAGGCTCACTGTGTGCCTGGTCCTAGTTTAATTCCTCTATAAGCACCCTCTTCTGTAATACTCTCAAAAATACTATGAAATAAAGCTGATGATTAGCCCAATTTGCAGATGAAGAAACTAAGGCTAGAAAGAGTAAGTAACTTGCCTAGCGATCGAGCCAATTTCCCAGATGTCCCCTATCCACGCTCAATAGATGACGACAGATGGCACCAAACCTGCTTAAATCTCAAAGCCATTTCTAGTCCTCACCCTCATCTCAGTGGCCCACCAAATCTGAATGCTAGTCAAAGTCACTTAAATGCAGAATGAAGACTTAGGGCACCGAGGCCCAGGGTCTCCCAGCCTCTTCCATGACTCAACAAGCCCTATCCCCAGGGAAAGTTTGGGATGGCTCTCTTTCCTCCTTCTCCTGCCTTCCATCTCATTTGCAGAAAAAGATCCATGTGCAATCCCCTCCAAACCTCATGGTAAGATTTCCTGGCCTGATATCTGCCTGTTTTCCAAGCAGGAGGAGTGACTAACACAACATTGTGATTGGAGAAGCCCATAGAGGGCTCTCAGCCTGGCTCTCATTACACTCTGCGCTCCCTCAACACCAGCCCAGAAAGCCAGCGGCTGCCAGGAGGATGGATGCTCATCTCCACTTTATCCAAACCTGGCACTGCTGGCCTGGGGGGGGGGGGGGAGACGGCACAGCACACTCGTTCCAGCTTCTGCCCCGCCCCCTATGATAAAGCCGCTGACTCTGCTGCTTGCTCAACCCTCTCCACCTCCCACTCCGCCCTCCAGCCATCCAGCTCTGCCCACTTGTTATCATTAAGCCTATACCATCTAAAAGGGACTAATTATTACAGCCTATAGGCCACTGTCCAGGGCAGGTATTAGGGAAGACAGTGCTGACAAGAGGCTTTTCCAGAACAAAGAAAGTCAAACAGATGCTAGGCCCTGAAGGAGAAAGACCTCTGTCTAGGGAGTGGCAGAGAGGTGTGTGTGAGGCTTGTGTGTGTGATAGAGCATTGTGCATGGGTGTGAGAGAGTGTGGTGTGTGTGTGTGAGCACACATTTGCATAAATGCTATACAAGCACAAACAACGGTGAAGTCAGGAAGAAAAGTATTCAGAGAATGTAACCCATAATCTGGCCTCGCCATTCTAAGGAAAAATGAGGAGGAAATCACACCGTTTGAAACAGAACACACCATCTTTTGCTGGAGAAATCACTGAAGTATAGATCCAGAATTTTTTTCTCAGGATCACAAGAGTTGGGTCTCTTATAACTGTAATATTGAGCACTGGTTGTGTGCCAGATTCTGTGCCAACCATGCCACACAAATATCAACATGCACCTATGAAATATATACTATTACCTCTATTTTGCAGGTGAGGAAACTAGGATTCAGAGAGGTTAGGTCATTTCCTCAATGTCTCACAGCTAATAAATGGTGAACTGGGAGTAAAATCGGGCAGTGTAAAGACAAAATTGGTGCTCTAAACTTGATGATAATAGTTCATCTTACTCCTAAAATAAAAGACACTGTTGTGCGCGAATCACCCCATTTTTAGCTCTGAATTCAAATGCTCACACCCATTTTCACAATAGCACAGAGTCTTGGCCAGAGATCCTCAGATGTCAGTGAGCAAAAAAACCACTTGGGGAGCTTTTAAAAATACTGATTCTTGGCTATATTCTAGTGATTTGGATTCTTCTTGCTTGAGTCAGGTCCTAGGCATCTGCCTTTCAGCTAGCATTCCAGCTGATTCCGATGCAGGAGGTGCTGCTGGTGTTATCTAGGGCCCAGAATGGTGTTGAGTAACAGATATTTCTAAGCTTGTTAAACACGCACCATTTTCAGCACACTCTCACTGCCATTCACATTTCTTTCCCTTCCTACCTTGCCATTATTCTTCTACCTGCAAGTCTAAATCTTTCAGGAAGAAACTATTTTGAGCTTCTTCTATTGATAGGTTCCAGAACATATTTTGCATAGTCTAATAACTTTTTAACCCCTGGACATGAAGTTCCCAAGAGCACAGGTCAAGGACAGTCACTGGGGTGACATAATAAAGAATGTAGATGCACTTGACCGAGAGAAACAGCCAGGAAATTGCACTGCTGTCTGTCTCATTTGTACTAGCGGGATTTTAATCTATGCAAGTAACTGAGTGGCCACACAGAGAGGTCAATGCCACTGAAGGATTTTTATCACTTACATTTCCTGAGGAAAGGGGACACACCATGCCACACAGGGCTACCTGGGAAAGTACCAAGGTGTGGTCAGGAGGCAGAAGGAGGAGTGACAGGAAAGCCCAGGCCAGAGCCTTTATTGTGTTTAATACAGGAAAGGCAAAGCAGGGAAAACAGCTTAAGAAATTGGCTATTGTGAATAATGTTGATGGGCTCTGAGCTACAGGGGTGGTCTTTGGTTACCCAGTACCTGGCCCTGGGTGATTTAGGGCAGGGGACATATCGGCTTGCTGTGTGAGGGTTAGATAAGGAGGTGGTTCCAAGCACAGCCTCTGGATTGCAGAAAAGCTACGTAACTGTGGCTGTCAGTTCCATGTGAAATAAACAAATACAGAATCTAAGAAAACACAGTTAGAACATTGTCAACCATAATATTAACAGGACTTTCCTTTACTTGGCCAAAAGCTAGATACTGCAAGCTAAGAAGGAGAGGCTGAGTCACCAACAGACTCTAGAGTTCAACCCTGGAGGGGTCTTTACAAATGTGCTTTGTGCAATGTACTGATTTCTGTCAGCGCCAAAAATAATCTTTAAAAAATATTCCATGTCACTGACAAATCAAAGTCTTTTATAACTCACATCTCTAAAACCCCTTTTAACGAAAACAGATGTACTACCGTAACTCAGAAGGCTCAGAAACTATACTGTAAAAAGCAAGAAAATGTAAGAGTTCCAAAATAAGCTGCTCTTTAGAAACAGAATTTTATTTTATGAATAACATTAGAAGTATCCATTTTAGAACCAGAACATATACTTCTCTCACATTGATAACAACAAGTAACCACTACCTTGCAGTGGTGAAGGGCACAAGCCATGGGTTTCAGAAGACCCGGCACTTACAGCGGAATGACCTTGTTCTTCCCTGGGGAGCAATGATTCCAGAGAGTGCTCTGAGGACCAGAATCATGGAAACATGTTAACACCGCGTCTGGTGCATAGGACGTGTTCAATAAATGGATGATAATTTGATCGTTTAAACTTTAAAAATTATTATTAGGAGAGAAGACACTGATAATCTCCACACTTCTAGCCAAGGAGCCTGGGGTGCCACAGACAGAGCCGAGAGAGAAAAGACTCCTTAGGGACATGGGCAATGGGCTCCAACAACCTGGGAGTTAAACAAGCTGAGTGTAGGTGGTCAGCAAGCATTCAGGTGGACGTCTCTACGGTTAAAACACCACCGCTCAGATCTAAGCACACAAATAGAAGTCAGAAATAAAATTTACTCTTCAGGAAAGAAAATACTAGGGAAATTGCTAAGCTTTACTTCCATAGCCTGTTTCTTGCAAGACACTGCTGAAAAAATATAATAATTCTATGGAGAGCATATGTTCTGTTCAGTGATTATTTTTTTTTATTTTGTTTTTCTTTTAATATTTTTATTTATTTATTTTTAGAGAGAGGGGTAGTGTTGGGAACCTCCCTGCCTGGTTTCAGAAGCTGTAAACCCTCATGGCTAAGGCTGAGTCAGAGACCTTGGGACCATAAACCACTAAGGAGACAAAGCTTATCTCCCTGGCAGGGGCTCTACCCCTGCCCACTTTACTTTACCCTGCTTGGCCCTGAGTCTGACCAGTTAGCCAATGATGGGTAAGATTCCTCAAGGGAGGGATGACCTAAGACAGACATGGTCACGAAGAGACCCACAGGGAAGGACTTGGGGGGCTATAGAAAAAGGGGGTGATGGACCCTTGCTCCTCGGCTTTGACAAAGTCCTCATTCTGATTGCAAGAAGTCTCCTAATCTCTTGGCTGCCTTACTTCCCCTGCTGGACTTAAGCCTGAAACAATGCCAGAGGTGGGTGCGGCCCTGTGCTGGAAAGGGCAGGTTCCCTGAGGAGATCAGGCCTAAGAAAGAATGCATAAAATCCTGTGAAACCTGCTTTGCTAATACCCTCAATTTAAATGATAAGGGTCCAAGCCTGAAATGAGTTTGTTTCCCAAAGTCTTATAGCCTTTTAGCTAACTGACCCTGACTCAGAGTAAGCCCTCAGAGTTCTTTGTTTGTTATCTATTGTTTGATCCTTACTGCCTGACAATGATTGATGAGCTTTACCTGTATTCCCGTGCAAATTGAACCCAATAAAAGCCCATTGAGGAAAAGGCTCTTGGCCCTTCTCCTTTGAGAGATCGTCCACCTTTCCTCCCCAAGTAGATCATGTCTTGGTAGACTTATTCTCATCCATGGTGGCCAGGGGGGCCCTGTGGGTAGACTCCCCCCCCCAGGGAAGGAAAGGAGAAAGAGAGGGAGAGAAACATCAATGTGTGGTTGTCTTTCACATGCCCCCTGCTGGAGACCTGACCCACAACCCAGGCATGTGCCCTGACTGGGAATTGAACCAGCAACCCTTTGGTTCACACGCCAGTGTTCAATCCACTGAGCCACACCAGCCAGGGCTGTTCAGTGATTATTTTAAAAGAAGTTAAAGAGCCCTACAGTTAAGAAAACAGAAATGCACACTTGAAACCTATATGATCTTATTAACCAATATACCTCAATAAATTTAATTTTTAAAAATTAAATAGAAAGAAAGGAAGAAAGGAAAGAAGGAAAAAAAATGCGGGAGAAAAGCTTCTGAAATTTGGTCGTTTGTTCATAAAACTGAGCATAGTTAATAGACAATTGAATAATTTCTATTTTTTTTCTACATGTCCTTTTCCATCTCTGGCATTCTATAATAAAAGTTTGCAATAGTCAATTCTCAGTTAGCTTTTTTAATGGAGAGGAGCAGTGCCACAGATTAAAAACAAACTGTAGATAACACAAAAATGATTTCCTGCCACTCACAGGTTCCCTTCCTCCCCCAGCCCCTGGCCTCTCCAAAGCCCTCCCACCAGCCCCTGCAGACCCCCGTGTGCGGTGTCACAAGGAGATGGTGGGTCACATAGATAATCTGCTCAAGGGTAATGGATTTGACCACAATTTAGCATTGATTAATTATAGTGTCCAATTTTAATTCAGTGCTATTCACTAACTAATTAGATAAGGTCTTTCTGTGTTCCATTTTTAGCACAGAAATTTCTAAACGTAGGTACTTTAAAATTAGCAGTCATGTTAAAATGTAGTAATTATTTATCCCCAGCCTCACAATAAGCACTGCACGAGGGTCAGGAGACCACGATTCCCCCCCAACCACCACCACCGCCCCGTACCCCCGTGGTAGGAAGTCTGTGATGCCAGGCAGTCAGCTCCACCTCTCGGAGCTGTGTCCTCGTTTAGGAAGTGGGGTTGGGAGAGGCGGGTGCCTGAGGTCGCTTCCAGGGCGACCTTTCTAGCCCAGGTCGTACTGATGATGCCTACCTCGCATTTGACATGTTTGCCCTAGCCCTGTACTCACCGGTTTGTGGCAGTAATCCTCAGCCAGAGGCAGTTCGGTCCCCCAGGAGACGTTTGGCAATGTCCAGAAATATTTTCATAGGCGTGACTCTGGGGAGGAAAGCGGGCGATGCCGGCCTCTAGTGGGTAGAAAGCCAGGGATGTGGCTAAACACTCTAGAGTGCCTAGGAGGGCCCTCAACAACACAATGATCTGGTCCAAGTGTTAATAGTGCTGAGGTTGAAAAAACCCCGATACTGAGGAAGGTATATTGACAGGTCAGTTGTCTAGAATTGGTCCTGTTTTGGACAAGAGGAACAGATGTCTAAATTAAAGGATAATAGAATATTAAATTGGCACTTACTACAGAAGCATCAAAGATTCTATGAATATGAAATTCCAAAATGAGGTACCACATCACCACGTGGAAATTTCAAAGTGTCATTAAAAACCGGGTAGGCAGCCCTGAAACCGGGGGGGGGGGGGGGGGGGGGGGAGCTATAAAAGGGCTTCAAGCATGGATATTGGGGAGGTTTTATGAAAGTGACTCTTTTTAGAGAGCTGCTGTCCTGTGTGACTCCCAATCCCGCCCCCACAGGGTGGTTGGATGGGACTACTTTGAACTCTGCCCTCAAAGGAACTCTGGGGAGCGGTGGGCTCCAAAGTCTCTTGAGTGAAAACTCAAGAGAACAAGCGATGGGAAGTGAGTGCAGCTAGAGCGGCGATTTCCAAACGGCGTGCCACAGAAATTTTAAAACATTCAATATCTATTTAGTCAGGGGCACTGACCTCTTTTCCTTGAGATTGTCAAATTAAAATATGATGACAGCCAACACAACAATAGCCTTCTGGTGTGAATGAATCAAAATTACACCTAATTTTTGTCAATTGGCAAAAAATATATTTTTGGTGTGCCACCAAATTTTAGTAATCAGTTTATATGTGCCGTGAGATGAAAAAGGTTGACAATTGCTGAGCTAGAGCGATAATACGCATGGCCCGCCTCCTGGGACCACTGCTGGTGGAGGGACCCTGCAGGGGATGCTCTAAAGAGCCCATGACACCCTTATGAGGAAAAGATTCATCTTTCAGTGTCTGTCAGACCCCGGCGGTGCAAAGCTGTCTCACAGTCACATTGCTCTTGTTAAGAACTTTCCTGTACCTTGTTCCTTCCAGCCTCACTGTGCTCTGATGCCAGAGAAGCCTGAAAGTTAGACAACGGCGAAAGGGAGAAAAAAGCCTTCCGTACTTCCTTCCCCAAAGGCAAGCGGCCTGTGAGGAACCGGCCACGGCTGGGATAAGAGAAGTCTCACTTTTAAAATGTATCTTGAAGCATTAGACTGGGATTCTGTTTCAAAATCAAGACGGTGTCTTTTGGCTTAGGTTGACTGTAGGACTTTCTACTCCTCAAGTGACTAGAATGTTCCTGGAGGATGTCAAAACTTTCATCCAACAAAAAAGAAAAACTCCTTCATTAGAAAAATTTAAAGAATAGTGAAAGTCAAGAACAAGTTTCACCTCAATTACATTTTTCTGGTTGCACTTGCCCAGTACACTAGTTATAAATACAAACTTACATTTTGCTTCTTCTAGAAAGAGAATCAAGATTCCTTATGAATTATTTGCCTACAGGGAAAATAAACAAATAAGAAAACCTTGCTAGATATTCTCTATTTAAATGAGTTACTAGAAATATCAAACTTTCTGAGTTCAAAAAATATAATTTTTTGGTTCCTATGAATTTTGAATCAACTTTATTGAACTTTTAACTCTGAGGCAAAACAAACAAACAAACCAACAAAAAACGTACCTGCTTCCCTTAGATACAAAGCTTTGCAAAGACTACATATAACTCAGCTGTAAGTTATCCCGGTACTTGTAGGCCTGACTTTGATGATCTCAATTTCTCAAAATTTGAGTTTAATAACTGTCAGGTATTTTGAGAGGACACCTTTCCAACTGCTGGCATGCATTAAACATTTCATCTATTTTGTTACCTATAGGTTTCTGATCCACTTAAAAACAATGGAGATCCAGAATCTCATCTTGTACTTGCATGCACCTGAAGTAATTTCTCTATTGTCCTCGAAGGCACAATAGAGAGATTTGAAATTGGTAGAAATATCATGCACAGGTAGAAGAACAATTTTGGATTTATTTTATCAAAAGCCACAAGTAACTCTTCACCCAGAGATTTTTTCCAAATTAAATACGGTTATTGTTTCTTTTCTTTGTATTTCCCCTGATATGATCATACCTTTAAAAAGAGGAAAATAACCAGTGACTTTAGAATATTCCCTGGGGCCTCAAGGTCCTCTACAAAAAGTGCGGTCCTTGAACCAGCAGTTTCAGCATGACTTGGGACCTCATTAGAAATGCAGAATCTCAGGCTGGTCCCCAGACCTGATGGAACTGAATCTGCATTTTAACAATGTCCTTAGGTGATTCTTAAAGGCATTAAAATTTGAGAAGTACTCATTCAGGCCGCCATTAACGAGACCTGCAATGTTACTGGATAGCAATTTAACCCAAGACAACTAAGTAGAAATAACCCATTTAGGATGAATTATTTAGATTCAAAAAATAAGTAAATAAATCCACAATAGAAACAAAGTAAATCCTTGGCAATGAGTATCAGTTTTAATCCAAAGAGAGTGCCAAAGACTTTTCAAAGAGTGGCATCTGAGACCTTAAGTAATTGATTTGGTGGAAACACAGCTAGGACTCAGCATGTAGCTCCCCAGTTGTGCAGGCCAATTATTGTGTAGGACTCACAGTTTTTCTAATAATCTCAGCTGACTAATAATTGTAAACACTTCCTAAGCCCATGGACGAGATCGGGAAGATAGGAAGGAATACGTCGTCCCGACGGATGCTCTCTTTTTGTGCTGTCTGGGTGTCACCTGCACCAGCGGTTCCCTCTGTGCTAGACATTTCAGAAGGAGCTGGGGCAACGCCGTGCCAGGCTACACCCACACCAATTAAGTCGGAATCTGTAGGTTGGGGTCCAGGCACCAGTGGTTTCTAAAAGTCTTATGTGACCATGACATGAAGCCAAGTTTGGGAACCAAAGACCAACACAAGTCAAAACAAATTATACGGTGGGTTCATCATGTGTAAAGGACCCATGGACAAAGACGATGGGGGAATGTGGAAGACGGAGGGTGGGTCAGGCAGGGGAGAATAATGGTAGAAAAATGGGGACAACATTCAATTACAACATGTTAAAATTGAACAACAATAAAAAAATTTTTAAATAGAAATAGCTACTGCTCATAATTTATACCCCCAACTAGCTTTGGAGGGAGCGGGGTGTGGGTAGTTGTCGAGACTGACATATACCCATCCGCTATCCTCATTCAGAATCTCATCCTCTCTGATACAGACTAGGACAGCGGCCTACTCGCCGGTCTCCTGCTTCTAATCTTGTAGCCTCACATTCTACATTGCCCATTTTCTCCTCTATCTACACCACTCCCCCAACCCAGTGATTTACCTAGGGGAAAATGAAATCGGGCCACGCCCCTCCCCGCCTTAAAACCCATCAAAGGCCCACCATTGTCCCCCTAATGAGTTCCAAGTCCCTTAACCTGGTGCCTGGACCCTCCATGGTTTATCCCACGCCAACACCTCCGGCTTCATTTCCTGACCTCCCCATCTCTGGGCTCCAGCTTCACTGAGCCAGTAACATGTTTCCAAATACCCCAAGCCATTCCTTGCCCCTGGATTCTTGTCCAACTCTTGTCCCCATTTCTTGGAGCGGCCAAGTCCTGCCACTCTCAGAAGCCCCGCTCAGGTGTCAGTCCTCCAGGAAGCCTTCATGTTCCCCCATCCGACTCCCTTGCAGGCTGCTTGCAACAGGGCTCCTTTGTGCTCTAAAGTGAGGGGAGTAACGTGTGATTACGCCCAGAGGTGAGAGTACACATGTTCTGAAAAGGCGAATCAGCTCATTATTGCAGATGCAGGGGAGACGTGGTACAGAAGAGACGGGAGTCCCAAACAATCAAGCACCCTGTTCCTGTCACAGTGCAGACGCGCACAGCCAGGTGACGACAGGCACTCTAAAGCATGACAGCTTGGGTAAAAAAATGGATCCACGTCAGCTAAGGGGAATTTTCTTTGTTAAAAGAACAGAAACTATATTCATTACAAAATTTTTGAAAAACTTGCCGAAGAAAGATGAATTCCTAAACACTGAGTGATTTATAGACTCAGTGTGACTCTTCCTATAACTGCTATCCAATCATTTCACAACCCTCAGGCTTTGATGAAGTTTCAGAACTGTTTTGGGTTGCTTTTCACTTGATCAGACTGGGAATCCCCCAGCCCACGTTTCTCTCATCAGAACCAGTGAAATAAAATAAAAGAGTCATCATAACCTTCTTCCCCCTAAAATAATAACAATAAAACCCCACCCAGCTAAATTAAAACTGGTACCAGGCCCACATGGATGGTTGTTTTCAGTGTTGCTTCTTATGTCTCACTAGTCACAGTCCATCTCCAGTTAGTTCAGTTGAAGGAAAGAAAACAAACATTTATTCTATACATATTTATATGCTAAGCACTGTGTTCAGAGTAGTTCTGTATATACCTTCTTATGTAATAAATACAGCGCCCCTGTGAAATCAGCATTATCTTCCTCTTACAAATGAAGAAACAAACTCAGGAAGCTTAAGTAAGCTGCCCAAGATCACACACTTAGTAAGAGACTAATAAATTCCATAAGTCTGCCTCTTGTTCACACAAAAAAATGATGACAATAATACAGGGGGGAGAATAGAAGACCTAGTTAAACTCCTTCAAAGCTTATGCCAAGTCCAAAGCAAACATGGCAAAGTGTATACAAGTAGCTAACAGTGTCAGCTTCTCTCTGCAGAGTGCTGGTGTTCAACACACAGCAGCCAATCCCGGCCACCACTAAGACACTAACAGAAGCCTCTCTCGTTTGTGTTACCTTATCAAGGAATGTCGTTTCCAACATAGAACGGAGCCTGAAAGGAATAAATACAAAGCTAAGCACAGCCTAAGAAAATGTTAATACATAGCTGTTTTTAAATGTGTGTGTAAAATCTTCAGAGATCAGACTTTTTTCCTCCTCTAAAATCATATTATTATCAGACTTCTTCTTTCCTAGAAATCACCTTTTACTGAGAAAATGTGAACTTACAAAGCAGATTTAGAAGGATGTGCTAAGGGTTCTGACCGTGGTATCCCAATAAAATCCTTCCTTCATGACCCGAACACAGGTTCCAACATATGAGCACTTCAAAGCGAGTGTCCCTTACTTCTTAGCCACAATTTAAGAAGGACAGGAAAGCCTCATTTGGATCCAGCTTTAGAAAAGGAATTACCTGTAAAAAAATCAGTGTAAATCCCAGCTTGCCATTTCAGTGCAGGTTGACATTTCAATGCTGACGTGGCCTATAGGCGATGATGACTCTATCATGCGCGTGAATCCATTAGCGTCTTCCTGGTATGGTTTTATAGCCCATCCATCACGTTAAGAGTTTAGTAGCTGAAAACTCCAGATACACTCACATTGTCTAGCTAAAGAATACGGATTTTACAGGATTCAAATGAAAATCACACTCCAGAGCCAATGAACAATAAACTCATGTAAAAAAAAATAACCTCACAGCAATAGAAATTACGCCCAGGATTTGAGAAGACCAATTAGGGAGCTAGGAGCCCCTAATTTGGGTCCACATTTGTTCATATCTGTTCATATTTTCCTTAAAGTTAGGAAAATAAACTAACATAAAGGCTTTAAGGAAAATAAACTAATATAAAATAAAATAAAATAAAATGTCCCTTACCAGTTCGTAATACCCAAGGAGACCACAACACTTCCATGTTGTATTAAAGAGGCTTTTTTTCAAGGTCAATGTGAGCTTTACTACATAGATTGTGTTTATATATAAGATATAAGCACTTTTTTAACTGTCTGAAAATACTGGTAATCTGAAAACTATGACTTGTTTAAAATCATACACTCTGTGATGTCTTTTCAATAGTCCCTGTGATCTTCTAATATGGGGAAGTGGTTTTTACCAAGCTAACCACCAGCCTTGAAATACCTAATGATGCCCTGAGACTGGAGGGAATGATTCCAAATTGCTCTAAATTGAACTTCCCATGGTAAGAACAAAGGGTGACACTTAACTCAAGGCCAACAGCCATGGGCCTTGGGAGGTCCAATTTTCCACCTAGGACTCCAGTCTTGGGAACTTCAGGATTTTAAAGTACAGTATCTGAATCTGACATGCAGAATGAACTTACCCTGAGAAAGAGACTGCTGAAGTGGTTTTGTGATTTTCCTGAGATTCCCTTTTCTGCTAGAAGATAGAGATCTCCAGGCTAGAGATGGAGCTAACTGGGAAAATGGCCAAGTCTCTGCCCCCAGTGCCACTCAAATTTCTAAATATTCTTCTTAAAGATAAGCTACCTCATTCTCAAAATGCATGTCAGCACTCTATGCCAGACCTATTACAGCAAATCATGAGTGATAGAGCAGATCAATTCCCCTCCAGGAAGAATCACACTTTATTAGGATACTTTTTGGTTGCAAGAAACAGAAATCCATTTGAGCTAGCTTAAGTAAATAAAATATGTATGATAAGAATTCTGGGGTATCTTAAGGAATTCAAGAGTTTGTTAAACAGCCAAGCTTCAGAAAGGGCAAGAAGTAAGAATTGGCACAGTGTGGAAAACCCTGCAAGTCTTCTTTCCATCCCTCAGCATCTTTTCATTCTTCTCTCTGTTGCCCGATCGCTATGGTGGAACGTGGCCATTACCAGCTCTTTTATCATTGATGTGTTCTCCATTCAGGACAGCATCCAGACCCACCTATGTGTTCTTGCCCCTAATTCCATTTCCCAGGAAAGGAGTCTGATTGATTTAGCTTGAATAAGATGCCCCCCACTCAACCACTCGTCACTGAGAGAAGAGCGTATTTGCTCAGACATAGCCACTCGCACTGAAACAATGGGATAAAGGGACATGAAGAAGGAATGGAGCTGACAGCTTCAGAAAATAATAATATAGGACACCCAGTTATACTTGAATTTACATAAATAATAAATAATTTTAGTGTAAGTATATTCTGTGCAAGACAGCAGTATTCCATGATATTCCATAGAAAAAGTTTCCATAATTAAAAGGGTTTGGAAAACACTGGGTAACATCTATCCATGTATTGAATATTAAAATTGGTGCCTGCTTGAGCCAGGCCCAAAATTCAACAGAGGATTTCTTAGAATTTTTGATGCAACACTGAGCACTGTGACTCTCCAAGAAGGATAATGGAATGGACAGTGTTCCCCAAATTTATCTGACCTCAAAAAAATCAGCAAATGCTTAATGTTATTCCGAAACCAATTTGAGAAATGCTAACTTAAAGCAAATATATCAAGGAAGATAAATTTTTCTGATTAGCAACCACCTGTGACATCTTGATGTTAAGTCACATCAGAGACCCCAACTATTCTGGAGGCAGCCCAGTGGAAGTGTGCTTTGCTGACCAAAGGCACGTTATGGCCTTGAGCCCGCATCTGTGAGTCCCAGCCCTGATCATTTCTCCATTGTACACCCATTATTGTCACAATACACTTGAACTTACCCCAACTTTTACAGTTGTTTGATTATTTTATTGAGGCCATTTCAGCCTACTTTTCATAATGCTTCTAAACTATTTCTTTTTTTTTTCTTTTCTCTTTTTATTGTTGTTCTATTACAGTTGTCCCAATTCCCACCCCCCCAACTTTGGTCTCCTTTGCCCTGCCCACACCTGTTCCCACAGCCAATCTCCGCCCTGTTGTCTGTGTCCATGGGTCCTTTATACAATTTCCTTGACTAGACCCTTCCCCTTCTTTCCCCCATTACCTCCTCCCCCTCCCTTCTGGTCACTGTCTGTCTGTTCTTTATTTCCATGTCTCTGGTTCTGTTTTGCTTGTTTATTTGTTTTGTTGATTAGTTAGTTCCCACTTACAGGAGAGATCATGTGGTATTTTTCTTTTACCACCTGGATTATTTCACTTAGCATAATGCTCTCTAGTTCCATCCATGCTGCCCCAAAGAATAGGAGTTCTTTCTTTCTGCTTCATCGTAATCCATTGTGTAAATGTACCACAGTTTTTTGATCCACTCATTTACTGATGGGCACTTGGGCTGTTTCCAGCACTTGGCTATTGTAAATAACACCGCTATGAACATAGGGGTACAGAGGTTCTTTTGAATTGGTGTTCCAGGGTTCTTGGAATAAAATCCCAGCAGTGGGATCACTGGATCAAAAGGCAGTTCCATTTTCAGTTTTTTGAGGAAATTCCATACTATTTTCTACAATGGCTGCACCAGTCTGCATTCCCACCAACAGTGCACTAGGGTTCCCTTTTCTCCACATCATCACCAGCTCTTGTTGTTTGTTGATTTGTTTATGATGACCATTCTGACCGGTGTGAAGCAGTATCTCATTGTGGTTTTAATTTGTATCTCTCTGACAGCTAGTGATGTTGAGCATTCTTTCAAAGTTTTCTAAACTATTTCTTATATCTACATTTCCTATCAAAATTGCATATTGCACTGTGATGCAGAAAGTCCTGATTGTCTACAAGAAATAGCAAACATTGTACCAGCAGCAGATGAGTAGGCAAAGTCTAAGTTTTCCCCAATCACAAAACTCACTTTCTTGAAGCTGCCATATCTTTTCAGTACCCTTTGACCTTCCCCTGCAGCCCATCCCTGACTGCCTCTTCTTTTAACATCTTGGCTTTCTCCATTGCCAATATCACTCAGAATTTTTGTCTGCCCTTTACTCTGCTAATTTACCATTCCATGACAGTTCCTTCTGGGCATTCTGAAATGCCTCCAAAGACAGAAAACTACAAGTATAATCCAGTTTAAAACACCATTAAAACTTGC
This sequence comes from Desmodus rotundus, assembly GCF_022682495.2. Classification (NCBI taxonomy): domain Eukaryota; kingdom Metazoa; phylum Chordata; class Mammalia; order Chiroptera; family Phyllostomidae; genus Desmodus; species Desmodus rotundus. The sequence goes on from NC_071388.1 coordinate 160,535,057, forward strand.
ATGTACCAGTTTTCAAAATGTATGCATGACATCTGACAAGTATGAAAATATCAAAGCTTGAAATTTGTTCCAGGTTATAAGATCTACAAGGACTTGGTCTTAGAGATTTAAATGGGATTAATTAGAAACTAGAACCTTGACTGGATAACTGATGATATTAAAGGTTTTTGATTCTTAATGACACGAGAAATTTATATTTTTAAGCATATTAGTGGTTTCTTTGGGTATGTTAAAAATAAATAGGAGGAAAAAAGAGTGTCTTAACTGCTTTGAAAAGATATATTGTCCAGAATTTGCTTCAAAATAATATAGGCAAGAGGGGGTGGATGAGAGTGTAGAGAAGGCAGAATTGGCTAGGGGTTAACAATTGTTTGAGTTGTGTGGTGGGCACATAGGAGCTGGGGGTTGTTCATGGCACTATTCCATTTGCTTTTGTGGATGTTCAAAGAGTTCCCTAATATAATATTTAAAATAAATAAATAAATACATAAGTAAAAATCTTGGTTGATCCGGAGAACTTGGCAGGGGGCAGCAGGGGGCGGCGGTTGGTGAAAGTTATGGGACAGATCCTACCACAGGTCCTAGAATGAAATCTGAGCTACCAAGTTGAAAGAAAGCTTGAGAAGTTATCTTCTCGTTCATTGCCCCAGGCTTCACCCTACAGAGCATCTACAGTACCAAGGAACTGGTGATGGACCTCAACCCAAACTCGGAAGGTATTCCTGATCTGGTGAGGTCTTCTTTGCTCTGGCTCCATACCAACTGGTCACAGATGGCCACTCTCTGTTAGGGAATTTGCAGCAGGTCTTGGTTTGTGCTTGTGCAGTCACTCAAGGAGTAGATGTCAAACACTGAGTCTTTTTTATCTACTGCCTGTGGAAACCTCTGTTTCCCTCCAAGACGCTGGCTGTTGCTCTGAGGCTGAGCTTTCTGTCATTCTCACATGAGCCCTCTGGGTTGCTGTTCTCTTTGTTGATCTTCCTTCTCTCATGCTGAATTGACAAGAGGTGCTCCTTGGCCCCTGGCGGGAAGAGTGCCTTTCTGAGAAGAGCCAAAGCTTGAAGCAAAGTCATTCCTCAGAAATTGAAGACATATGGCCGTTCCTGTGGGACAGCCTTAAACACCCTGCTGCAGCAGCAGCACCACGTGCTCTACCAAACAGGAGCTTTGAGGGTAATTCTGTTCATGATGAGGTCTAATTCAGGGTCTGTTTATAGGCTGGGTGTTTGGGAGGCATAATATTAATGCTTTCATGGATCAGTCCTGGATCTTGGTTTTAAACCACAGCAACCAATTCTGGCAGAATTAAGCAAGGTAAGAAAGGATTTCTGAGTAGCTCTGATTCTCCAGGAAAACTAGAGAATCGCATTGACAAAACAGGCAGGAATAGGGGAAGCGGAGTTGCCAGGGCCACAGCTAAAACCCACTGTCTCTGTCCCTAAAGGCCACCACCACCACCGTCACAGATCCAGATCTCGATGCTGCCACTGTCCCGCTTCTCCACCTCATTAGATCCTGATCCAAGTCCAAGCCAGGGGCGTCCCATTGACTTGGCCAAGGACCTGCCCACAGGGAAGGATGAAGTGGGAGCATCAGGCCTTTGCTGTCTCCACACCGGCTCCCACAGGGAGTGTCACTTCAGGGAAGTGTCTGTTTCACATGGTCCGGGGTGATCCTGGATGGCTGAACTCATTTGCCCTTCAGATGTGAGCAATTTGACTAATGCAGAAGTCACCCTGGGAGCTCTGCCGAAGAATAGCTATTGGCCGGGAAAGGCCTCCTCGTTAGGAAGAAATCAAGAGGAGAGAATGAGAAGGCTGCAACATTGCTGTGCCCCAGGGATTCAAAGGTGTTGCCTGTCTACAGCTCTGCCCTGTCTCCGCCTCACCTAAGGACTGCTAACATTTACACTCAGTGGTTTTTACATTTGTTTTTAATTTTTAAAAAATCATTTAAATGAAAATGATGAATTAAGAGAGCAAAGGATTATGACAGCAATCTGCCTTTGTTTTACCCCTTTACTAAACATAAAGAAGGCATAAAAGATATCTGCTGACCCTCAAAAACTGCCCAAGAGCCCAGACCCCCCGGAACTTGCCTCTGCAGATTTGGGAGGAGGATCCCTGTCACTCCCAGCATGGCCAGAGAGCACAGTGGCAGCACAGGCTCCTACCGCGCATGTTTGCATTGTCGTTTGTCCTTGCTGCCCGTTCAGGCCGCCCCCGCTCTCGCCCACAGCCTGAGCGCAGTTAATGTAATGAGTCTGCGCTTCCTTTGCAAGGTTGTCAAGGGGTCAATCAAGTCTGAACTCTTCATCTGTAATATGACAGTTTCGTAATGCGTACAGTTCACAGATGGAATCATCCGTGATTGTATCATGGACTACTTTGGAATTAGACCTTCAGATTTGGGATAGTGAAGCAAACCTGAGCTGCCTGCTTCATTCATATCGATGATCGATGCTTTCTGTGCCTGCATCTGTAATTCTACTTGACCCTCTGCCCGACATGTGTAATTTGCCATGCAGTATATTGCCTTAGTGCTGCTCCAGGCTGATGGGTAATCTCACTTCCCTTAATTGAGGGCACTTGTTTTCCCTTAGCCAATGAGAAGAGCACTTGGAAATTTGCTGAATCCACAGTTCCTCCTAGAGCCTGAGCTAGAAGTTAGAGCCAGTTACTTTTTCAGACTATGCCTTCCAAGGATAAGTGAAGTGCCTGACAATCTGAAGCATCATCCAAATGGGCCCAGGCCTGTGTTAACGGTAAACCAAATGTCTGACCATATCTCAAAAGCAGGAAGCGGTCGGAGACTACTGGGGTCACGTCCCCGGGACTCAGGCGCTAACTTAAATACACTCCCACTGATCAAAGTAGGCACAACGTAAGTTTAAAAGAGAGCAATAGCAGCCACAGATGAAGATTTTTTTAAAAATTTTTTAATGTACTTAAATCCATAAGTGATAATGCTAGTAAAAAAAAATATCATAACTTATTAGTAACAGTTGGAGGGTTCTAGAGAACGAACTCATTATTTTGAAAACTGATAAAGGGAAAGAATTGAGCATTTATGCCACTTTTCCCATATAAACAATAAACAAATAGTAGATGAGGGAAATTTTTTCTTTATAGAAGTAGTTGAGCTAAAAATAAAAGATAATTAGTAGGCTAAGAAAATTATCTCTTTGCCACTTCCAATTGACAAGGGAGTTAAGGCAATAATCATCAGCGGGTGCTCACATCACGGAAAGGCAGACAGTCACACACCACGTGCCTCCTGACGGAGGAACCCGCCTAAGACAATCTCCAGACCAGTTTTGGCTCCTCCACCTGTGCTCCAAGTACCAACACACAAGTCAGGGGAACATGTTCAAGGACAACTTAACGATGCAAGCAGTAAAATCCAAGCTTTGAAAACTCTGAAGGACAAGCAACTTTGTTTCTTCAACAATAACAAAAATTGAAGAAAAAACACAGAGGGACCTACAAATCAAAAGAGACTTGAGAAATCATAAACCAATTGCAATGTGTGAAACTTGTTTGGATCCTGAATCGAAAAGTAAATCACTGAATTTAACGGAGGTGCAAAGCTTGCTCTCTGATGGAGACATCCAAGATACTTACAGTGAGTGACAACCTGACCACACTGTCTGTCTGTCTGAAGTCTGACCCCATGGCAAGCTTCGGATCCAGTCACCGCTGGCCCTAGAGAACACCCTGTGGAGCATTAACGTGGCTGACTCAGACCCTGGTGGGGTTCTAGGTAAGCAGTACTCTTTCCAGAGAAAATGAGGGTTTGACTGACTTGAGGGAGTCATTGCTGATGAGCAATTGGTTAAATACAAGTCACCGCTTTACTGCTTCTTGGCTTCAGGACCCTTCCCTTCCCCCACCGTGTCAGTCTGCTGAGGTGGCGCTCTCATGCTGGTCACTGCGCTTGTCTGCGCAACTCCTCACGCCTCTCACTGACCCAGAGAAGGATGTCAGCCATCTTTACCACCAAGTGCTCAGACTTCTTTCTCAGGAAATTCTAACCTCATCTTCCAGGGCACTTGACTCCTTCTTGCTACCTCTTGCATTAAAAACAAGAAAATGCTGTCCTCAGTGGCCCCTATGTTTTCTACACTTTGGTCACCTTTTCTTCTCCTTGAACATCTCACCAATGATTGTCAATTTTCTTTTATCTGAAATGAGGAGATGGAATTAAAACTATCCCTAAGATTTCTTTTGGCTCTAAAGTTCCATGATGCTACAATTTTTCATCATTCTTTTGCTCTGATACTCTCATTATCTGAAGCTGTTACTTATTTCGTGCAATACTCCATAGTTAGAGTTATAGCGTACTTGCACAACCTAAGCATAATATTTATAATAGGAGTCATTTTGAAAATACAATGTAAAATGTATAAATATCTGATTAGAAGATTATAGGGTAATGGGGTATAATAATCTAGTGATTTTAATGTATCATACTGCATTTTACAATATTGCTACACAATGTAATGTATATTTTATGAGTTTTTTGACAGCATTTAAAAAATCTTGACACTGCTTTTCAAGTTGTTTAAGATGTTTATTAACTCTCTACCACTTCAGAATAATCTTTACTAAGTGAAACATCTGCCCTCAACTCAAATTATTTTTATCCTATTTTTATCCAAATGATTGGTTTCTGCAGCATGTTAATAGGTGCTCCATACAAGAATTGAAATTTTATAATCAAATAAATGTGGGGAAAGGCGGGGTCAAATACACGCAGGTAAACAGGTTTTTCCTGCAGGGCTTTTCAGAGCCTTCAGTGTGCTCTCAGTGGATGGAACCGTTTACAGGCCATTATTTCTCACACACCTACTTAACACCTCCTGAAGTGCTGCTCAGTGAAGTGTAGCTTGGGGAAGGCGCCCTGCACTCACTTCATACAGCCTTTGTGTTCCAATCTAGACCTGGATTAAAGCTAACAGAGGAAAACAAAGGATATATTTTTAGATTTTTCTGCTTGCCTTTCTTTGCCTGATTTGTGGTTAGATTCTCAGCCTGACCAAGCCTCTGGATGCTTCTTCTAAGCGCTGCTTTTTCCTTAAATCTATGGAGAGAGGTAGGGGTATGGGGAATTAAAATTTTTTTAAAAGAGGAAGTAAATTTGAGAAAATGTTTCGACCAAAGTTCCTTTGATGTTAAAAATGATGTAGAAAACTAGGCTGGTGTCATAAGTAATACTTTAAAATTTTTTTAAATTTACTGATTTTTAGAGAGAGAGAGAGAGAAAGATTGACTTGTTGTTCCACCCATCCATGCATTCATTAGTTGCTTCTTATATGGGCCCTGACTGGTAATCGAACCAGCAACCTTGGCATATTGGGACAATGTCCCCACCAACAGAGCTGCCCAAACAGGGCAGTAACACTTCTTATTTAACAAAGCATTTATGAGCCTTTCCTCCTTTTTTAGAACTTAGCTTATTAGAGAAAATGATAATAAAATGATTTTAAAGACTACTAAGTGCATTTGAACAATTAATGAACATTCTTTAAAAAAAAACAAAAACCAAAACCTGAATGTCCTATAAGTTTTTACAAGACATCATTCAATCAAGCTCTCCTTTCCTGTACTGATCTTTCAGCATTGACACATTGCACTCCCAGTCTTACCACCGAAGAGGAGCTAACACTCAGCTCTTCTCGCCTCACACTGCTGCTGGAACTCCAGAGGCAGCTCAACCCACTCTGGAAAGAGGTAAATGAGCTCTAAAGACTCTCAACATCCAACTGGCCCTGAAGCTAGATATGTCTTCACATTAAGTACTCATTTTTCATTCATCCAACAAACAGGACTAATGATTTGGAAATGGTCCCTGTCCCCAAGGAGCTTAGAGTCTATCCAGGTGAGCCCAACTAGGAAAGAGAGTAGAATGGTCAGTTTTACTGCATGCGGTTGCCCAGAGGACTGCTTTGGGGAGGTGAAACTTGGGCTGAAGCTTGCAGTGTTTGTGTGATAGACAAAGTAAGGCAAATGCATGCACAAGAAAAGGCAAGCAACCTGAGAAATCTCCAGAAACATACAGCAGCCTGGGACTATTTGAGAACAATATGTTATTTCTACGGCTGGGGCACAGAGCATTGGATGGCGGGGTGACCGCTGATGAGAGAGGCAGGTGGGGCCACATCACTCAGGGATTCAACTTCATCCTGTAAACAATAGGGAGCCATCCAAGAGTGTAAAGCAGAGGGAGACAAAGTTTTGCATGCAGAACAATTAATGGAGTGCCGTGTGGAGAACAGACTTGAGGGCACCACTGTAGAGACAGGGAGGGTAAAGGGAGAGCACGAGTGAGCGTCCAGGAGAGGAATGGAAAGGGTCTGAAGGTTCCTGCAGCAGTAGGGCTGAAGACGGGATAGATACAGGAAGTAGGAAGAAGGTAAATAGATGGAATCCATTCTGTCTTCTGACATGCATGTAGAGGGAATTCTGAAGTGTCTGGTTTGGCTGACTGGGAAGATAGTGGTATCTCGCACCAAGATAAGGAACCCAGGAGAAATAGTGTTTCAGGGGCAGAAGGGAGAGAAAAGCTATAGGAAATTAACTTCTCAGAGCCGTATTAAAATAGTCACGTGACATAAAGCAGAGCATAGACAGTATAGTCAGTAGAATGGTAATAATCATATATGGTGTCAGTTGGATACTAGACTTACTGGGGTGCTCATTTCATAAGTTATATAAAGTCTGATCACTGTGTTGTACACCTAAAACTATTACTGTATGTCATGAAAACGTAATATTGTATGTCAACTGTAACTGAAAAATAAATTTTAAAAAATATTCACTTCTATATTTCTGAGTATGAAGGGTTTGTGATACATTCAGGTAGAAGGGACAAGGGAGGAACTGAACATGTGGAACCAAATCCTGAGAGGGGTCTGGGCTGGAAACAATGATTCTAGAAGGTTGTTGTGTAGCTGGGTGGCCCGTGAGGTAGGTGGGGCAGTGGTGTGCCAAGCCATTGTTACCACCTGCACAACTTTGTTTCACAGTTACTCACTACAACATCATTACTTACTTAAAAATTTTCTTTAGACCATTTCCCACTTTCTTAACTAGGTTTATTATGTAAGGAAATTTTATATCATTACTGCCAATTTTTTCAATATTATTTGCCATCAATAAAGAGATACATAGATAACAATTATATAATGATACAACCTCCCTTGTATAAAAAATAAAATCTGACCAAATTACAAGAAGAAATTAACAAATCCACAATCGTAGTACAAGATCATGGCATATTACCCTCAGTGATTGACCAGCAGATCTAAAAGTCGTGAAGATATGAAAGATCGGAATGGCAGTCATTTTTTCAAGCAAACATCACTTTTTAAAATTTTTTGCATACTAAGCCACAAAACAAATATCAACACATACCTAAGAATCCCTGCCCTACTGAGAGTATATTCTGACTATACTGTTATAAAGTTAGACATAAATAACAAAAATTATCCTCCAAATTTTAGGCATTTTTTTCAATTTTTAAATTATTTTATTGTTGTTCAATTACAGTTGTCTGCATTTTCTCCCCACCTCTCTACCCGACCCCAGCCAAACCCACCTCCCTCCCCTGCTTCTACCCTCCCCCTTGGTTTTTAGACATTTTTTAATTTCAAGATAATTTGTGGGTCAAAGATAATATAATAGATGTTAGAAGTGAAAGATAATAAAATACTATGTATCAACAGTTATGGTATAATGTTAAAGCAATATTTGGAGAGAAATATATAGTATTAAATGAATACATTAGAAAAGAAGAAAGAGTAAAAGTTAACTGAGTAAAAAATACAAATCAACAAATCAGGAGGCAAAAAATAAAACAAATCAACTCAGAGAAAGTAGAAGAATAAAAAATATAAGAGCAAAAATTAATAAAACAAAGCAAAGAACAAAAAAATATGGATTATTCAAAAGAGAATAATAAAATAGACAAATTTCTTATAACATGAAAAAGAAAAGAATCCTGACACAAATAAATATATTAGGAGTGGACTTGTATGAGGAATATTCAAAAAGTACAACTGTATACAGTGATTTGAAAATAAGAACTTTATACCAGTAACACTGAAAAATTAGACAAAATGAATAGTTTTCCTGAAAAAAATTCCTTATGAATGGACCAAAAAAGGAAGAAAAATATGAATAGACCTAGAACAATTACATACACAAATATTATTCCTCTACATCGCCATCAATTAGACAAAGTAATTTTTGAAAGACATATTATAATAGCAACAAAGTATTTAAGATATCTAGGAAAAATCTAATAAAGAATACACAAAGGGAGTTATGAAACTTTAATAAAGGATATAAAGAAGCCCTGGCTGGTGTGGCTCAGTGGGTTGAGTGCTGGCCTGCAAACCAAAAGGTTGCCAGTTCAATTCCCAGTCAAGCCACATGCTTGGGTTGTAGGCCAGCTCCCTGGCTGGGGGCTTGAGAGACGCAACTGGTCAATGTGTCTCTCATACATCGATGTTTCCCTTCCTCTCTTTCTCCCTCTCTACTCCTCTCTCTAAAATATAAATAAAATCTTTTTTTAAAAGTATATAAAGAAAAGCTATGCAATGTATACCCCGTTAACAAAATAAACCTCAATACATAATGATGATAATTCTTCCCAAATTATTCCATAAATTCCATGTACTTCTATTCAAAATCCTAAAGGTATTTCTGAGTTGGTGATCTTGAAGTTACAGTACAAGAGTAAAGAACTAAGATTGCCAAGAAAAATTTGAATCTAAGGGTAGATTCAACTTATAAGAAAGATCATTATATTTTTTTCTTTTGTTTCTCATGCCTGGGGAGATATAACAGATAATATATTGCTCTGAGCAATGTCCGAGATTTTGCTGTGTATGTTTTCTTCTATGATTTTTATGGTTTTGGGTCTAACAGTTAAGTCTTTGATTCATTTTGAATTTATTCTTGTGTGTGGTGTAAGAAGGTGGCCTAGTTTCATTTTTCTGCACCAATCAGTCCAGTTTTCCCAACAGCATCTATTGAATAAACTATCTTTAGCCCATTGTATGTGCTTGCTTCCTCTGTCGAATATTAATTGACTATGAAGGTGTGAGTTTATTTCTGGGCTCTCTACTCTGTGCCATTGATCATTGTGTCTGTTTTTATGCCAGTACCATGCTGTTTTAATTACTATGGCCTTATAGTATAGGCATATGGGGCAATATCAAACTAAAGAGATTTTGCAAAGCAAAAGAAAACATTGACAAAAATAAAAAGGCAACCCACAGAATGAGAGAACATATATGACAATAAGGAGTTAATATCCAAAATTTATAAAGAACTTACAAAACTCATCACTAAAAAAACAAGCAACCCAATTAAAAACTGGGCAAAGGACCTAAATAGACTCTTCTCCAGGGAGGACAAACAGATGGCCAATAGACTTATGAAAAGATGCTCAATGTCACTAATCATCAGAAAAATTCAAATTAAAACTATAATGAGATATCATCTCACGCATGTCAGAATGACTGTCGTATAAATCCAGACAATAAGTGCTGGCGAGGACGTGGAGAAGGGGGAACACTTTTCCTCTGTTGATGGGAATGCAGATTGGAAAGCAGTATGGAGATACCTCAAAAAATTAAAAATAGATCTGCCTTTTGACCTAGCGATTCCACTTCTGGGAATATATCCAAAGGAACCCAAAACACTAATTTGAAAGAATATAAGCACTCCTGCGTCCACTGCAGCATTATTTACAATCGCCAAGATGTGGAAACAGCCCAAGTGTCCATCAGTATATGAGTAGATAAAACAACTGTGGGACATTTACACAATGGAATTCTACTCAGCTGTAAAAAATAAGATTTTACCCTTTGTGACAGTATTGATGGACCTGGAGAACATTATGCTAAGTGAAATAAGCCAGGCAGAGAAAGACAAGTGCCATGTGATTTCACTCATATGTGGAATCTAATTAACAAACTGAACTAACACACAAAATAGAGACAGACTCACAGATAGAGAGCAGGCTGACAGCTGGGCAAGGGGAGGGGAGGGTGTGGGGATTGAGCAAGAAGGAAAAAAGACTCTTGGACATGGACAACAATGTGGTGATTGCTGGGGGTGTGGGGAGTATAAGAGGTAAATGATAATGGAAAAAATACAATTAAAAATGTTTTTTTAAGAAAAATTATTATAAAACTATAGTATTTATATTAATACAAATAAAGACAAATTAAAAGAGTTCCAAACAGACCCCATATATAAAAGGACTTGGTACAAGTCCAGTGACACTACAAGCCAATGAGAACAGGGTGGATTACTCAATAAATGAGCCTATAAATTAGAATTTATAGACCATGGACTATGAAATTAGATTCCTGCCTCATCCCATACATGGGCTAAAGGCCCATAGGTGAAGATCAAAGCTGGAACTTTTAGATGTAAACATAGGATACATTTAAAACATTAGAATAGAGAAAGATTTCTTAAATGTAAAGCCAAAGCACAATCCACAAAGAAAGATACTGTCAGATTTGACTACATTAGAGTTAAAAATTTTATGACAAAAAATTACCATAAACAATGTGAAAGATAAGTCACAGAATAGAGAAAGATGTCTGCTTACCACACATAACTGACAAAGTATTAATGTCAAGAATATGTACAGAACTGGCACAAATTGTGAAGGTAAATATACACAATCCAATAAAAAATAAACAGGAGATGAACAAGAAATGTACAAAAGAGAATGTCCACATGCCCAGTAAACATATAAGAAAATATGTCCAATCTCACTTGAAATAAGGGACATGAAAATTCTTTTAAAGATTTTATTTATTTTTAGAGATAGGGGAAGACAGGGGGAGAGGGAGAGAAACATCAATGTGTGGTTGCCTCTCTCACCCACCACTGACCCCCCCACCCCTCCACAGCTGGGGACTTGTCCCATAACCCAAGCATGTGCCCTGACTGGGAATTGAACCAATAACCCTTTGGTTCACAGGCTGGCACTCAATCCACTGAGTTACACCAGCCATGGCAGTACATGAAAATTTTAAACACAATGATAAAACATCATTTCAATTCATCAGATTGGTAAAAAATTCATTAATCTTATATCAGGAGTGTTGGTGTAGATGTGGAGACAATGAAATTTCCATGCTGTTTTTGGATGTATAAATTGACATAAAATGTCTGAAAAACAACTTGTCAATGCCCAGGAAAAGGAAGCTGTGACGACCCCGTGACCAGCAATCTACTTTGCAGGTATCTCAGAGAAAGCAGGCATTCACATGGATATGAAGTGCCTATTATTTAGCATCACCATAACAATGAGGGGGAAATGAAAACAATCTATTGATGAGGATATGGATGAATAAACTGCTTTATTCAAAATACTTGAACACCACAGAGCTGTTAAATAAATTATTTACATCTACATATTTCAAAATGTACAAATCTCAAGTTTACAATTTTGAGTTTAAAAATCAAAAGCAAGTTGCAGGAGAATGTCCAATATTATGTCACTTCTTTAAAACTTGAAATCCCGCAGGACAATGTACCATGTAGGGAGCAACACTGGCTGCTGAAGATGCTGCGGAGGCCCTACCCACCATCCCCCGGCACTCACGGTTCCTTTACCCTCTGGCTTCTTGAGCAAACACATTCCACTCTACCTGAAGCCTGCAGGAGACCACTCAGCACCCTCACCAGGTAGGCCTGTTACAGAGCAAGGGGGGGGTGGTTCACGATAAATTATTACAGAAAGGATTCCCCCTTTCTGTCTCTGGAGGTTCCTTCCCCCACGCCCACCTGTTAGGTTCGCAATGCCCACCGCCAGAGGAAAGACGTCTCTCAATGCCAGAGACTGGTGAAAAGGAAAGGAATTGTTCATTTAAAAGTTACACAAACTTAGAATAATGACCTAATGTCTTCAATAAGATACTAAAGTCCTCTAGAATACCCACAGATGCACAGTCCTTCCCTCTCCCTGTGCCCAGTCTGGGGTACCGTGTCTCAGGAAAAGAAGTAGAAGTCCGCAATTCAGGCTCCCAGCACCATCCGCTGTGTGGCTGCTGCGATCTCCAGTTAATCCAAAGCCATGTGGCACCTTCTCATGGCCCAGCAGCAAGAGTCCTCTCTCCCCTTTCTCTATGGCTGCAAAGTCTCTCCTGCTGCCTAAGCCGCGTGGCAAGAAGAAGCACTCCAAAACCTCGTGGTCCTCTCTACTCTCCTTCAGAACCGCGTGGTCCTTTTCCCCACTTCAGAACCACATGGACCTCTATCTATCTACTTGCTTCAGAGCCTCGTGGTTCTCCCATTTACTTCAGAGCCGCGTGGTCTCCTCCTTCTCCCCCAAAACCTTGTGGTCCTCCGTACTACTTTGGAGCCGCGTGGTCTCTTCTTCTCCTTCAGAGCCGCATGGTCTCCTCCCCATTTACTTTGGAGCCGCCTGGTCTCCTCTTTCCTTTGGCTGCCCGGCCTAGGTTTAAATACCAGTGCCCATCTTCCTTTGCAGCCCCATTTCTGACTCCTCCTACAGTCAGCTACACCTGCCAGCATCCCCGTATTCTTCCAGCTTTACTGGGCTGCCATAGTAAGTCTGGGCAGGTGTGGCCCCATGGCATGGAGCCAATCATCTCCAAGCTCTTACGCAGGCCCTGTAACCGGGGGGAGTTGCTTCCCAGTCCCACCTTGGGTGGAAGTCACTCCCATCTCCCTGGCTCAAAGCAGGGCCACAGCTATTTAACACATCCATGAAACCAGTTAAAGGTTATAGATATGTTAAATGACTGTGCCAGGGGTTAGCTGCAAAGCTCTTGCTACCCAAAACAGCTCTGAATGGCCCTGTTCCATGTGTCCCATCCCCCTTGGCTCAGGCCTGTGGGGATGAGGACATCCTATATACATTTTTCTAATATTTCCTGGACACCCCGAGTCCTGGACCCCATTATAAATCCCTTCTTGGGGCCCTCCTCTTGGCTGCACCCTGCTTCAGGCCTACATGCCAAGTTTACACTCAATGACAGAAGGGAGTCAGCAGGCAAACACTCCAACCTCCTCAATGCTCAGGAGGAATAACTCTGTGGTTCCTCTTACACAGGTCCCAAAAGTCTCTTGGGCTCTAAGCCCCAGTTGTCCACTAGGTAACATAGCTGCTCATCACAAAACTTTGTTGGCTCCCTTTCCTTCCTAGTTATCACTTCCCCACTTGACTATAGGTGCTTTTTGGAATCAGTTCTCAAATGAACTACTGCACTCAAATCCTTGCCTCAGGATCTGCCTCTAGAGGATCACCCACTTGAATATTTAGCAGCATTAGGAGAGGGGAGGGAGGGAATTTCTACCTCTGGGAAAGGAGCAAGGGGGAAGAAATTGGGGTTATATTTTCATTCTGTCCATCATCTTCTACTTATTTAAAAAAAGAAATCTGAAGCAAATAATAGCAAAATGTTAGAGTAGTGGGTTCATACATGCTATTTTATTTTGCATACTTTGTGGATGTTAAATATTTTGTATTCAAGAATAAAAAAATTTAAGTAAATTCTTGACAAATGCATGATAAATAGTTAAGACAGGTTCCACATTAATTAGACCCTGCCAGAGCCACCTCTATGGTGTTTGAGGCTCCAGGCAACTTTTTTTTTTTTGGCATTTTGATTTTTTTTAATGTTTTATAAAAAGTATCAAAGCGATTTATCACTGCAAATTTAGAATAATGGGTAGAGAAGAGCTATCTGTGTATTTGTTATCGTCCATTCATCAACACGGGAAGACCCATCACAGCGCTCTGGCACCATCGTCTCGCGCTCCCCCGTGTCAGCTGCACTGTTGCTAGACTGTTGCACGTACCCTGTGCAGGAAGAAGGACGTCAACGGTGTTCTTACCCACAGTGCATGACTCTTCAGAACCTGCCTGCAGTTGGCAGTTGCCAAACACCAATTCTCTAATTCAGGTTACAGCATTATTTAGAATGTCGCATCACTCACCGTGGAGCCCATGAATATAGATTTCAACAACCTGATGTTGTTCCTCTACTTCACTGATGATGACCACAAATGTAAGTCTTACCCAGGAAAAGGCAAACAATGATTCATTTTCTGGTTGCATTATATTTGCCACTTAGAATTTTATAATATAAAGTAGAACACGACATCTTCTAGCCTCATCTCTTCTTGAACTCTTTAGGCCAAATCACTGTATTCCCAGAACATGTTCTCTTTCAGAGTTAACAGAATCTCTGCCTTCCACACAGGGCTACCAGCAGGAAGGGCAAATGAGAGGTGGGTGCCGGGGGAAAGAAGAGTTGCCCCGTTAGTTCAAGGTATATTCATCCCCCCGCCAGCATGGCTGAAGATAGGCCAGGGAGAGCGTGGTGTCGCCACAGCCATCCAAGTTAAGAGAAAACATCATTTGGAAGGACTCACCCATATTTGGGGAAAAGACCCTTGGACATAAACACAGCCACCCAAGGACTACCTGACTTGTGGCACAGAGCCTTTGGAGGATGTGGGGTGACCACCCTGGGAGCTGGCAGAGCTGGTAAAGGATGTCCGCCATCCTTCAGGTACCACAAGCCCCTGCCACCCCACCTTCACGTGCCGTAGGCCAGAAGCTGCCCCATGGTTGGAGCCAACACATTCAGCCAAGTCCAGAGGAATCAACAGTGAACCACAATTAGTCCAGAGCACAAAACTCATTCTCATCCATGCGAGTTAGTCACCTCAGATTAGCGTGTCAGCACCACTCTCACCATCAAATCTCACTTGATCCGATGAAAGAAAAGCTGCACTAACCAGCAGGAGCAACCTGCTTGCCAGGACACCCTCTTGAAACCAGAGCCCAGCGCAGGACCCACAGGTGCAGGGCCCGGGTGCTCCATGGGCCAACCCCACAGGAGGAGAGGAGTCAGAGAGAAACGGGGCCGTCCAAGTCCTTCCTGGCTCATGGCAGCCCTGCCCCGACAGACTGACCTCCGTGGGGGGGATTTGAAATTTTGGGGAGAGGCACCCAGAACACAAGGCCCCCTAAGTCTGGGGCACAGGGCTGGGGGCCGCTTGTCCCTGTCTAAGAATAGAACCGCGCCTCACAGATCTATATTTGTTTCGTGTGTATCCATTTGGTATTCGACCTCAGTTGAGAACTCTTTAAAGAGAAGGATTACATCACAAACTTGTTCTGTGTCAGTCCCAGATGCCAGCACCATGCTACATTCGTACCTGATGTTCTGTGGGTCACTGCAGACCCAGGGACTGGCCGAATTCTCCCCCTGCGCACAGTCAGAGAAACCCTGGCCTGGAGTGACACTGTGGAAACACCACCCGAGAAGCTGATGTTGAATCATTAAAATTTCCCCTTTGCATGAACCCTCCAGTCCGGTGTGCAGTCATCAAAGAGCCTCTTCCAAACAGCCAGGACTCCTGCTGTTCCGTCCCTCTGTTTCTGCGCTGACATTCTGCAGTATCTTTTTAGCAACACCAAAGAATAGAGATGCTACCTTGTAGTCTGGAATCTTTGTAATATTCTGAAAAATCCTTTTCTGCATCTCTGTACAAATAATATATCTCATCGTCCTTTTGCAATGTATATGTTTATGTGTGTGTATCTGTGTGTGCATGTATGTTTTATTTATGCATATGTGTGTGTTGTGGGTTTGTGTGTATCTGTGTGTGTCCTGTTTGTATGTATGTGTTGTGTTTGTGTGTGCTTGTGTGTATGCATGTATTTCTTCCACTTGCCTTAGTGGGAAAACATTGAAACGATTAATTCTTCTACCAGGACTCCAATTCTCTCTCTATTTCCTGCTGTCAGTCTTCTGGCCAGTTTAGACTTCCCTCCTGTTTTGCCTTTTCTCTGTAGAACGGCAGTGTTTCCACTTTTGAGTGTCATTTCATTACATTTCTAAAGCAACCATCACGTATCCCCAAATTAACTCTTGTCTGGCTGGAAGTATAAATGGCTTATCAGGGCGTAATGCAGTTGTCAGAAAAAAGTCCTCACTGTAATGCGTATTTCCTCCTCGGTGTGCTTGGGGGCATCAGTCGACGCTGGGAGCCCGCCAATTCCCTGGACACAGCCCTTTGACTACAGACACCGGTGTGAGGTTTCCTGATTGGTGGGCACTGTTTCCCTGCGAGGCTCGCTCCTCTTGCCCTTGATTTCATGACATTCGGATACTTGTTTCCTCCTTCCCATCTCTCGTCTGGGGACAGAGCGTAACAGGAGTGGGTGCGTAGTGAGCTGTAAACCCCTTGGCATGTCTTTCTCCTCTTCTTTCTTTCTCTTGTCCTTTCTTAAAAGAAACGTACTCAAACCTGAAAAGTACTAAAATGATACTATGTTCAGCCTTTCTCCTGTACTTTTATGTATACAACGGTTAGGTTTTAAAGAAAGCCTTCAACCACTAAGCTTCCAATGCTGACAGCTTCAGAATTAGAGGCCAAGATTTTCATTAGTGCTTTTTAATTAATTATTAAATAAATAAATACTTATGGAAAAGTACTTCTATTTTAAAGGAAATACATGCCATACTCTCCAAGCCGGGACGCTGACCGGCTCTGAGTCAGTTAGATAGGGTAGGGTTGGCACATAGGGAGCAAAACTTACTTTCTTGTGTTGCAGAGACAGAAACTGCACTGGGGGCAAAGGCGCGAAAGGAGGTCAGAGATGAGTTACAGAGAAACCGTGTAAGCGAGGCTCATACAGGACCGCAGGCAGCGTTTCTTGTTCTAAGGCCTCCACCGAACCCAGGTATTCTGAAGCCCCTTAGAGAGAGCCTCCTGCACGCGTGTACGCGTGTCCTCCGCCCTCATCCTGCACCCTGTCTTTTTCTGTCTATTTGGGACATCAGCAGCAACTTTAGTTACAAAGGCCTAACAGATGCCCAGTGGGAAAACCTAACACACCCCTCAGAAGGTAGAACTGTGTCCTCATAGTGCGGCGCTACTCATCTTGAGATGGACAGAAAACACAAACCCGTCAGAAAGAAATCAAAGCAAAATGCCACTGCACATACATGGAGAGATTTTCCTTGCATCCTTACACAGTGTGTGTGAGTAAAAAATATTGCTTGTTTACAGGAATTTGACCTTAAGACTCCAATGAAAAGGAAGATGCAATAGGGGTCTAGGTGAAGGAAATGCCTTTTTCCTAGATTTTTAATATCAGTTTTGTAAATGGGTCAAGCCAAAGTGAGCTAAGAGATCAGTAAATTGATTTTTTTCCTCCTGGGAATCGGCTTAGTCCCACTATTCTTTACAGTGCTAGGGTCTTATTCTAGATAAAAATATATCTAGTGCTCTTAAGATAAACTTAGGGGAGATGGAGGATGGGGACCTGAAAGGATTATGGTGTTAAAATTTCAAAGCCTTTTGCTTTTAAGCACAAATTCTAATTAACATTTAAAGGATACTCAGAAGAACCCTTCCAAAACCAAACCAGGGGAGATATCCAAGGCAGCAAAAGATATACCCTTTGGCAATCCCACAGGGATTAGACTCAAGCCCAGGAAAATCTGTGTGGTGACGAATTGCTCCAACGCCTCCACCTTTAAGCCCAGTTAAACACTCCCGACTATGAAATGGCAATTTCTTAAGATAGAAATGTGGTCTGAGCTCTAATGAAACATGTCTTCCTTGTTTTCCCTAAATTAAGAAGAGATCTCAGAAGTTTTATCAGGGTAGCATTTCTACAAACATAGCCCTGGCACTGGCCCCTCAGGTCCCGGGTCTAACAATGCCCAATATTACATTCATGTTTCCATTTTGATATTCCACAGCACTCAGGTGCCTGGAGCACATCTACATAAATCAGTGAGGGAAAAAAACTGTAATAACAGTAACAACTGCATCCTATTCAGTGATTGAAAACTGCAACCATGTTTTCCAATCTGCACGCAGTGATGGAGTGTCAGCATGCGGAATGAAGCGCCATGGATTATAGTCCCTGTGCCCATATGCTTATGGGGCCCTGTTTGCATCAAGCTCAAAGATGACTTGATTTTTAAATTGGTTTCTGAACTTCTGCCTTGTAAGCTGAAAGACACAGTGTATTTATTCAAGGAGAGCTCTGTAGAGGTGAAGTAGGTGATCCACGGAGATTCTACCATAACTTTTCCTCAACTGCCATTCATTAAACAGGTTCCGTCTCATGAACCATGAATCATGTCATGTTTAAGTACTCTTTTATTTCCTTTAAATTTATCTAAAACTTTATTAGATTCAACTGGCACAGGCCTGACAGACAGCTCACATACATTTTATACCTTCCCAGTGGAGAAGCATAAAACATTTAAAATCTATATTTGATCTGACAACATCAGCACAGTGTTTGAATTAGGAACAGATTAGACATAATTGAAGATAAAGAGGACGCAAGCACCACTCCCATTTTGGTGAAGTGGGCTTTAAATTATCAGATTCATCCAGAATACATTACTGAGAAACATTGAATTGTTATCTTTAGACAGCCTTTTCTAAGAGTTTACAATTTCTCAGTTCAGTGAAGCTTACCACCAGCTTGTTATCAGAACAAAAAAGGAAAAATCACTCGGTTCAGAGCACAGAACTGATCTCAAAAAGTACACATTTCCTTCTGATAACAGACACTTTATTGGACAGCTAAGGGGCTACTTCATGCACAACCTTTTCAGGTCTTTCTACTTCCCAGGTAATTCCTGAGTGGGCTGCAAACTGGCACTGTTTACCAACAGGGCTCCGTACCCGGCCCCGCCCCCATCTTTAATTAAACATCCCACATCCACCCGCTCACACCCACATGTGTGCACCCATGCACACACACACACACACATCCAGGCTTGGCCAAGGTCCTTCCACCATTCTCCTTAGTAATGGAGCTGAACTCATTATGCAAAGCAAACTTACTAAATTTAATTAATGAAAGTTAAATAAATTAAGTGTGGGCATAATAATAGCATGTTATGTTTGGGTGGGTTGTTTGTTTTTACAAACATAATCAGAATTTTCAATAAAAATTAGACTTTAACAAGACAAGAAAAATAATTCCATCAGGAATTGAATAACAGAGCATGAACTTATCTAGGTTATATTATCCTCATTAAATATATTTTTATTCATTTATTTTTTAATTATATTTTATTGATTATACTATTACAGTTGTTCATATTTTCCCCCTTTGTTCCTCTCAACCCAGTGTCCCCCACTCCCTCAGTCAATCCCCCCACCATTGTTCATGTCCATGGGTCATGTGTATAGGTTCTTTGGCTACTCCATGTCCAATATTGTGCTTTACATCCCCATACTGTGGCTATTCTTTAGTTACCTATTTGTTTAAGTGGTTACCTATTTGTACTTCTTAAACCCCTCACCTCTTCACCCATTCCCCCAAACACTCCTCCCATCTGACAACCATCAAAATACTCTCCATATCCATGATTGTGTCTCTATTCTTCTTGTTTGCTTAGTTTGACTTTTAGATTCAATTGTTGCTAGATACGTATTTACTGCAATTTTATTGTTCAGTTTTGATCTTCTTTTTCTTAAGTAAGTCCCTTTAACATTTCATATAATAATGGTTTGGTGATGATGAACTCCTTTAGTTTTTTCTTGTCTGGGGAGCTCTTTATCTGCCCTTCGATTCTAAATGATAGGTTTGCTGGGTAGAGCAATCTGGGCTGTAGATCCCTGATTTTCATAACTTTGAATATTTCTTCCAAATCCCTTCTAGCCTGCAAAGTTTCTTTTGGGAAATCAGCTGACAGTCTTATGGGAATTCCCTGGTAGGTAATTAACTTATTTTCTCATGCTACTTTTAAGATTCTCTCTTTATCTTTAACCTTTGGCATTTTAATGATGATGTGCCTTGGACTGGGCCTCCTTGTATCCATCTTGTTTGGGACTCTCTGTCCTTCCTAGTTTTGCATGTCTATTTCCTTCACCAAATTAAGGAAGTTTTCTTTCATTATTTTTTCAAATAGATTTTCAATTTCTTGCTCTTTCTCTTCTCCTCCTGGTACCCCTATGATGCAAATGTTGGAACGCTTGAAGTTGCCCCAGAGGCTGCTTATGCTATCCTTGTTTTTTTAGATTCTTTTTTCTTTTTGTTCTGATTGGCTGTTTTTTTTCTTCCTTATGTTCCAAGTCATTGTTTTGATTCTTAGCTTCATCTACTCTACTGTTGTTTCCCTATAAATTATTCTTCATTTCAATAGTGAATCCTTTGTTTCTGACTGGATCTTTTTTATGCTGTTGAGGTCCTAAGTTCCTTGAGCATCCTTATAACCAGCGTTTTGAACTCTGTATCTGATAGATTGCTTATCTCCATTTGGTTTAGTTCTTTTTCTGGAGTTTTGTTCTGTTCTTTCATTTGGGCCATGTTTCTTTTTCTCCTCATGTTGACAGCCTCCCTGTGGTTGTTTCTGTGCATTAGTTAGAGCTGCTATGACTCCATGTCTTGGTAACATGGTCTAATGTAGTAGGAGTCCTTTTGGGTCCAGTGACACATCCTCCCCTATCACCCAAGCTGGGTACTCAAGGTGCATGCTTCATGTGCACTGGGTAACCTCCTCTTGTAGTTGAGTCTTGATTGCTGTTGGTAGGTCAATGGATAGGATTTACCCAGGCTTGTCAGCTGCAAGCACTGGCTGTGACCACTGACCACCAACCTCCACCCTCCATGGAGGATCAGCTGTGTAGGGGCAGGATGGAGGTGCTCTGACATAGTCTGTAGCTTTCCACTGTATACATAGGCTCTGGGGTTTCCTGGGTGGTACAAACCAAGGTCAGCCCCCACCTGTGTTTTGCCCTGGGCCATCCTCCCTGAGCTGTAAAGAAATCTGAGATGGCTGAGCTTGGAGTTTCCCAGACAAAGCCAAGCTGTGAATCTAGGCTGGTTGCTGCTAGTGCTAGCCTGGGGCCACTTGAGGTATGGGGGCTGGGGCACACTGAGGCTGGCTGTTGTTTGTTTGAGAGGATGTAGGAAGTTGTGAAGCTTGAGCCAAGACCAGCCATTTATATGTAAAAGAACCTTGGGTGGGCCCATAATAGGGTGGGGTGCAGCCACTGGGGATCTCCAGGGTGGGCAAACAGTGTTAACCAGGTTGATGGAGTCTCAGATATGGCACCAGTCTGCCAGTTCTGTGGCTCTGTGAGGGGAGGGTTCAGAAAAGAGAAAATGTCCTCTGCCCACCTGTCGGGGAGAAAGCTGTCCCTCAGCTCTCACCTTGATGCCAGATACTTCAGTTTCTCCATGTATGCCATGGGTCCCTTTCAAATTGCGACCGTGGTGCTGGAGCTCAGAGGGAGTGAGTCTAAGTAAGTCCATGTGTTGGTTCTTTAAGAGGAAATGCTTGGGACTTGAAAAGTTTCTTCCACTGACTCAATCCCTGCTAGTTTTTTCAGCCAGAAGTTATGGAGACTTACTTTCATGGCACTGGAACCCTGGGCTGGGAAGCCTGGTGTGGGGATGGGACTCCTTGATCCCAAGATATCCCTCCCAAATTTTTATCCACTCCACTTGGATATGGGACCAGTCCATTCTGTGTCTCCACCCCTCCAATCAGTCTGGATGGTTGTGGGTTCCTTTAATTCTGTGGTTACACTTCCATTCAACTCAATTTCTGACAGCCCTGAGTAATGGCTGTTCTATATTTTAGTTGTAATTTCGCTGTGGTTGTGCAAGGAGGTGAGCCATGTTTACCTATGCTGCCATCTTGACTGGAAGTCATTTTTACTCATTTTCTATATAAGACATATAAAAACTCTTACAAAGCATCAAATCTTAAGTTGTTCAAAAGGCAAAAATAAAGAATGGGGAAACACTACATTATTTGGGGAAATTTTCAAGTCCAACTAGATCATGAAAAGCTCAGAACCCTCTTGTTTAAGCCAAAACTTGAACTTTCATTTTTAATGCAAAAGTTTTCAGTGTAGGAAAGCAATGCTTTTTACAAACAACTGGAAATATTCTCTCTGTTTCCTTATTTGTTTTCATCCTGCCAAATTTTGAAAAGGAGCTAAGGATTTTTGGCAATCTGATTTGAGACAAGCATTAGACCTGGCACACAGTAGGTATTTAATAAGTATTGGTGGAATTAAAGACTAATTTAATGATTATCTGTCTTTGATTTTGCCACCTCCTATCTGTACTTCAATGTGCCTCAGCTCTTTCTCCAAAGAACATTCTTTTGTTTTCCATGTTACTTTGAATCTTGGGAGCATTTTTCCATTAGAATAACCTTGAAGTGCTTTGTGATTTCTAAATAATTTAAATTAGATAATTGAGGTTTAAATCAGGGAGAGTCCCCACGACGTAAGAATTAGAATGTGTGTGTGCAGAAGCTTGGTGTGTGCTCATATGGGCGTGCGTGTGTTATTAGCAATGTCAGTCAAGGCTGAAAGTCATAAAGTGTATTTTAACCACATAATTCCTAGAACTCAGCCTTCTAATTTAGGAAAGAACACAGTTTGGGAAGCAGACAAACCTGCATTAAATACTAAAGCTGAGTGATCGACCATAGGCAAGTAACCTGGCCTGGTTTCCTCTTCGCCTGCAGACAATACCCCACTCCAGGGCTGCCCTGAGAGTTAAGTGAGGTCCCATCTGTTTAGAAGCTTTGTGCTGAGCAAACTCTTTCAGAACCTAAAACCTCATTTCCTGCACACATCATGTTAAAAAATGAGTCGTATTCCACAAATGCACGTTGAATAATAAAAATATCAAAGCTATAATGAAATAAAGATAAAATGCAAACATTTTACAATACATGTTTGCATAACAAATGATTTTTACAAACGTGTTTTAAATACAAAGAAAACCTCAGATGTAAAATGTCTGTCATGGCTCCTTCTTTTCAGAGAGTTTTCCAGGTGAGCTGAACCAAGGGGGACTTTCTACAATACAATGAATTTGCAGCCACCTTCCTCCATTCCTAGTAAGTCTTCTGGCTGTTGGAGGATTCTCAATGGCTCTGATGACTCGGGATCATCAATTAAATTACGGTCATTTGTCTGAAAATTTTTCTTAACCTACCATATATGCATGACTGATTATAAAAGTCTTTGGCAAATGGTGGTAAATGCGGGGAGAACAGTGTCCTTGGCAAATTCATATTCTTCAAGGATCTCTTCACTCCTATTTCAGTAGGTTCTCATTGCTACACCACTGATTCTATCCACTTCTCTTCTGCAGAATGTTGAATTATGCAAAGTTTTTTTCCTGGAGGAACCCAAATACCTTTGTTCTCCCTGACAACACATCCCATTGATATCCCTGGGAGTCTGTTCTTCAGCATAAGAAAAATAATAATAATGCTTTTGCCAAATTTGGTACTTAGTTCTTTACACAAACACATGTGTTGTATCTGGTCATGTTTTCTGAAAACAGAACCTTTTCCACCTTGCTAGCCATCTCCTCAGGTTTTCCTCATCATTGCTAATCACATTGACCTAAGCAGCCTTCACTCCCTTCAACATGTTTCCTGCCCTTCAAAATTGTACTCCCAGGCAGACACCACAACTTAAAATTGCAGGCTAGCCCACATGTTTTCATAGCCAACTTGCATTGACTAAAATATCATTCTGTTTTATTTATTTATTTATTCATTTATTTATTCGTTTATTTATTTATTCTTTATTGTATTTTTTTCATTACCCTTTAGTCCCCTTAACCCTCCCACCCTCCAGCAAGCAACACACTGTTGTTCATGTCCATGAGTCTTTTTTGCTCAATTCCTTCACCTCCTCCCCTCCACCACTTACCTGTCATTCTTCTTTCTATAATTCTGCCCCCATTTTTCTTGTTAGTTCAGTTTGTTCATTAGATTCCACATATGAATGAAATCATATGGTATTTGTCTTTCTCTGACTGGCTTATTTCACTCAGCATAATGTTATCCAGGTCCATCAATATGGTCACAAAGTATAAAATCTTTTGTATGGCCAAGTAGTATTCCATTGTGTAAATGTTCCATAGTTGTTTTATCCACTCATCTATTAATGGATTCTTGGGTTGCTTCCATATCTTGGCGATCGTAAACAATGCTGCAATGAACAAAGGTGTTTATGTTCTTTCAAATTAGTGTTTTGGGTTCCTTCAGATATATTCCCAGAAGTAGGGTTGCTGGGTCAAATAGCAGATCTATTTTTAATTTTTTTAAAGATTTTATTTATTTAATTTTAGAGAGAGGGTAAAGGAGAGAGAAAGAAAGGGACAGAAACATCAATATGTGGTTGCCTCTCACATGCCCCCAACTGGAGACCTGGCCTGCAACCCAGGCATGTGCTCTGACTGGGAATCGAACCAGCAATACTTTGATGCACAGGCCAGCACTCAATCCACTGAGCCACACTGGCCAGGGCTATTTTTAATCTTTTGAGGTATCTCCATACCGCTTTCCACGGTGGCTCTACCAATCTGCATTCCCACCAACAATGCAAAAGTGTTCCCCTTTCTCAACATCCTTGCCAGCACTTGTTGTTTGTTGATTTTTTGATGATAGTCATTCTGACAGGCATGAGATGGTATCTCATTGTGGCTTTAATTTGCATCTCTCTGATGATTAGTGATGTTGAACATCTTTTCATATGTCTATTAGCCATCTGTATGTCCTCTTTGGAGAACTGTTTATTCAGGTTCTTTGCCCATTTTTTAATTGGATTGTTTGTCTTTTTGATGTTGAGTTTTGTAAGAACTTTATAATTTGGATATTAACCCCTTATAAGATGTATTGGTGAATATGTTCTCCCATTCTGTGGATTCTCTTTTTATTTTATTGATGATTTCCTTTACTGTGCAAAAACTTTTCAGTTTGATATAGTCTCATCTGTTTATTTTTTTTCTTTTGCTTCCCTTCCTTGGGGAAATATATCTGATAAAAAATTGTTATGAGCAATGTCTGAGATTTTGCTGTTTATGTCTTCTTCTAGGATCTTTATGGTTTCAGGTCTAACATTTAAGTCTTTGATCCATTTTGAATTTATTCTTGTGTGTGGTGTAACAAGGTAGTCTAGTTTCATTTTTCTGCACGTATCTGTCCAATTTTCCCAACACCATTTATTGAATAAACTATCTTTAGTCCATTGTATGTGCTTGCTTCCTCTGTCAAATATTAATCAACTATAAAGGTGTGGGTTTATTTCTGGGCTCCCTATTCTATTCCATTGATTTATGTTTCTGTTTTTATGGCAGTACCATGCTATTTTGATTACTATGGCCTTATACTATAGATTGATTTTAGGTAGCATGATTCCTCCAATTTTGTTTTTCTTTCTCAGGATTGCTGTTGCTATGCGGAGCCTTTGTGATTCCATATAAATTTTTGAAATATTTGTTATATTTCTGTGAAATATGTCATTTGAATCTTGATAAGAATTGTGTTAAATCTATAGATTGCCTTGGGTAGTATGAACATTTTAATGATGTTAATTCTTCCTATCCATGAACACGGTATGTGCTTCCATTTATTTGTATTTTCTTCAATGTCTTTCTTCAGTGTCTTATAATTTTCTGAGTATAAGTCTTTTACATCTTTGGTTAATTATTCCTGGGGTTTTTTGTTTGGGTTTTTTTTTTTAAGCAATTGTGAATGGGATTGTTTTCTGAATTGTTAGTTATTGGCATAGAAAAATGCAACAGATTTCTGAGTATTAATTTTGTATCCTGCTACTTTGTTGAATTCATTTATCTGGTCTAGCAGTTTCTTGGTGGAATCTTTGGGGTTCTCTATGTACAGTACCATGTCATCTTCAAATAAAGACAGTTTTACATCTTCCTTTCCAATTTGGATGCTTTTATTTCTTCTTCTTGTCTGATTGCTGTGGTTAGGACTTCCAGTACTATGTTGAATAACAGAAGTGAAAGCAGACATTTCTGTCTTGTTCCCGATCTTAACAGCAATATTTATAGAACACTTGTTGAGTATGATGCTAGCAATGGATTTGTCATATATGGCCTTTATTAAGTTTAGGTATGTTCCCTCTATTCCCACTTTGCTTAGAGATTTTATTATAAATAGGTGCTGGATTTTATCAAACGCTTTTTCTGCATCTATTGGTATGACTGTGTGGTTTTTATCCTTCATTTTGTTTATGTGGTGAATCACATTTATTGATTAGCAATGTACCAACTTTGCATTCCCAGAATAAACCCCACTTGATCATGGTATATGATCTTTTGGATGCATTGTTGTATTCAGTTTGCTAATATTTTGTTGAGGATTTTAGCATTTATGTTCACCAGTGATATTGGCCTATAATTTTCTTTCTTTGTAGTGTCTTCATCTGGTTTTGGAATTAGGATAATGCTGACCTCATAAGAGGAGTTTGGGAGCCTTCTCTTCTCTTGAATTTTATGAAATAGTTTGAGAAGGAGAGGTGTTAGTTCTTCTTGGAATGTTTGGTAAAATTCACCTGTGAAGCCATCTGATCCTGAGCTTTTGTTTTTTTGGGAGTTTTTTGATTACTGCTTCAATTTCATTAGGTGTAATCTGTCTATCCAGATTCTCTCTGATTATTTTTGGAAGATTGTATGTTTCTAGGAATTTATCCATTTCATCAAGATTGTCCAGTTTTTTTGGCATATAATTGTTCATAATATTTCTTATAATCCTTTGTATTTCTTTGGTGTCAATTGTTATTTCTCCTCTTTCATTTCTGATTATATTTATTTGGGTCCTTTCTCTTTTTTTCTTGATGTGTCTGGTTAAAGGTTTGTGAATTTTGTTTATCTTTTCAAAGAACAAGCTCTTGGATTCCCTGATCTTTTATATCATCTGTTTACACTCTTTTTTCTTTCTCTTTTTCTTCTTCTTAAAACAAGCTCTTTAACATTTATTGCAGTACTGGTTTGGTGTTAACAAATTCCTTTAGCTTCTTATTGTGGGGGAGGCTCCTTATTTCTCCTTCAATTTTAAGTGATAGCCTTGCTGAGTAAAGTAGCCTTGGTTGTAGGTCCTTGCTTTTCGTCACCTTGAATATTTCACTTTCTTCTGGCCTGAAATGTTTCTGTTGAGTCATCAGATGACAGTCTAATTGGTGGTCCCTTGTATATAACTACCTGCTTTTCTTTTGTGGCTTTTAGGATTCTCTCCTTCTTTTTAAGCCTTTTGATTTTAATTATAATGTGTGTTGGTGTAGGCTGCTTTGGGTTCAACTTGTTTGGGACTCTCTGAGCTTCCTGGACTTGTGTCTTTTTCTTTCAACAGATTAGGGAAGTTTTTATTCATTATTTCTTCATATAGGTTCTCAATCCCTTGCTTGCTCTCTTCTCCTTCTGGTATTCCCACAATGCAGATGTTGTGACACTTCATGTCGTCCAAAATATTTAAGCTCTTCCCATTTTTTTTAATTCTTTTTTTTTTCTCTGCCTGGGTGTTTTTTTTTTTTCCACCTTGTAGTCCAAATCACTGATGCAATCCTCTGCTTCATCTAACTTACTGTTCATTCCTTCTAATGTATTGTTTATTTCAGATATTGCATTCTTTGTTTCTAACTGGTCCTTTTTTATGGTTTCTATGTCTTTTTTCACACTTTTAGTATCCTTATAATCATTACTCTAAACCCTCTATCTCATAAATTCTTTGCCTCCATTTTGTCCAATTCTTCTTCTGGAGAATTCTCTTGCTCTTTCGTTTGGGGTCTATTTCTTTGTCTCCCCATTTTGGCTGCTTCTTTGTATTTTCCACCTTAGTCATTAAACTAATCAGTCTCTGAGATGATCATTGGTTAAACTAATCAAGCTGTGATCAGTAGCCCATCTTAAGCTCATATAAAAAGGATAGGTTATTTAATTTGTCACAAAATTGTCAAGGAGTAGGCATATGGTTTAAGTTCTCATTATTACTCTGGGGTCTAACTAAGATCAGGAAATCACCTATAAAAGTTATGGAAGAATTATTTATTCTTTTTCTCTAAATTCAGACACATCTCCTTTTCTGAGATGTTAAAGTAGAACCAAAAGCCTCTACCCAAAGGAATATAAATAGTTATATCAAGATAAAGAATTAATAATAGCCTAGTGCATGTATTGGAAAATTCATGATTTAGCCCTGGCTGGTGTGGCTCAATGGATTGAGTGACGTCTCTGAACCGAAGTGTTGCCAGTGTTTGATTCCTAGTTATGGCACATGCCTGGGTTGCGGGCCAGGTCCCCAATAGGGGGCACATGAGAGGCAACCACACATTGATGTTTCTCTCCCTCTCCTTCTCCCTTTCTTCCCCTCTGTCTAAAAAAAAATGAATAAAAAATTTTTTTAAAGAAAATTTACGATTTATGTTTTCGTTGGCATTTCTAATTCCTGAAACTTCAGTGGTTTTGCCTTGAGTGTAGCCACTCACAAATGAAGGTAAATTAGTGGGTCACAGAACACTGTCCTTTCACAGGTCTTGTTTTTCCCAGTAGAAAGCCAGATTCACCAAATATTTTTTGTACCACTAACTTTCATCAATATAGAAGAGCTAAGTGTAATGTTTAGTTTGAGAATGGAAATACAAACAAAACGTTTAACCCCAAAAGTTATACACTTTCCCAAAGGCAGGGATATATGCAAGATAACCTTTTAATATTCCTCTCTTTTCTATAACTCAGTGAATCCATTGCTGATTTTATAGCATCTCTGCTTAACTCTGATTTTATACAGTGAATACAAGGTCACGTGTGAGTCAAGAGCAGCAAGAAACAGAATTTGCTCAAAGTGAGGCCTCGGTTCTAGGAGCACAGATCAATCTAGCTCCCCTTACACTGTCTCAGTTTAACAACATTTTGTATGATTCTCAAGTTCTGTAGTCTTTACCCCCACATAATATTAGGTTCATTTAAAGTGAGTTATGATTTTCAAATTGATTTATCTTTGGCCCACTTTTGGATGAGCTTTGTAAAATTCAGGGGTAAAAAATGTCAACTTACTTAATGAGTTTGATAAGTGAACACATAGCTTGATTTGATGTTTTGTTTATTGGTTTTACAGCTTTACTGAGATATAATGGATATACATTAAACTGTAGCTATTTAAAATGTACAATTTAATAAAATTTATGTATATACCCATGAAACCATTGCCACAATCAAGATAATTAACATGTTCCTTGCCCCCCAAATTGCCTCATGGTCTTTTGTTTGACTCATTTTTAACCCAGGAGGATATATAAGTTCTTTAACTCCCTACCTCAAAAAGAAAAATTGCCAAGAATCTATTTCTGAGCCTTTTCTGGCCTTTATTTGGGCAAGTTGAATGAATACATGCAAGTTGTTGACTATGCATTTGTAAATGAAGGTACAAGATATCTGTCTTTAAATTGCACCATAAAAGAAGACATTTCCACAGTAAACTCTATGTCTCCCCGGAGGTGTTAAGACTACTTGAAAGATGGAAATTGAAAAGTAAGCAATCTTGCTTTGAAAGGTCCCTGGGTTTCATCTCTCACAGGCCTGCAAATTTCTCGGAAGCTAGACTTGAGAAAAGACCAAGAGACCCGACACAAGTATCGAGTATCGTAGCTTCCGCCCTGCCTCAGACTCGGTGATGAGGTGGAACCCCCACCTTTGGGTTTTATTTTGAAGAACCACATTTTATAACTGGTCTCTAATGAAATGTTATTTAAGACCTGTTTGATAAAAATCTTGATGTTCCAGATAAAATAATGTCAATAAAACTATTAAAATTATGGTGCAATGATTTTCTTGTCTATGGTCTCTGCCTCAACTGGAGTCTCCACTTCCTGGCTCTGCTGCTTACTGGCTGTGCATGCCCCTGGGTGAGACATTTAACCTCTCCAAGACTCAGCTTCCTTGCCTTTAAAATGGGATGCATGATAATTATAGAGTTTCCATGGGGAGGAGATGATAGAATAGGCACTCGGTTATTGTTAGCTGCTAATACTGCACATATATTGCTTTTTCTAATCATGCTGTAAACTAGAAATGAGAGGTAAAACCTCACATTTCAGTGTTGGTGACATTCTGGAGGAAATACAGAGGTAGGCAAAAGTGAGTTTACAGTTGTTCATATGGAAAATAATGCAATAATTAATAAATAATAAGACAAGAATAAACTGTGTTTCCCACACTCACAACTGTAAAGCAACTCTTGCCGACCCCTGTCTTTATCAGTCATCAATCTTTAGTGGAGCCAGCCATCTTCTGGTGGGACCTGGACACCTGCCCGTGGCTAAGAGGTGAGCTGCTCCCCTGAGCTCTCCTGAGCTCTCCTGAGCTGGAGCTCCTCCCCTCTTAGCCCCATTTAAATTTAGGGGGTGAAGACAGTGACGCTCATCTGCCAGAGGGAAATGCCTCCAAACACTCAGCTTCTTCAGGAAGGAATAGGCCCCGCCCTCCCCTGGAAGCCCTATGCGTTCTGGGTACTAGGTTCTCTTGCAGGGCCCTAGGGAAGGAGGTTTCTAAGTCTGAAGTGGGTCCTTTGGGGGCATGCCTCTTGTAGACAGCCCTGAAAACATAGGCTAGCTAGCCTCCCAGCTGGAAAACTCTCTTGAAATGCTTTTTCACATTGTATATCATAGTCATGAAAAATTGTCCACTTTAGTTCTGGGAGCTTGTCCTAAGGAAATCATCCAAAAAGAGAAACAATTTTAAAAAAATACAGAGGGTGTACCCAACATTGATGCTAATAGTGAAAAAGTCTCAAAAATGTAATGCAATAGCTAAATTTTGGCAAATCTATGGGCTTGGATATAATGCAGATATTTAAAATAATAAATATAAAGAATGTATAGAATCAAAAACCGTTCTGTTGAAATATTAAGTAAATATATACCTTTATTATTATATACATGATGTCTGTCCAGAAAAGTATCCAGCCATGCACTCTGAAAAATAAAGACATTTATAGAAGATACAAGATACAAGAAACATTGTACATAGGAAAATGATACTTCAGTCCCTCTGAAGCAGGCACCTTGCGACCTCACACAGTTCTCCCAGTGTCTCTTCCAGTGTTCAAACACTCTGCAAAGTCCTTTGTTAGAATCACTGTCAGCTGCCTTGTCATATTTTTCTGAATCACAGTACAGGTTTTGTCATGACACGTTTCATGCCAAGATCCTGTGTCAAAGTCTCGGATGCAGTAGATTTTGGAGTCCCCAGATCAGCTGCTGGTTCTCATACTGTCAGTCGCTGATCTTTGATTGCAGCCCGTTCACATTCAGCATTCTCAGGGGTTCTGAGTGTTGCAGGCCTTCCAGAATGTGGATCACTTTCAACAGATTCTCAACCATCTTTGAAGCACTTGTGCCACACTTTTATTTGCACTGCACTCATTGCATTGTCCCCAAAAGCCTTCTGAATCATCCAAATAGTTTTCGTGGAGGAATGTTCAAGCTTAATGCAAAACTTGATGCAGATCCATTGCTCTACTTGCTCAGTCATTTTGAATGTGATGGTCACACAGTACACGTGCTCACTAAACAGCGTCTACCGCCCCCACTGACTAGTACAATGAAGTCATCATTGTTCATGCGTGCACATTCCTGTCCACTCTCTTTGGCTGCCATGTTACATTGATCTTGTGCAAACCTTTCTTGTTACATTAACAATGGCCGGACTTTTTCTAGACAGATCTTGCATAATCTAACCTCATAAAATAATATGAGCAAAGATAGAAAGAAATATGCAAGATGAAACCATTTCTATGTTAAATAGATTAGGTGATACTTTATCAGATTTCCTATAGTATTTCTTATTATATTTTTATTATACAAAAGGCTGGCTTCCCAGATAGCTCTAAAGGAAATCACATAGTACAGAATCTGTCCTGTAGGAAAGAAAGGTGTGCGTGTGCACTTACACAACATGTGTGCATGTGTTATCGTTTTATAGACTTCTGCTTCCTCTTTCAGCCACGGGGTGGGGGTGGAGAGGTGGATGGCCATGCCAGAGTTTGCCTGATAACCAAAAAGAACTCCTCACTGGAAGAATTTCAGTTGTAAGAGATGCGTAAGTATAGATGTGGCAGTTAAATTACAGCCAGCTTGGCCGCTGGAAGAAGGGGAGCCTGGCAGATCTGGCTCTAGGCAAAAACGTAGCTGGTTTTGTGTGGTGTAGGAAAAACAAAGTGGCTTTGGGGTGTTACAGATCTGTGCTCAACCTTGTGACCTTGGGATAATCAATTTCGGTTCAGTTCAAGTTCCTTAACTTTTCTGAACCTTAGTTTCTTCATCTGTGAGATGGAGGTAATTATGATTCTCCTCCTCCAGAAAGCACTAGTGAGTATTTTTGTTTAGTTCACTGTATAGTGTTGGGGATTAAATGATGAATGAGACACCAGGCTTGCTCTCGAGGAACAAATGGGGACGAGAACTCTGAGCTGTGGGCGTGGCATGAACAAAGGTAGAACAGATTGACATTCCGTGCTGTGGACAATTACTAGCACATCAGTTTCATGGCAGAGCTAGAAAAATTGAGAGGCAGGCAGGAGGCAGGCCCTTGCATCCCATGCCCTTAAACTTTGTCGTGCATATAACAGAGAACCACTGATGAATTTTATGCAGGGGAGTAGTTTTGTGGTGGTGGGGGGCGGGGGGGGTCTTGCATTTTATATAACATACTCTGTCAGACCCATGATGGAAGGATAAGGCTTAAGGCATGAAAATCAAGAGACCACTGAATGGCCCAGTGAAAGATGATGGACCAAACAGTTCCAAAACTGAGCTTCTAATCTTCTCCCCACCTGTCTGCACCACAAAGCCACTCCTGTCTCAATGACCTTCCCATCACCCTTGACTACCTCTCCCCCACACTCTACATCCTTGCCATCAGCAAATGCTCTTGCTGGTTCTACCTCCAAGATGTAGCCAGAATCCAATGACTTCTCAACACTGTGACCGCTCTGGTAGAAGCCAGTATCATCTTTTGCCTGCAATATTGCAACAGAATCCTAACCATTCTCTCTGCTTCTGCCTCTCCCTTCTTCAGTCTACCTTCAGTGCAGCAGCCAGAGCAATCTTTTGAGCCTGGCAGTCATGTGACTCCTCTCTGCTACCCAAAACTCCCAACACTTCCCTTTCCTCTTCCTCCGCTTCTTTTTCTCCTGGGAACTTACACCTTCTACAACATAGTAGTGCTAAGTAGATAAATGTTGGATAATAATTAAATGATGGAAGTAATGATCTATGGCAGCAGAAGACAGAAGCAGTGGGGAGGACATGCTCTGAGAATGACTTTGGAGGTGAAATTGACCAGATTCAATAACTGATGGAATGTGTAGGATGTGGGGTCAGGAATGCCCAGGTCTCTCACGTGGGCACCGGGATGGGATGGTGGTGAGCGAGGGAGGCGGTGGGGCGGGTGTGAGCTATAAGACATCCTGAGTGAGAGGGCCCTAGGGGGTGTACAATGCAGGCATCTGGTGGACAGCTGGGTACAGAGATCTGGAGGGTCCCTCTCTTCCACCAGACTTATCCTTGCTTGGTGTCTAGATGTGTCTGGAAAGGGACAAAATCCAGATCAGAAAGTCTCAAAGTTGGTACATAAGACTGCCCCAGGGATGATTGATAAAAGTCCAGATTTCCTGCCCTGATGATTCTAATTCAGTAAGAGCTGCAGAGAGTCCAGGAATCTGCATTTCAACTAGTGCCAGGGGACTCTGATACAGGTGATCTGCAGGCCTCACTTTAAGAAACAATGACCTTGATCTTCTCTCTCACTTACATTTCATCCACTACCCTTAGCTGTCTGAAAAATACATTTGCATTCCTATTAGTTTCAAAACTCTGAATGTTGTCAGATGGAAATACTGACACCGAGTAACACATAAACTGCATTACTTATGTGTGTTTGATAAGGAGATTTACGATAACATTATATGTCATAATTACAGAATGTAACAGTATGTCCCAATGAGTCACACATAATTATATTAAAAGCAGTATTTAGGGCAATTATATCATTTGTTGGATTGTTATAATTTCACTAAGTATAGGACTCTATAATGGATTAAATTCAGAAATAGTGAAGTTTTACAGTGGTTCCCCTTGAAAAGTATTAAAGAATATGGGGTTTGCGTTGTTTTGCTGAGTCCCAATTAGGGACAAAACACAACAGGAAATTAGATGCAATTTGCCTGGCTCAACCCTCTTTGGTTTTGTTCCACTCCCACTCCCAACTCTATATTCCTAGCCCCTTCCCTTCTGATAGGAGTCAGTCACTTACTCCAGTCTCCCTGGGCCTAATCCCCTCCACCCCCTCAGGCAGCTTCAACTTCTCTCAGCCATGCTCACTGCTCATTAAAAAGTACATCATCTTAATTTGTCGGAGCCTCAGGGGTCTAACTTCGGTTTGTTGTTCTGTAGACTCATTGCAGGTTCAATGCTACAGATGATGGATGGCCCTGGCCAGGCAAAGCAAGGCCTGTGCACCAGCAGCACCTGCAGGCTCTGATCCCATCACAGACCTAATGAATCAGGGTCTGCCTTTAAACAAGATCCCTGGGTAATTCCCCTGAACCTGCAAGCTTCAGATTCCCCATTCAAAAAACTAGAGTAGACCAACCTGGTCTTCTTTTCTGATGAGAAAACCGAGACTCAGAGCTGACCTCACTGGCCTGAGGCCCCACAGCTGGTGGTTAGCAGAGTCATACTAGAGCAAGAATAAAGCTTTTACTTTTATACCAATAGTGACAATTAAGCACCAACTATGTGCTTTACATACATTTTCACTTTGAAGCCACTCAACAACTTTACAATGAAGTTATTAGTGTTCCTACTTTCCAAAGCAGAAACTCAAAAATCACAGATGGAAATTTACTCGAGGTTAGTGTTAACCAAGTCTTAATACCAGATCTTTCCAACTCCAACATCTATGCTCCCGAAACAAAACTTTTTATTTCTAACCCTTCAAAAACAGATGGTTGGAACACCAGGCTCTCAGGCTCATGAACAAACTGCTTCTTTACATTTGGAGCCTGTCTTTGGCCCTTCCAGCTTGGGACCCAAGGGCTCACAAGCTCTTCCTCCTGAAGGAGACTTCTTAGCTCTTCTTACACCATCAGCCCTCTTAGTTTTCAAGGTATTTTACATTATTTCATCAAACTTCACTGGTGTAATGATTCTTTTATGTGTCAACTCAATTGGGCTAAGGGGGACCTAAATGGTTGGTAAAACATTATTTCTGGGTGTGTCTGTGGGGTTGTTTTTGCAAGTGATTAGCATTTGAATCGGTAGACTAAGGAAGATTCACCCTCACCAATGTGGATGGGCATCATTCAAAAGCTGCAGGTCTGAATAGAACAAAAAGGCAGAGAATGAGTGAATTTTCTTCTCTTTTCTTAAGCTGGGACATCCATCTTCTGCCCTTAGACATCAAAGCTTCCTGTTCTCAGGCCTCTGAACTTCAAGACTTACACCAATGGCCTTCCTCCATAACTGGGTGAGCCAATTCCTTTAATAAATCTCTTCATGTATGTATGTGTAATTATGTGTGTATATATATACATACACACAAACATATATACATGCACACACACATACATGTTATGGGTTCTGTTTCTCTGGAGAACCCTGACTAACACAGCTGGTCTGAGATGTAAACGTCTCCGTTACCTCCCAACTGGCTCAGCTGCAGCTTCCATCTGAATGCAGAGTTCCATTTACAATGCAGGGGATCTCCACACACCCTCACTCCCACCTACCCACAGGAGGCAGGGGGCCCTGCACAGAGCCTGAGATCTGCAATTGAAGATACTTCCACTTCACTTACCTCAGTGTTGCTCTGACAATGTCTTCTCTCACCCAAGATTCCATGTGGGAATTCCTTGAAACAATTAGCACAGCTATTTCTTGAATGGGCAGTCTTATTTTTCATTTGTAAGCGGGCCTTTCTAATCCCTTTCTTTTCCACGCTCCACTTTAGCTTTTTTAAATTCCTGATAATCAAGGGCCCAAGGTTTTCATCTTTTCCTTTTCTCTCCACCCCGAGTCTTATTATAGCCCCTTCCTCGATGACCTGCACCCATCCACATTCCTCACCTGTTGTGAAACAATAATTGAGAGCTACCAGCTGTAGGATTCAACAGCTTCTGCCTCTATAGATCTAAGGCAAACAAACTTAGCACACAAAATGAAAATTAGAAAAAAGAAAAAAACTGCTCCAACAAATAATTCCCAGATTCAAGAAGAGGGTTTGAATTTCTGAAGAATCCATGATAATCTTGCCACTTAATTTACCATTGTTTGTGCACAATTAACCTCTACATTCCTCCGGGCATTTTTCTCCAGGATAAATATTTAATTCAATGAACTGTATGTGGAACGATGAAGTGAGAAAAATATGGTAGTAGTTAGAGGGGCCAACAATGTGAAGTGAGTGGTTTTCTGTTAATTATTAACAAATATAAATATAATCAATTATTAATTAATTATATTTAGAATAATTTTAGAAGATGCTTGTGTAAATACCAAAGTTTTCCCCTACAACTTTTCGCAAGCCTCCTTCTCAAACCCCCTTCAAATGCTCTATGCCACAGTTCAGAGGCAGATCTCATTTTTAATTGTATATTCTAATTGAGCTTAAACAAAAGGAGGGATATCCTTGTTCACTATATACATATAGTGAGGAATTATCTAATTTATACTGTGTCTGCAAGGTACCGAAACAGATAAAATATGAAACAGATTTTTTAGTGTTGTGGGACCCAAAACAGATTAGTTAGCTGAATCCAACCCTTGTTGTTTAATTTGTAAGTTATCTGTGTGAAAAAGATGTCAGTCTCATGAAGCTTTCTGGGGTAGCGGTGAAACCACCCAACAGAAAGCTCAGCTTTTTACCCGTGACATTTCACAACCCCTCCTTGGCAAGCACAGGTCCTCTAAAGGTATCAGCTGATTCCAATAAAGATTTTCAACAACTTCAGATATACATAAGGATGCAGTTACTTACAGTTCAGGAAAAACTAGTTCACAGAGTGGACTGTCTTTCTGACACTGAGGTTTCCTTGGACAGGCCTGGTTCTGACATGTGGCCCCATTCCTTCCTTGACCTGGGATCCCTGTGACCCGTTATTGCTCCTCTCACAGCAAGCCCCATCGTCCATCCTTTGGTATGGATGGGCGCGGACAGAGCTTCCATCTCACCACTTACTTGAGCTGACCCCTCTCCAAAGCATATACGTATATAATGGGACAGCAATATAAAATAAAAAAAGAATACAGCTATTATGAGAAATGGGTGCCTGCCTAATTTGTCAACCACATTATTTTCATTTAATGTCATCACAATAAAAACTGGGGTTTTTAAAATGAAAATTTCCTTAACTGCTATGAATTTATCTCATTCATTTTGTTTATATAACCAATCCAGTTCTATCATATGGAAAAACAAGTATAATATGCAAGAAACAAAAATAAAAGTAGGGGGTTCTCATATTCTTTTTAGTCAGATATCCTCACATTAATCTTTACAGATAAAAAAATGTGACTTTAAATATTTTACTTGATTTGAAGTTATCTCTATTTAAATCTCCTTTAGTTAATTCTTGTATGTGCCCAAACTAGGTATCAAACCCACAACCTTGGCATATTGGGACGACACTCTACATAACTGAGCTACCCGGCCAGAGCCTCCTTTGTCTGTTTCATTGACCATCTCCTTCAGGCATTTTATTTCCTGTCTTTGATGCCTCCCCCCCCCCAAAAAAAATCATATATTCATGCAACACACATGTACTGATTAACTGCATAATTATTGCACTTAAATCTCTACCATGGCCCTCTGTAGAAATACACTCAGATTAATTCACTCATATAAGATCACAGCACTCAAAAGTGGCTACGTAAGGATTGAAACCTCTGTTTTCTCCTTCCAAGTTCATAGATCTTTCTACTACATCACTACCGTGAATCTATAAAAATACCTTGGAAATACACAGAACATACTTAGGACATGAATCTCCTTTGATGTGCAGTTTGCGGCCCAGCTGATACAGAGTCTTATCTACTACCTCTGGGAGGGCCCCTCTTTCTTGAGTCCATACTACTTGAGTCCCATAAATCAGTACTGAATGGGCAGAAACTTCCCTTCCCTTCCTCTGCTCAACTTTCTCCTATTTCACAAAGAAATTGGCCTAATTCAGTTATACTAACATGTAATGTGAGAAAATGCCAACAGTTAATTAGAAATAAGCCTGTGAAAATTTGGGGGAAGCTACATGTTTCAATTATATTAATGAACACGCAAATGCAATCAAATCAAATGGATAAGCATTGTGTCAAGTTTTTAGAAGAAGAGAATTGCATTTCACATGCATGAAAGCAATTCTCTTGTAACTTAGAGAATAAGAGACTAAAAATAAGCACACAAGAGAACCATTAAAATACTTATTATTTGAGTTAAATTAGAATTCTATCAGATGGTTTCATCAAATGATTTGTGTTATTTTAATTTCCGCTCATAATCAACCAGATTCAAATTACTCTATCTGCAGGTTACATGGTTAAGCAGATGCTCCCTAAACATCAAATCCCATTTTTTTATAACATTTATAATTGATTTTTAAAAGGTTTAATATCAGCTTGAAGCTAGTCACTAAATACCCTCTGGTTTTTAAAGTTGTCAACTCCTTCACATAGTATTTCATAAATGTTGATTTTAAAGAAAAAAAGATCTCTCAGAGACAAGAGCTTTATATCTCAAAGTATTTTATGATTCAACAAGCTGTCCCTGGAATAGAAAAAGATGATGCTCGACTCAACTAAAATTCAATACCTGTTCTTTAAAGTGTGTTAACTGCAATGTGGAGTTCTGACACTCATCGTCTGCACGCAATTCTAGTTCTTCAGCATCAAGAAATTGCCCATGGAGAAGGAACTGCTTCATGAATTCAACTTTATTGCCCATTTATAAGTAGCTGTATTTCTTCAAGGAGCTTTGATACTTATGAGCATTAACAGTGACTGATTGCACCCTGGTCAGGATTTCCTGGTGCATTTCCTCCAGCACATCCATCTGAGCCATGCTCTTACCTAATGGGAAAATAAAATTGAAAAGAGAAAGTGAAGCCAACGATTTTATTTAAAAGCAGGAAGAATTAGAGGTGGACTGGAAGTCAGACTTGCTACCTTCCAAAGCCCAACCAGTACCTACCCCAAGTAAGTGCAAGGGTTTATGTGATACAAGCATTCTCAAAATGCTGTATTTTGAACTGAGTATTTGCAAAGCGAATCGCAGTCTAAGCACAAAAGAAGACCTTGTTATTTAAAAAACTGTATTGTAAATTATTTGGTAAAGTAATTTCTGGGAAGTGAATTTTTTTTCACTTAATTTATCTTTCACATGGAATTACAATAATTTGAGTACACTAGAATCTATGTTGGGTTTCTTAAGACCAGAATATACATTTAATGCTGTATAGTGGGAGGTGAATTAATTTTCACCATGTACATTCAAAACCACCATAACTGACCCCAAAAGAGTGGTAAGTAGAAAAGCAAAGGCTTCCTTCTGAGAGCAGCATCTCCTTGCCACCTCAGGCGCTCCATCAAGGTAGTCCAGAGAACCCCAGTTACCACTATTTCCAAAGCCCCCAATGGCATGTTTACTATAAGCAACCTAGACTCTCATTTCCAGTCCCTCAAGCAGCCAAGAGACTGGTGGTAAGAGAAGGACAAAGCCAGTGAAAGATGCCTGCGCAGAGTTTACCACGGGCGTCACTGCCTACAGTCCCTACTTTGTCTCTTGGCTAGATACCTAATAAACCAACCAATGTTTATGATCAATTTGTATAATTTTGATATTCATTTTCGTGCTTGGTTCAACATTATGACATTTTTATAAAGCAAGTTGGGAGAAAAATAACGACAGACTCAAGTACATTTGGTGGGGGGAGGGGAGGCGGCCAGGAGGGGAATATGCCAATTACCCTAGAGGTCGAATTTTTTCATTGCTCTTTTAATTCTAATATGTCAATCATTTACCAAAACTTGCACATTATATGGGCTGGAGCAAAAATAGTTTACAGCTGTTCATATGGAAAATAATACAATGATTAATAGGCAATAACACAAGAATAAACTGTTCTGCATACTTACAACTATAAACCTACTTTTGCCCCACCCTGTATATGCAAGAAACTGTGCCAGACTCCTTAAGAGATAAAAGATGTATATAGCAAATTAAAAGATTCAAATAGTGCAATGAAATATTAGAAGACAGAGACAATCAACTAGTAAGGTGTGGAAAGAGAGAAAGAGGGCAGAATGCAAAATGTCTTCAAGGAAAAAGTGACATTTGAAAACAAGATTTGGATGTGTGAACATGAAGGAATATAAACCAGATGGAAAGTATAAACCGAGAGTTTTATAGAGTGATTTCATATGTATTATTCCATTAAACCCCTATCTCACCTCCATGAAGAAGTCCTAGCAGTGTGACTGAGACTGGCTGGAGGTCCCTACTCCCATTTTTTCCTTCCTTGCACTTGAGTTGGGACCAGGTTACTCAGCCTGGTCTGTGGGAGGTGGACAGAAGTGACGGATACCACTTTTCAGGCTGGGTCATGAAACACCACGTAGTCCTCCACACTTCCTCATCGCTTGTCAGCCAGGTGAATGCAAAGGCACTAACAAGAACTCCAAGGAGGCCTTGGATTATTGTGGTGCCATAAATGAAATATAGTCAAAGTAAACTGAGTCACTGCTTCTGCTAGAATCCCCCTCCCCTCTATGACACACACACGCACCCTTGCTCCCCTGATGACTGTTTCAGGCTTTGCAAGAGCACGAAATCAGCCTTTACTATGGTAAGAGATCTAGATTTGGACAGTATTGTGATAGCAGCTCACTCTGAGGTCCTGACTGATACCAGAAATACTACAATCGTCATCGTATACGGGAGAAAAAATATCAAAGCATGCACAAGAATAAGAGGAAGTCGAAAACCATGATACAAAAGCAGAGAAAGTTCAAGTTCAAAGCACTTCATCATCAGACCCCTCCCAGTTTTCTAGCTGTCCCGTAGGATTTGCCACGTTCCCAAAATATCATGCCTGTGCTACAACACTTCTGCTTATTCTGTCCTTTCTTTCTGGAAGTCCCTTCGCTTTGGTGTCTTTCAGATATCTACTCACTTTTCAAAGTTCAGTGTACAGTCGCCTCACTGACTGGACCTCAGGAACAGCTTCCTTACTGCAATGTGATGTGGCAGAAATAGTGAAGGACTAGAGCCAGAAGAGAGAGGTATGCACTTGGGGTTCACCTCTTACTGGCATGGTCTTAATCAAAGGACTTAAACTTTCTGAGTCTTCCTCCTGTCTAAAATGCATCATCAATTATTGTTTTTACAGGACCATTGTGAAAATAAGGTGAGATGATGAATGAAGTATGTCCCTGGTACACAGAAATTGTGAAATAAATATTTTTTCCATCTACTCTATAGCCATTTATTATTCTATTCCCTCATATTTTCCCTAAAGACTGAACTCCAGAAGAGCAGAAGCCTCATTCTAATCATCTTATAGTATGCACCTAATATGTAGTAGGTTTTTTAGTCAAAATTAGGTGGAGCTACATTTGACAAAAATTTTAAAAGATGAAATTACATCTACAGGGTTTCTTTCTTTCATGTAAAAATCTAGACAGGAGAATCCAGGCTGCTGAGGAAGGTCTGCAGTTGAGTCAGGATCCCACACCCCTTCTAGGTTTATTCCTGACACACTAGGGATGTGACCGACCCCTGCTGGCCTTGTCAAGATAGTGAATGGGCTCCAGGCACCATATTTATACTCCAGGCAGCACAAGGATAAGGGCACGGCCTTCTCTTGACGGATTCCTCCTGGAAGTAGCCCCACCCACCTGCATGGCTGGCTGGGAAAGGTAGTTCATGCCTCCATATACACAAATAATATTCAAAGGTCCTATTGCTGAGGAAGGAGAGAGGATTTGTTGTTGGAGAGACCACTAGCAGTATCTGCCATGTTAAACATATGACTGGGCTTTGGGAAGTTGATTCTGGCAGTGATGTGGAACATGGAACCAAGGGGAAAAGCAAAGAACAAGGAGAATAGTTGGGATAATACAGTAATAGTTACAAAAGCTCCCTCTTGCTGAGTGTTTTCTATGTGCCAGCTCTTTACCCACATTAGTTTATCTGTCACTTCAATTTTTCAAAGCAGCATTAGAGTTCAAATTTTAGCAAAACATTTATTCTGACATTGGTTTGTTGGGTGGCTTAAAATAGCAATCATTATACTTACTGTTTTGTGGATTGGGAATTTGGGCTGGGCTCAGAAAGATGAGCTTTCTCTCCACATAGTGATGTATTCAGCTGTCAGGTGGGCTTGTCTGAAATGTTCAAAACAGCTTCACTCGCATGTCTGGAACACGGGCTTAGCTGGGACTGTGGCCAGAGTGCCTACTTGCGGTCTCTCCAGAACAGCAGCTCAGAGCAGCAGGGCTTCCTGCATGGCAGCTCAGACCTCTGAGAGAGAGAGAGAGAGAGAGAGAGAGAGGGAGAGAGGGAGAGAGAGTGTGGGTGTGTGAGAGAGCGCTCCAAGATACAGAAAGTGAAAGTTGCCACTTTCTTGAGGGCTGGGCTCTGAAACAGGCACAGCAGCACTTTTGCCATATTCTATTGGTC
Source organism: Desmodus rotundus (assembly GCF_022682495.2). Classification (NCBI taxonomy): domain Eukaryota; kingdom Metazoa; phylum Chordata; class Mammalia; order Chiroptera; family Phyllostomidae; genus Desmodus; species Desmodus rotundus. The sequence goes on from NC_071388.1 coordinate 160,577,615, forward strand.
AATCAGTCCCAAAGGCTGCCCAGACTCAATGGGAGGGGCAAAGATAGCACTTCACAATGGAAAGCGTGTAGAAGTATTTGCCAGCCATCTTTAACCCTCCACAGTGCCTTGCACCTAATCGGTATCCAATAAATATTTATTGAATGGTTCACAGATTTGGTTCAGTTTATACCCAGAAAAATAACATAATAATAAGAGATACTGAGTGTATGAGAAATTCAAAAATGAGTACACAGGCCCTGGCCAGGTAGTTCAGTTGGTTAGAGCATCGTCCCGAGGCACCGAGGTTGCGGGATCATTCCCTGATCAGGCCACATACAAGACTCAAACAATGAATGCATAAATAAGTAGAACAACAAATTGATGTTTCTCTCTCTCTCTCTCTCTAAGATCAATAAATTTTAAAAAATTTAATGAATACAGAGATTTGGGGCATGGGATCTAATTTTACATTTGGCAAATAAAAGTGGAGTGTAATCCAAAGCATGAGGTAAGAAAGCTAACCATCCTTCTTCCTCGTGTCCTGTACTTTACCAACAGTTTGAATTGGTTGCTTGCTTTTGGCATTAACTGGGAATTTCTCCAAGATTCAAGCTGATTACTCTCTTCAGTCCCAGAGACAAGAAAACACAGCCAGACAAGAGTGAGTTATTGGCTACATAAAAGCTTCTTTGGCGAGTCTTAGATGAAGGAGGTGAAAGGCAGTTGGCTGAAAATGCCCCAGGGAGAGCTCTCATTTGTTGTAAGAAAACCAGTACCTGACAGGTATCTTTTCCAAGGTGTTCAGCGACTTTCTTCACAAGTGAGGCAACACTAAGGTCTTCATGAGATACTCTTTCCTGCTAGTGACATCTTTATTGACAGCATGGTCCCAAGAAGTTTGGAAAGCCATCTCATTACTATTCAGGACAAGAGGGGCCCCCAATAAAGGAATGGATTTAGAGCTGCTCTAGAGTTGTTCCGTCAGGTGCTGGTTCTAACTGATACTGATACAAACCCTCAGGCGTCCTGGACAACCCACATGAAATCAAGTAATTACAATGACGACTCTCATTCATCAAAAATCAGACGGAGTAAGTTCTGCTTGTCCTGATAATGACTTGGAAATGGTAAGTTAGTGAAATAAGCACTTAGACTTTTCCTTTTCACCCCAGCTAATTGGCCATTTCATTTGTAAGGGAGCTTCAGCTTTCTTTTTAGCTAGTTTTCCACTTGGGCTGTTACAAGACAGCCTAGACCATAAATCTCTCAGGGTGCGGCTAGCCCACACCAGTGTTAAGACAAGTTCTTTGGAAATGAGTTTCACACCCATTCTTGCCGTACCATGCAAAGCATTTAAAAGTCGTGAAAGTAAACACTTGACAGATCCAATCCTGTGAGAATAATAAAAACAGGCTTAGAGGAATTCAACTTATGTATCTAATAAAAATTAGTAGTAATCCTTCCAGAAATACGATATGTTAAATAATATTTCTACTGTTTCTTACTTGAAGCCTTAAGGAAAATCTCTGGGATACATTCAACTGAAGGAAAATCAATACTTAATGGGTTTTGCTCATTGAGTATGAAAAGTTGCCACATATGTTTACAGGGAAGATGAGGTGTTACAGGCATATGTGGGAAGAACCAATGCAAATTTAGCAAGTCAGCTGACAACTGGGCAACTCTGACTTTTACCGTAACCGTGGTGGTGTTCAAGTATGTGGCAGGCTTTGATTGGCTGACCTGGGAATAACCTTCTTTCACTGTGTAAACAGGATCAAACGAGTGACTTCACTGACCCCGAATAAGTGATTAGAAGTAGTTATCCAGCCTACATTTATATTTAATCAGCTCCTTTGGAAAGATCTTCAACTTTGTCTTTTTCGTTCATAGAGAGGTTCCTTGATCCAAGTTCTATCATATGACACGTGCGAAACGTAGGGGACTATCACCTTAACCAGCTAGCTATAAGCTGCTATGTTCTTGGAGGTTGGAGACTTCAGACCATGCATTCACTGCAAAGGCAAGCAGGCTACCTAATACATCCATCTAAGAAAAACAGGGCATTGCTTAATCAGCACTGCTCACACAGAAGCAGCTTCCATTGCCCACAGATTTCTGGGCCTGGGTGTTTGTGCTCCCGACTGTATTCAGGTTTACAAGAGATTTTTCTATAGTGCATCAAAACCTGCCAAACCAAACCATGGTGTGTAGAATAGCATGGCAGTCAAGTGTGTGAATTTGGCTTTAAATTGCATGGAATGGAGCCCACTTCTACTACTTTCTCTAGCTACTGTGACTTGGGGCAAGTTACTATCCTTCATGACTTACTTCTGTACCAATAAAATGAGAAGCATAATGGTTGTGAGGATTGTGAGAACCCATGGTATCTGTGCATGAAAGTATGGGCTCAAGAAATACCAGCTATCATGATCGTCATCAAATGTCAGATAATGATCTTCACGTTCATTTCCAAAACAGGTGGGACAGGAAGGTCCAGACTGCAAAATGCATTTTCAAAGCCTAGTTCCACTCAAGGACTACCTTCAGGCCTTGACTTAAAAAATAAACAAACTAACTAACTAAAAAAACCCAGAAATGTTGTTTTTGACAGTAAACATGAAATATTCTTTCTCAATCACATTTTTTAACCCATTGAGGTAGAAAAGAATTCCTTTCAAAAATAACTTATTATTTCTTAAAAAGTGCATTAAAATCTGCTTGTAGTGATGCCTGCTGGGCATCCATGTGCTTGCTCCACACTTAGTAAAGGAAAGGACCGATGCAAGGCAAAAAGGAGGGTGACCTCTTGTGAGGTCACGTGCATTACAAACCATGCTTGCCAAACATGTTCGACCAATCAGTGTCAACGACAGGTGATGAGGAAGTGTAGCATGCTGCTGACAGACAGGCTAAACAGGTCTTCATTCACCAACATTCTTTGATTGGAGCTATTGGAGCTGAAACTGAAAATAGAGTCAAGCTGATTGCTCAGGCTGGTTCGACTCTCCTGCAGCTTTTTGTTCTCACCTCCATCCATCAGAGAAAATGGTCCATATTTACCTGGTGGAGAATTTCCCTTTTAGGACCTATGGGTATGTCAGGATCTTTCAAATTCTCCAGGTATCACCCTTCCTGGGGGATAGCTGAAAACTACAAACATTCACAGCCTAACTGATTTTAACCCTTCACACCGAGAAGGTGATGTTTCATTATAAATCGGGAGAGATTTCCACCCACTGCCTCACACTCTACCAGAAATATTTACCATCCCCACCAGCTGCTACTAGCCTTTGAGCCGCTCTGTGAAAAGTGTGAAGGGTGAGAGGCAAGGGGAACTGAAATTCAGCTGCCAACCTCTGTAGCAGAAAAGATTTATCCCTTGGAAAATGTAGGCTATCACTGGAGAGATCCACCCCTTAATGGCTTTCAACTCTGCAGAAATTGTTGTCAGGGAGACTGGAGTGGGTGCTTGTCATGCAGAGACCATCCTGGCGGCATGCTCGCCGGGCCGGCGGACTCGCTCCAAGTTATTGGTTTCTACCTCCCATTTGTCCAGGTTCCATCATAACCAACATGCAATCGAACATACAAAAGACCTGATCTTGCCCATTAATGATAGATTCACAAAGTGGGCCCTATGAGCATCACAATCAACTCGCAAAGAAAAGGCAGACATCTCTCCCTGGCAGTGGGATTGTCTGTCGGCACAAAACGCTGTGAATTGTTCCATAGTCTTAGGCTCCCTTTCTCTGAATCCCTATAGCACTCATTATCCGTACCGCACAATTTAGCACTTGATTATATACTGTCTCGTATTGTTCTCTAATTGTTTCTCCACCCAGATAAGAGGTGGAGTTTCCCGAAGATGTACTTTTTTTTTTTTTCCTAACGTGATTTCTATAATTGTCTGTAGCTGCTTTTCCTCAACCTCTGTCTGGTAATTTTTCTTCCATCATGGTATGTACTTCAAATCTACCTAGATGAAGAGAAATAAAAACAACACCCCCCCCCCCCAAAGAAAACAACTGGCGGGGAAAAAAGAAGCACTTGCACGCACAGTGCACACAAAACAATGTGGAAGACAGTATCTCTAAAGGTAAGAAACACTTGTTTCATCGGCCAGCAGAACACCTAACGGAGCATGCGCACGCACTCAGAAACAATCTCTCCCCTCTTCTGCATCCGCCCTATCCTTCTCAACAGGGAGGGGGACGTTTCTACAATGATAACAGGGACGGTGTACTCAACACTGATCTGACCTACCTCAGATTAAAGCTAACATTCAATAGCCCACGCCCATTACTCCTGGAATTGCTTGCTTGAAAGGCAATCCACAAAAGCAACTAGGATTTCTGTTTCTAGAAGGAATATATTCTATCCCTCATCGTGGCAAACAACCGTTTCAAACCAGATGGCTTCCTTTTACCCAGACACTTCTTGAAGGGCAGAATCGACCTCATTGTGAATTTATTTTTCAATATGGGCCTGTCTTCAGAAACACTTTCCTCCTTTCCTGGACAACAGTTTGCAGCAGCCCTGGCAGGTTTGTGTGCCCTGAAGGAACAGGCAAGGTGCACTGGGGTGGGGAGACTTCCTTCCGGCTCTTGAGAACATTTTGGCCTCTCACTGACGAGTTTTTGTGAAGTTCAGTGCATGCTGTCAAAAGGGTAAAAAATGATTTCTTCATAAAACTTTTATGTAACAACTAGAAAAGAAAAAATCCAATGCCACATGGATTCCCTGATCTTCCTTGAAGTTCTCCACACTTAGAAAGGATTTGTAGACAGGTCCCTCAAAAATAATGCCCGTGCCCTCGCTATTAAACAAAACAACAGCGACACAAGTTACACAACACAGAAGAGCAAGGCTTATACCATTTTTACAACTCCTCAAAGAAAGAAATTCTACAACACCCCCCCCCCCCCCCGCTTCATCATTTATCCCCTGCCGCATTAGAAAACAATTGTGTGTAGGGGTGACTCACGCTTCAGTGCACCCAGGTTTTCTGCCCCATCGCCCCCTGCCCCTTAGGCAGGACCGGGCACAACGTAAAATGAAAATGCAAGGCCCCTTGTTAAAAACATTACTAAGAATTTCAAGTTGGTGACTGCAGAGCATTAAACCAAGAGCAGGTCCCTGTGCGATTGGCCTCAGGGAAGACTGCGGGTAGGTGTGCACTTACAAGCCCATTTCAGTCCATCTCTGTCACATCCTCTGTTTTTATTTCTTCATGTTTATTTCTTCGTAGTCTGGTTTACCATCTGTCTTTCCCATTAGAATGTAAGGCCCATAGATCTTGACTATCTTATCCAGCACTCTATCTCCAGCATCTGTGCTGGGCACATAGAAGGCATTCATTTGCAGGAAGATGGGGACAAAGGGAAGAAAGGAAGGAGAGTGGGAGGGAGGGAAAAGGGTGACCACCGGCTGTAGTTCATCCTCAGCCCTCCCCCAGCAGCTCATCTATTTTTAGTTGCCTTATTTCCCCTTGTACTTGTCTGGCCCATAGCCCTATCCTGACAAGTAGGGATCAAAGAAAAACCTGGAACAAGATAAGAGAATTAACTAACATTCCTGAGCACTTGCTACCAGACCCTCATCTGTGTCTGCCCTTTAATACAAAGTCTCTCCTTTCTTTCAGCTAGAATCTTCCGGTGAGAGACACAGACACCTAGTACATCTGCTATGGGACCTGGGCTGGACCAGAACAGCGCCTGAAGCAGCATCTCTCTCTCTCTCTCTCTCTCTCTCTCTCTCTCTCTGCCTGCTTTGGCAGAAGCTCTGCTATTAACACCCCGCTTCTCAGATTACCCACCATTGCTTTCCCTCACAATGCCAGTTTTCACCTGGCCTCCTGGGCCCTGACTCTACCTCAGGACTTTTCAGCTGAAAATCTCACCTTTAGCTACTACTCATCTCAGTACCACCTGCCCTGCTCCACAGGGTAAGCAGGCTTAGAGTTAAACATCATTTGCAACAGCCACCCACACAGGTATGAATTGAATGTGTACAGCAATGCGGTTAAAACATGAGTCAGGACATCACCCTCCAAATCAATGGCGCACGACACAGGGAGTCTGAAAGGGGGAAGAGGCTTTAGGACTTTAACACAGATTGGCTAACGCCACCCTAAATTGTTGGCATAGAGTTTTAGACCCAAGGCTGTGTTCAAATTCCAGCTCTGCCACTGATTTTATGGTTAAATAATATTGCATTATATGTATGTACTACACTTTCTTTATCCTCTCCTGCACTGATGGACATTTAGGTTGTTTGTACAAATACTTCTTAGTATACCACATGTTTTCACATATATTATCACATTTGGTCCTTACTAAGGCTGGCATTATCCTCATTTCCATTTTACAAATGAGACTATACAGTCAAAAAGGTTAAGTGTCTTGCCTAAAACTGGCACTATACTTTCCCTTCCAGAAGTAATGAGGGAAATGAAATAGTCTTGAGAAGACTGCAGGGTGAGAGCCACTTGGAACACAGCAAGGAAAAACAGAGAAAATAAAACTGTCTACGTGAAAAACAAACTGGAGTTTCAGGAAGAAGGGAGAGAAGAGAGTGCTCAGCTGAGCACACGGATAAAACATTCTTTAGAAATGGGAGTCACTGGAGTTAAAATTTTAAAAGATTTTTGCATTTATTTGATGTAAACCTCAAAACCCTTAAAAACTATAAACAGATATTAAATTCTGGCTAATGATATGCATGTTGAAGCATGTAAAGGGAAGAGTATAGGTATCTGCAGGTTACTCTGAAATGCATCAACAGTAGAACAAGATGGCTTGACGGAGAGATAGACGGGTAGATATGTGACAAAGCAAGGGTAGCAAAACATTAACAGTGGAACCTAGGCAGTTGAGTATACAGGTTTTGACTTTGCCATATACTTGAAATTTTTCCTAACAAAATGTTAGAGAAAGAGTCCTTATCTTTTAGAGAATATATTGAAAAAGTTATGGATAAAATTATGCAATGTCTGATTTGCTTCAAAATCATATGGAGAAACAGTGTGAAGGAGAAGAGAGAAAATCAGATTGGCCAAGAGATCTTAATTGTTGTAATTGGAAATGGGTACATGGGGTTATCTTAGTTCAAGCAGCTATAATAACATACCATTGACTGAGTGGCTTAAACAACAAACTTTTATTTCTCACAGTTCTGGAGGCTGGAAGTTCAAGATCGAGGTGCTGGCAGATGGAGTGTCTAGGGAAAGCCCTCTTCTTGGTTGGCATTCACCGTCTTCTCCTTGTATCCTCACATGGTAGAGAGAAAGCAAGCTCTCTCCTTTCTCCTCCTATAATGATGGAATTGTGATAATTCCATCACGTGGCTCCACCCTCAGGGCCTAATCAACTCCCAGCCGCTCCACCTCCAAATACTCTCCCTGGGGATCAGAGCTGAGGGGCACACCAACATTCAATCCATAGCAGGAGTTCCTGTTACTAGTTCTGTTTTTGTGCATGTTTGAAATTTCCATAATACAAAATTTTTAGAAATGAAAAAATCCTGCATTACACATTGTTTTCTTAAAGCTTTCTAATTTCTATTTTGTAAATATCATAAAACGTTGTGCTAAAAAGCTTTTTTAAAAACAAAACAATACATTTTACCCCGTATGTGCACTGGAATAATGGGCCCCCACCTAAAAGATCAAATTGCGTTCTCTCATCAAATTCATTTGACTAAAGTTGTGTCAGAAGTGGGGAAGGCCTACTTCCCACTCTGAAAGGGCTTCTCCTAAAGCATCAACGAGGAATTCAAGTTAATAAATCGCACCTGACTCTGGTTCTTGACACAGGTGTCCCTGAAACAAGATGGTCAGGAGGCTGCTGCTGTGGCTGTAGCTGAGGTGCCGGTTCACAGGGTGCAGGCCTGGCAACACCCGCACCCGGGCCTGGGAGTTCAGGGACCTGCCTGCACGGGAACCCAGGGTTCCTGCCTCCAGACTCACTGCTCCTACTCGTTTCCACCTGCCTTTCTAGCAGCACACTAGAACTCTCAAACCACCCCCCAAAAAACTATGCTTTTGAAATTCATTAAAATGGAATTGCTCCTATACGTTCCCTACACAATTAAGCTGGATTCAAAGAAATGCCCCCACATTCTGACATTCAGCCAAACCGCCTGAGGCTGTACGATGCGGCCAGAAATATGACAAGGCCGGCTAGGTTCCAAGGTCTTCCGTCCTTCCTGCTCGTCATTGAGAAGAAAAGATCCCTCTCCCCCTCGCCTTCTCCTCAGCACTCTGTCCCCCGACTAGGACTTTCTTGTGGTCTTTCAAAACATTTCCTTATGAACCTGGATAAAACCTGAACAATCAGGGCTATGGAAAACTGGAACGTTGTTTCCTGGACTCTCTGAAATCTAAAAATAAATGAGTGCCTGTGTGTTCTGTTTGAGTTTTGGACAAAAGCCCAAAATGACTGTCTTTTGCACCTGAACTGGTTTGCCCATACCTGTGCAAGGGAACTATCCTTCTCTTGGTTGAAATAATATCAGTTATTGTTCTATATGTTTTAAGCATCTTGGTTTTGTGAAAGAGAATTCCCCCGAGGGCAAGAGATGGACCTGCATGAGGGAGCACAGAGAACAAAGGAAGGGCGTGGAGGGAGTGATTGTCCAGAAGGGACTGGATGGTTCGGTGGGCACTACAGGACCAGTGGGCTTTGCCATTAGGGTGAGCTGGACACAGTCACCCTAAGGTCTGCTCAGCACTGTGCTAAGAGGACACGCAAAAAACCCAGAAGGCCACATGGGAGCTATCGCAGGGGCTGATGTAGGTCAGACCTTGGGAGATAATGGCACACACCACTGGCTGGTGCTGCACGGGGCTAAGAGAGAGGGCTCCAGAGTCAGCCCTCCATGGGTTTGGAACTCAGCTCCTTCACTTCCCAGCTGGGTGACTTTGAGTCAGTAACCTGAATTCTGCAGGTCTCAGCTTCCCCATCTCTAAAATGAGGATAATCACAGTCAATATTAATTAAGCACCTTCCACAAACCAGGTCCTATTCTGAGAACTTGATAATTAATCTTCTCCACAACCATATTTGTTGATATGTTACTTTCCCCACATTAGGGGAAATGTTACATTTCTGAAAGTCACATAGCTGCTACATGGCAGAGCCCGGCCACAAGCCAGGCAATCAGACTCCAGAGTCTATTCGTTTACCCATTAGGTTCCCTTATTTCTGTTTTGAGGTCACTTGCAACAATGATTAGTCATAAGCCCTTGTGGGCCTCTGAAAAATGTTATAAAGCAATAGCTAAAGGAGCAGGCCTCATTCACCGAGGATTTGAAAAAGCATGAACGACTTGCCCATGGCTATGTTAGACACAAACCAAACTGAAAAGGGAGAAGAGGGCTGGGGCCCAGGAGAGGACATCCTGAAGCTGGCCGCACAGACCCACCAAGAGACACCAATGGGGCTTCCAGACCCAGGAATGCTGGCCTGAAGGGAGCCAACAGGAAGGATCTTCCACAGGGAACCCTGTTATTGCCAGGAAATGTGACTGGCAATCCCAGAAGTGACACCAACCTAAAAGTAGCTAAAATCTAAGAAGTTCGGCTCTGCAGCCCCCCTGGAGAAGGCTAGATGGACAATCACCACAGGAAGGCCCAGAGGATTATCTATCACAGTGCTGCCCAGCGGAAGGGTTTGGAGAAGGGAGGGTCAGAATACAACCGGGCCATTTGAATCTCAGGGCAAAACTCAGAACAATGTTCAACCATCGTTTATTATGTCTGTGTTCCTTTCTGAATATATGTTAACTTCTGTCATCTTCCCAGAAAGACTAACAGTAAAAAGCCCTTAGAAATGAAAAACATTGTGCACATATTTTAGTGAGAACGTGGAAGTAAGGCTGATGGAAAAGATGCAGCCTGCTTTGAAGACAGCTCCAGGAGAGGGAGAATTTGGAAATGAGAGACAAGCGGGCCAAATCCCAAGGGCTTATAGATTAAAAGAAAGAAATATGTGGGGCCGAGAGTTGGATGCAGGGTAGCTGGAAGGAGGGCTTGTGTTCTTGGCTCATCAACCTCTCGGTGACTTCCCAAAGGCCTGGGAGTGTCTGCGGATAGAGCGTAGCACCAGAAAGGAAACAGGAACAGAGTGCTACCGGCTGACCACAGCCCACAACGTCCAGGGAAGAGTCCAAATGCACCCTTTATTTTCCCACCAAGTCACCCTGGGGTCTACACATGTTGAGATCCAACCCCACGATGCGTCTTCACCCTTCCTCTGTTCCTGTCCTTCTGGGGGAGACATGAAGGAAAGGGGAGGATTTCTGGATCTCTTCAAGACCAAGAAAAGATCAGAACTGGAGCCTGCTAAAAAGTCAGGGGACAGCCTGGGAGCCTCAGGGCTGATCCTGGGAAAGCTACTGAGGGGAGCCGACAGACACTGGGTCACCCTGACCTCCCTCCAGGCAAGGGAAGAACCTCCGTCTCTGCCAATTCTTCTTGGGCGCCCAGTGAGCATGACTCAGCCAGCATAGACCCACCACCCTCTGATCCTTCATCAGGAAAGACGCAGAGCCCAAGTCTGTGCAGACCCATCCGCCTACTCCATGGGAACGGGGTACCTGTTAGTGAAAGAAAAGGTGGAGAGAAAGGACATCACCATTGAGGGCAGATGAAACAAACCAGTTCAAGACCTGGAGGTTAAGGTTAGAGACCCCACCTGCCACCTCTGCTTGCAGCGCTGGGTAGAAGCAGGCCTAGGGGCTAGGACAGCGCTGATCTTCAGGGCAGCGTCACAAGGCCGATTTCTCTTTGCTGATGGCAACCACCTCTCACAGCGTCACTGCAGCGCTGGTAATTAAAAGGCTCTGATCCCACCCGGTGTCGAGGACCCTGGTGGAGAGGAAAAGAGAGGAAGGAAGAGGAGGGGAGAGAAAAATCTGTCCTGCAGCATCTAAACAATACATCACAGTTAACCTCTTGCCTTCTGTTTACTTACCAAAGACCAAAAAACAACATTTTACAAGGAATAACGATTATACCAAAGTTATATATTCCAATTTCTGAAATGAGGTGCAAAGAAAAGAACTAAATGAAATAAAACATAAAATACGCTGTGTCGTGTTTAGCATCTAAAGTGACTGCTTTTGTGTAACAAACACCAGCCGCTTAGAGATGACTTAAGTGAATCCACACTTCCAAATGCTTAAGTGCAACAGGAACATTAGGAAACATTACCTGTTTCTCTCTGTTAACCATGACTTGCTTGAGGGCAATTTCCTGATTAAATATTGAAAGTATATAAAGCGTGGATTTCAGTGAGAGTTGGATAAGCCTTCGCAGAAGCAACTCTAGGCGGGCCTGTAAGACAGAGCGTGGGAACACTGAGACTCAGACACAGGCAAAGCAAAACAGCAGATCAATAAAACACGGGGTGCGACTCTGGGCCAAGTGAAAAACATCCCCTGGACAGGGATGGTCCTACTGGGGAGAAAGGAAAACGTCCAGTGCTCTGTCCAGAAAATTTCTGTAAGAGTCCGTATTAATAGTGTGGCTCAAATAGGAAAAAACTTTTTACACGTTCTACAGGAAATAAATTTTGAGGTTAACAATATTTCTCCCCTCAGCCACAAACAAAGCTTACCCTGCCTCGGGAGTGAAAGCATATTGTTTTCTATATAACAGCAAAAGATACTGGGCTAAGCTGAAAGCAAATTGGACTCTACTTTAACAGAAGGCAATGTAGTGTGAAATTCAAGGATCCGGTCTTTCGGAGTCAGAGAACTGCCTGTGGAGCCCCGTTCTCCACCCTGGATGGCAGACTCAGGCCTGCTTCTCTGTTCGCCAGAGACGCCCCACCTACAAAGGGATCTGCTGTATAGAATCACTATGAGAAATAAGAGAGATTCTTGGAGCTAACGCTTAGAGGTTCTCAGTGAGGTACTCAGACTGAACACATGCATTTATCTCATTTCTTATCTGAAAGAAATGAAATAGATACAAAATTATGAGGACAAGGAGTACAAGTGAAGAGACAATACTGGACTAAAAGTGTCAACTAACTTGAGGGAGAGGTAGAAAGTGGATGGAAGACTGTAACTGATTCAACAGATTCCCTTCAGAGAGGGGCGATAACAAGAAGCACATTGAGCTGCTCCCATGGAGCCCTAGAAAGACTTCAGGTTGAAGCCCCCAGGTTCTAGGATGTGTGGGTGGGGCATGAGGGGGAAACAGGGACTGGGTGGAGGGCTGAGGCAGAGTGGGTAGACCCCTAGATTCCCTCCTGAGCCCAGGCAGAAGCCAACTACCAGCTCCCCATCTCCAGAAGCCATCAAAGCTGTATTTTCTGGAACAGTTAAGACAGAGAGACCTGAAGGACAGTGGGAGTTTAAGTACAGGGCCCAAAATGAGGATTCCATGGAAGTCTGCCTACTGAATGGAGAGACCGTTGGCTCACTCCCCTGTTCTGCTCCCAGATGCTGACATCCAGGCACATACTTCTGTACCGTCCTTCTTCCAACCCCAGTCACACCCCTAACAAAAGATTGAAAGACTCACTTTTAGAGAAACTGAACAGATTCAAAGAATAATCCTACATTTAAGGCCCCTCCCCAACAAAAAAATCATCCTGAAGTGGTAAAACAAACAAACAAACAAAACCCCCACAAAATACACCGCCAGGCATGTGTATCCACTCAGAGGTCCCTCTGAACCCGTTAGTGCCCCGCCTTTGAATGGATAACCGAGGATCTCCAGAACCGCCCAGGAATGCGTCACCTCCAGCAGGAACAACAGAGAACAAAACAGACAAATGGGGAAGAAGAACTAGAGGGGGAAACAAACCAGGGACCAAACAAAAGATAGAAGACATTATAGCCACAAAACAAGAACAGAATACTTTTTTTTTAAGGAAAAAAGCATTAGAAAATATAATAAATGTTCTGTAATTAGTAGCTATTGTTATGCTCATTTTTATTACCATGCACCACCCCCAATGGCTGCCCCACATAAAGATACCTTTTCTTATGTCCACTGCTCAGAAACTCCTTCACTCCTTACCCCTCACTCCTTACCCTATCTGACCCACTTACTGTGACACAAGAAGCAAGTCAGCTTTCTGTCCTTTCTGCTTGCTGTCCCTCTGCCTTGACCACTACATGCTGGCTCCAATTCATTATAAGATCTCTGGCAAGAGGCTGGATCTCGTAGCTGAAATAGGACCTCCTACTACTGTCTCTCGTCATTCTTTTATGATGCTTCCTTTTCTCCACAGCACTTACCACCGTAGTATATAAATTATGTGATTTCTTGGTTGCTGTGTCTCCTGCATTTACATGAAGAGCAGTCCCAAGCCTTTAACCCGATGGTTCTTGCATAGCATGTTCTCCACAAACATTTATTGAATGAGGAAACAAATAAAGCTTAATTGTATTAGAGGAAAAGGTATGCCTACAAATACTCACCAGAATATATAAACCATCTTTTTCTCCCCCTGAGGAGTCAAAGAGCTGAAGATGGTGAGGTTTCAACTTAGGTTGCTGCTTAAAAAAATGATAGTTTCTATTTCCTTTAATCTGAGTTGTGGTGGAATAGGACATAAGGGCAGCGTTATTTACCACTGTGACAGCTGAAATGCCAGGGGTGAATGTATTTATAACATGTGGAAATTGTTTGTTTTAAGGACATCTGACTTCAGAAGAGATGCACATACTCTATAGTCAGTATTTACTTGGGCAGAGACTCAAATTCAGAGCCTTACAAGGTAGAGTTTTTCAGAGGGACGGGCTCACCGAGAAAGCCTTTTTGGAGCCTAAAGGAGTAAACACTCTTCTGTGCTTCTTCCTTCACATGAGCCACAGGCACAAACAAACAAAAGCAACGCGATTCAGGTGTTGTTGTTGTTTTTATAGTTTAAAATTCTTCCTCCGAACCTTTTATTTAAGCTGATGTTCACAAGTAATAATCAATCACAGAATCTTTGCACTTGGAAGTCACTGCCTTACAAAGGAGAAAACGAAGGCATAAGGCAAAATGGTCCCAGTCCCCAGAGACTATCACGGCCATTTGGCCTCTCTAGCCACCCAGGTCTGTCATGCCTGGTGGGAGTTGGCCCTCCTGACAGCCTCAGTCCACTGGAGAGAGAGGCTGCAAAATCCACTGGGTGCCACACCAGACAGGGTGTCCACCCTCAAGCAACTAACATTCTCATGTGGGAGACAATAAACTTGTAAAGAAGTCAGATAATTGCCGTTCCTGACCGGCTCTCTGAAGGATAGCATAAGCTAATGTAGCAGAGAGTAACTGGGGTTGAAGATGTGAGGAAGGCCTCTCGGACGGGGTGAGAGTAGAATTGGGACTTGAATGGTGAGGAAGAGCCAGCCATGGAAGACTTAGGGGAAGCACTGTAAAGCCCCTATGTGGAAACTGGATCGGCACATTCTGGGGACAGACGAAAGCTGGAGCCTAACGAGAAAGGGTAGGAGGGAAGGTCTGAGACAAGACAGTGGCTTGGGCCATGGATGGCGGTAGCAGTGGAGATGGTAAGGATGTTTAGTGGGGTGGAGCTGACAGGAAAACTGAAGAAGTAGATGCAGAGGTGAGAGGAAGAGAAGAATCGGCGATAACTCCTGTTTGTAGATGGGGGTGCCACTTACCCATATGGGTCATGCTTGGGGGAAAGAACTGTCTAGGTGGGTTAAGTGTGAGGTCATTTTTTGGCCATTGAGGAATTGCTGAATTTATTTCCACATTCTCTTCTTGTGCCCCTCTCCCTCCCTTACCACATTCAGCCACTCTGGCCTTTCTTCAGTTCTTCTAGCATGCAAAACCCATTCCCGCCTGTGAGCCCCAGCACATGCTGTTCCTCCTACAGGAACTCACACTTCTCTTTTACTTCCTTCAGGCCTCAGCCTAAATGTCTCCCTTCAGTAAGCCCTTGGCTAACCATCCCATCGAAATTAGGACCGTCCCCTTATTGTCTCCCATAACACTCTGTTTCCTTCAAGGGGCTTAGCATAATCTGCAATCACCCATCAGTTTACTTTTATCATCTCTTTTCTCCTGGAACATGTTGTAAATCAGCACCTAGCACAATGCAAGGCACACAATCATTGCTCATTGAAAATGTGGTTAAAATAATGGAAAGAAGCCCTAGCTGGGTGGCTCAGTTGGCTGGAGTGTTGTCCTGTACACTAGAAAGGTTGTGGGTTTTATCCTCAGTCAGGGCACATTTGGGAGGCAACCAATCAAAGGCGCTCTCTCTCTCTCTCTCTCTCTCTCTCTCCCTCTCTCTTTCTCTCTTTCTCTGTCTCACCCCCCCCTTCCCTTCCTGTCTCTCTAAAATCAATAAAAAACATATATCCTAGGGTGAGGATTAAAAAACATAATAATAGGGGGGAAAAGACAAAAGGTATCATTTGAATTGGCAAAAATAAGGACATTTGTAGGAGAAGCAGTATAGGCAGGAAAGTGGGCCCCTGAGTGTGTGGAAGGCCAGGAATGGGGCCTGGGTTCTGTGGCCTCTCTCAATACCCCCTCTCCCAGCCTAGCCCTGACCCAGACAGTTCACCTCAAGCCCCTAAACCCTTCACCTCTACATACAACATATGCTGCTCACAGGCAAGAGTCTCAGGGATGAAGAAGGTACAAGACTTTCTTTCCTGTGCCACTGGCTGCCATGGGGGCTGCCTTCTCCACGAAATCTTTCCAAAATCAACCCAGACAGCCCTTGGGGTGGCCCAAGGATAAGAACAGGACTGGAGCTACAGAAAACAACATCACAGTGGGTAACATTCCCTGTCCACATTGGGCACTTTAAGTTCATGCTCAAAATATCTTGCTAACAGAATTTAACCTGTTTTGTTTTTGAATAAACTTTACTATTTATAGCAGTTTCATATTTAGAGAAAATTGATGAGTACAGTGAGTTTCCATACACCCCAAACTTAGTTTTCCCTATTATTATCTTATAGTAATATGGTACTTTCGTGACAATTAATGAACCAGTGTTGATATATTATTTTTTAACAAAAGTCCATATTTTACAAAAGAAACTTTGCAGGCTAGAAGGGATTGGCAAGAAATATTCAAAGTCATGAAAAGCAGGGACCTACAGCCAAGATTACTCTACCCAGCAAAGATCATTTAGAATCAAAGGACAGATAAAGAGCTTTCCAGTCAAGAAAAAAACTAAAGGAGTCCATTGTCACTAAATCATTATTCTATGAAATGTTAAAAGGACTTACTTAAGAAAAAGAAGATCAAAACTATGAACAATAAATTGGCAAAAAATATAAATCTCTCAACAATTGAATCTAAAAATCAACCTAAGCAAACATGAAGAATGGAGACAGAATCATGAATAGGGAGAGCATTTTGATGGTTGCTGGTGGGAGGGGGGTGTAGGGGAATGGGTGAAGAGGTTAGGGGAGTAAGAAGTACAAATAGGTAGTTACAGAAGAGACATGGGGATGTAAAGTACAGTATTGGAAATGGAGTAGCTAAAGAACTTATACGCATGACCCATGGACATGAACAATGGTGCGGGGATTGACTGAGGGAGTGGGGGGCACTGGGTACAGGGGGACAGAAGGGGAAAAATTGGGACAATTGTAATATGATAATTAATAAAATATAATTTAAAAAAAGAATAGGATTAGTGCCTTTACAAAAGAGGCCTCAGAGGACTTCCTTACCCCTTCCACTCTGTGAGGACACATGAGAAGACAGTGTCTATGAACCAGGAAGCCAACTCTCAGCAGACACCAATCCGCCAGCTCCTTGACCTTGGACTTTCTGGTTCTTCATCATTGTGAGAAACATAATAAATAACTGTTTACACCCAGTTTGCACTCTGTTATAGCAGCACAAATTGACTAAGACAAATGTCCTCTCATTCTTTCTCTGTTGAGTATTCCCAATCATTCATACCATACATATCCCTCCAGGCCTGGCCCCTGCCCAGCACCAAAATGCATCTCTTCCATGAAACCTCTCCAGGCCCACTGATTTTGTCATCCTTTAAACCTGTAGCATTAATGACCCATGAGCTTCATCTACGTGACGGACAAACTCTTTGAAGATACCTCTTCTACTGTAATCTTCTCTCTTGCACTCTAATTCTTTATGATTACTTCATATTTCATGGGTTCATATCTTATCTTTCCAACTATATTGTAAATTCCTTGAGCAGAGATTGTGTCTCATATTTCTTTATAGTTCTCTCTGTCCTGGTACTGCCTCTGACACATGAAAAGTTCTTTCTAAAGTCATCCACCTTCAAAGCACTAGCCTTAATCACCTCATAAAAAAGAAAAAAGTCAGATAAGGGAGGATGAGGCAATAAGGTCAGAAAAAAAGAGAGGGAGAGAGAGAGGATGGGGCAAGGCAAGGAACACGAGATAATCCAAGTAAAAAGAATTGAGCCAGGACAAGCCCTGCGATAGGTTAGGTTCAATTCCACTGCAGTACTGAGTGGCTAAAACACCCAGGGCTGCTGAAAGAGAAGGGGTGAACTTTCGTGAGCCAGTGTAACAATCCCCCTCCCTGACTTTCTTGTGTACATTTTACTACTAAATGGTGGAACCCCCTTTATTAGAAGTTCCAGCCACGCACCTTACACTGGAGCTGTGTTGAATTAAATACTACTTGAACTAAGTAGAAGCATTACCACCTGCGAACCATAGAACCACAGGCTTTCCAAGCTGGGAACCATATAAGAAACCAGTCAAGGTGACAATTCTCAACCTAAAGTCCAATGATTCCTCTTAAAATATATACGACCCACTGGAAATGGTTTGAAAAATCTAGTATAAGACCATGTAAACTTCCTCTGGGAAGATTTACTAATTTTATCCGATTCTTAAAGGGGTCACACTGCAAAAAAGTTACAGATCACTGCTGTTGGGTGAGTCCTTGATGTTACAGAAAGCTCTGACTGAGAAAGGCTAGTGAGTGTACCCAAGGAAATAGAGCCGGGTGGTAAAAGAACCAGAATTATGGCCCAGTTCTCCTGACTGCTGGCTGCCACTTTTCCTCCAGTACTTACACTCCTCCCTTTTTTGTTATAAAGAGATTTCCTTTGTGACAATAGGTGCTCTAACAGGATTTGACCTGGGGTGTTCCGGATGCTTTGCTCTGTTACATTTTAAGCATCTTCCATCTGCCTGCTTTCCTTCACCCTAATGATGCCCACAGGGATGTAATTTTCTCACTTCTCTTTTTCTATTATCACCTTACCTGGCCTTTGCCCACTCTCTCCTCTGCTACACATGGCAAGTCTCTGGGTGCCCTTTTGTTCTCCCGTCCTGACTGTATGAGAAGTATTTATTTCCATGTTTTCTGTATTTTCCCGGGTGTGTTCTCACGGAGCTGATGGTGAAACTCTTCTGTCTCAGCAGGAAACGATTGCTCACGGCAATTATGCCTGCTGTCTTCCTTTTCATTTTCCTTCAGCTCCTGATGAAACTGTGTTTCCAGAAACCCTATGAATTCCTTCTCAGACTCTTACATAACTCGGCATGTTCAACCATGTTTTTTCCATCCGTATTTTTGTTTGTTTGGTTGATTGAGCACTTGGCTCATTTTCTCTCCAGATAATTTGGTGGCTATTTTGTCTTCAGTTTCTCTCACACTGGAGATAATCTCCTGCATCCAAAAACATGGCTCAAGATTCAGATTTGGTCGGTGTTTCTATCATTAGCTGCATGCAGAATGAGTCTGTGAACCTGCCGATTGTCAGGTTCTTTGAGAGTTTTTATGAATTGTTTCTGGGGTGGCACTGTTTGTTTGTTTATTTACCTTTGGGGGAAAGGATGTTAACTTTGGGTTCTGTCTTAGGGCTAAAGCTCCAAATGTGCTCCTTTGCTCCAATTAATATTCTTTATACATTAAAGAGCTTGCCCCTTAGATAATACTCTGTGTGTATGTTTTTTCTGGGAATGATTCTGGAGAATATTTCACTGTGGCTGACATATGGGTTTCAACATCTTCTCTAGAAATAGGTTAACACTTGAGGATAAATTCTCAATTTCTCACCCATTACCCCACCCGACTCTATCCCCTTGCCCTGACCTATCTCCAGGTTAAGATTCTAGCCCCACAGAGTAGCTCCAACTAAGTTAAGGTAGAAATCAGGCCATTCCATACCACACTGGGGTTCAGAGGAGGCCAGTAGAGTCACGAAAAGGGACTGGGAATGAGGTGGGGGAGAAATGAGGGAGAAGATAGTCCAAAAGCAACTCAGATACCTGGCAGTCCTTTCTTTGGGCCCTGGTTTTGACTGATAGTGAATGTGCCTTAAGAACACATGAGAGAATGCTGGGTTGTGTCTGAGCCACTGGATCTTGTAATGAGAGGGGACAATTTAATTCTAAATTCCCCTGAATAGGCAAGGAGTAGGAGCTGAGTAATATTGAACCTTGGCTATATTAGCTCAGGAGATAGGGCAGAACAAGTTCTACAAGGAGTTCAAGCTGATCCCTCAGAAATGAGTTGGGGGAGGCAGGGGCAGTGAGGCAGGGCCTGGCACCCTATGGCAGCTGCTTGCATCCCCTTTCTCTGTGTGTGTGGTTCTCCGATGAACCTTGAACCCTGCCAGGGGTGCCATCAAAGTCTGATCAACGTGTAAACTGTATTTTTGCTGTAATTGAGAGCCCATACTGGCAGTGTCTCCCCGATCAGCTCTCGAGCTGCATGGGTTGCAGTGTGCAGCCTGCAGACTGGTACAAGTTCCTGCCAGTGTAGTGTGATGTCAAGTAGCCTGGAAGAGAGCCCACGTCCAATGGAGCTAGAATTCTATAAGCTAGAATTAGTTCATTACCTACAATGTACGGTACAAATATGATTTTTTATATTGTGTAACAAAATGTGTCAACATACAGAAGATTTGCATAGCTCAGTGAACCAATATTTTCCAAGTGACCAGTGAATAACATAAAATCATGCCTGAGAAAGAGATCCATGTAAAGGACAAGATAGATCAATAGATTTTAACACAACAATATGAAAAGCTCGTCTATCTGTTTCCAGATTTCATATTCTAACTAGCCTTTAAGGAAGTGTCCGCGGAGTGTTAGAGTAGGTATCAAAGATGAATATCCACGATCATCTGAAAAGGCCCAAACAGTGCTGCTTTCTTTCCAACTCCATATCTGTGTGAAGCTGCATGTTTTTTCCAACCTCAACCAAAACAACATATCCAAACAGATTAGTTGCAGAAACAGATATGAGAATCCAGATATCTTCGATAAGCCAGGCATTAAAGAGATTTACAAGTATGTAAAGCAATGCCACTCTTCTCACTAATTTTTTTGTTTCAGAAAATAATTTTAAAAATGTTATTTATTTTAACATGTAATAAGTTTATTGCTGTTATTGTTAATGAATGAATAAACAAACATTTTCATCTTCATCAGTTTTAATTTATAACATGGTAGGTATGGATAGATGTGATCTACACAAATAAAATCTCTTGGGATTTCTCAATCATTTTTAAGAATATAATGGGACCTCAAGACCAAGAAATATAGAGAAGGCCACTATATAATAGTAAAAGATTCACTTCACCAGGAAGATGTAACAATTCTAAACTTTTATACACTTAAAAAAATAGCTTCAGAATATATAAAGCATAGAAATTGCAAATCCATGGTTATAATGGATGATCCCATCCATTTCTCTCAGTTATTGTTAGGTCAAGTAGGCAAACGTGAGTCCAGAGATCTTATAAGTTGTGTCCTAGCAGACAGGGATGCCACACTCAGGTGAGGTGGAGAGAGAGAGTTTATTAAGCATTCACAAGTTCTGGGTAAGGTTAAGGGACCCAGACCAGGAATGGACAGAGAAGTATGCCCAGAGTACAACCAGAGCCTAGGCCTAACGTATCCAGGATAGGGCTTGGTTACCAACACCAGTGAGAGCTGCGGCTAAGAGAGAGGGTGTGTGACAATCTCTCCGACCCTTGACAGAGGATTGCAGTCTTTGCCAAAGTGGTCCAGCAGGAACGGGGTGGGTGAGTTAATACTCTGACCTTTCTCTCTATCTCTTTCCAGTCTCTGTCCATATCTCCTGTTGGCTGAGCCCAAGAAAGGCAGGGGTAGAGAGTCCTTGATAAAGTTTATATAGGTCAGCCTCCTGAAGCACAAAGCAGGGGGAGGAAACTTAGGGGCAAATGGAGAAGATCCAGCACAGATATAGCTTATGTCACAATATCATTTACAGGTTTAGTTTGCTGGATAAAAATAGAACCCTGGATCCAACAATTAAAGAATTTATATTCTTTCCAGGCACGCACAGAACATTTACAATTGACCACAATTCTAGGCCCATAAAGCGAGTCTCAGCAAACTTCCCCCAAATCCATGTCAACTAGAACCTGTCCTCTGACCACAAAACAACTCAATTGTGAGGGATTAGAAGTCAATGACAAAAATGGGGGGAGGACCCACAAATTTTGAAATTTTAAGAACTTCTAATAACTCAAAAAATCATAGAAATTTAGATATACCAAGGAATAAATAATAATAGTACATATTAAACCTTCTGGTTGTAGCAAAATAGAACACAGAATGAAAAGTATATCTGTAAATGCCTATAGTAGATAACACAAAAAACTAAAATTTAAAGCACTAAGCATCCAGCTCAGGACATTAGGTAAAAATAAAGAGGAAGATA
Organism: Desmodus rotundus; assembly: GCF_022682495.2. Taxonomy (NCBI): domain Eukaryota; kingdom Metazoa; phylum Chordata; class Mammalia; order Chiroptera; family Phyllostomidae; genus Desmodus; species Desmodus rotundus. The sequence goes on from NC_071388.1 coordinate 160,599,246, forward strand.
AAATATAAATGGAGAAATGAATGAAATGGAAAACAAAAATAAAACAGAGACAATGAACAAAGCCAAGTGCTGGTTCTATGAAAAGATTACAATGAACTTCTTATAAAATCAACTTTTAAAAAAGATGAGCAAGCAAGAATCCATTAAACGTTTCATCTCTGCACCCTTCCACATGGCCTCAGTCCCCACATTGCCAACCTCCAGCTGTCATTTCTTTCGCTTTACACGAGCTGAAAGGGTGTGTTTGAAATTATATCCTAAACCAGAAAAGTACACCACTGATAGGTGACCGTGTGGAGTCCGTGGCAGTTCTCCAGACTCCCCTGCCTCTCCTGGCCAAGCATTAGTGGCTCTGGGTCCTGTGCTCCTGGACACGTGTGAGGGGACCAGGCTGTGGGCAGAACAGGCTCTTCTGTCTAAACGAGGATAAGAAGAGCACAAGGGAGGCTGAGAACCTGAAGCGGAAGAAGGTGGAAGTGAAGCTCCTGGAAGAAGAACCGGTGCCGCCTGGGAGGCTAAACCAGCGGACGACCGATCAGAACCGATCAGAGACGTGCCTAGGTGTTTTATCCACAGCCAGCTCTGCACTCGCGATTCACGAGGCGTGTGGACACCACCGTTCTCCAGCGGGATCTGGGGTGCTCAAGGGCCCCCCCATGGCCGCAGGAAGTCTTTTCGTTGTGGCGTTTTGGGAATTTTCTTTTGTTTTATGTTTTCCATTTTTCTGCTGCTGCTTTATAATACCTTTTTTACAGGGACCGCAAATCCCCTCGTGGTCTTCGGTCATCTTTGTAAAATGGAGGTCCATTCACCAAGGCTATCTCAACGTGTGTGGACCAGAAAGAAAACACTCACCCAAATCATCCAAACCCCAGGGGTTTATATCCACAGAAGACTGTGAAGGGTACAAAGAACTGTGAACCAGGTGCGAAGAGTCATTTCCAGCTTTGTAATCACAGAGGGGAAACGTCATTTCAAAACCATAGGTGTGGAACTGAGGCTGGCAGAGGACAGAGGTGCTATTACACAGGTTAAATAATTGCCAACTACACCAGACATTATAAATTAGTAATAGCAACACTCTAACTTTGAAATCTATTTGTTGTTAATGTATCTTAACCACAGCTGAATAAACTCTTAAAATGGAAATACAGGAGCTCATTTTCTCACATCAAAAGCTGGTTCCAGTCCTTTTGACTCTTGAAATGATCAGTCATTAATCTGCTAAAATATTCCATGTAGTTGGAGAGAAATCCCTGCATTTCAATTTATTGGAAACTCAATTCAGAATTCAATTAAAAATATCAATATTCTCCATTCAGAGAAACATCCCCCAAATAACTCTTTCATTTCCAATTTTAATTAAAAGAACTAAGAATTTTATGTTCTGCTGCTTTCCACACCCATTAAAAAACAAAATGGACTAAAAGTGATTGATATCATCCTTATGGTAATGACATTAAAATTCTCACCCTGGTCATCTATAATCACCATAAATAAGTGAAATACATGTGTCTGTTTATTTAACTTCTAAGGAATGAGGCCTCATTTGCTCCCCAGTGATTTCTTCAACATAATAAAACTCTGACTTGAAAAAGAATTTTCTTCTGTTTCTGTATCTAGGTATGATCTCTATGGACCATTATAGTCTTTTCTATATCTTAAATTTTGATTTATTTCTGTATATACATAAAGCCACCTTCTATGCTTTCTAATTCTCTGCCACAGAAATCAGAAATAATATTTATAAATAATATCTGAATCTGCCCAGTTAATATAATATATAATGATTTGGCTGACTGCTCCAAGGTTTGTATTATATTAGCATTTGTATTCTTACTATCTATTAAATTTAAGACATAGATAAGGTTATAAATCTCAAGGCTAAAGCTTATTATATGAGACTGTAATTCTCATGCATTGTTCTTAAAATTACCATAAACAAAATATATTTTCTTGTTTCACTGTATATTCCTCCTTTGCAACCTGAGCATTATTTTGGTTAAGAATTTAATATAATTCCATAATAAATCTTAGTGTGAATAGTTTGGAAGTACAAGTGCAAGTCTGCACTTAGGGTAAAAGCAGCTCATCTTATTTAAATAAAACATGGCTCCCATGCAAGAGCAACACTGAATTTTCACCCAAAACTGTCTCGCTTGTAAATGATGTGTAAATGAAGTGCTCCCCGAATAGGCATTAAGTGAGCAGTAAGAGGGGAAACCATAACAGTCCATCATTTCAATGGTCCCAGCCCAGAGGTGCCTGAGTCGCTTTGAACAACAGAGTGTGACACCATTGTTCAGGCAGCGGAGTCCGAACTCAGTGAAACAGAGGGAATGAAAATAGGACCAGGGGTCACGGATGGCAGTAGCCTGGGCCCTCACCCCAGAGAGCACAGCCGGTCACTTTTACAGACTGGGCTCACCAACCTGGTCCCCAGGAGGGAGGATTGCCCGTGGTTATTCCTTAAGTAAATAATGAGCAACTGATATGGAAATAAGCCAATCAGTTGACTTTTTGTTTGAATCCAAATCCAGGGCAATGTTCTGGAGATGCTCCCCAAAAAGATGGGAAGCGGTCCCTGAAACAACGGAGAGTGACAGCCCCTGGCTTTGCCTCACGTGTAGAAGGCGTGCAGGGTGAATGTCAAATGATCATCTTCTCCACGGGGTGTTAGCTTAAAAAACACTCTGCCTTTGGCCAACCAAGGACTAACATTTGCACGTCTTTCTCCATCAAAGCAGTCCCCATACAATAGTCAAACTTCAGTAATAGTCAAACTTGCATCCATCAAATAGGAAAGTAGGCCCAAGGCTATTATGGGATCCCCACAGGTCCCAGTACCTTCTACCAAGCCTTGAACGTGGCAGTACTCAAAATTATGTTATACAAGTCAACCTTGGGTTACTAATTATCGAGGATGGATTTATACCATCCACCCACCCACTTCAATCCAGTCCCCTAGGCTGCACCTGCACCATGTCCAGATGGAGGTGGGGGTGAAACCTGTGTCACAGAACACAGTGTCTACACTCAGTTTATCAGAAAATTATCCATAATTTGGCCTCATTAAATCATCTCTGCTGGTATCATCAACCCACTAAATGTTCCATAAGAAAATTAAATGCCTCAGTGTCAGCAACAAAGAATGCATTTCCAGGGCACACACAGTCACACTGCACAAGAGACACACACGTACGTTACTACACCAGACACACACTGTGTAGTTAGTTATCTGACCTCGCACATTAGATTATTTTCCCAATGACTTTTTTCAAGAGCAAATCTGGATTTCCACTATTTTTATGACATTTCTTTTTCAGTATGGGAATATAGTAATGTAATTAAGTCTGTTTAATATTTAGGGTTAACCTTAGAAATACAAGTTAATGTTCTCACCCAGAATACAGGGGTGATCGTAGGGACTATTAATGTCATAGAACTCGCTTTTTTAGTTATACTGAGAGGCTTTAATGGGGGGGGAGAGTACCTGTTCTGGGTTACTTTTCTGCTTTTTGAGGATTTGTCTCCTCAAACAAGAGATTATCACTTTCCTCCTCCACCATGTGTCTGCCTCTGTTCTTCTTTCCTCCTCACCCCGACCCCCATCACATCACTGTATTTTCTGCTTCTAAAATGCTTGTTGGAACTGTTCCGTCACTCCGTCCTTCATTCTACAAGTATTTAGACCTGTGACCGTGGGTAGGAAAAAAAGCACATCTTTCCTTTCACCGACTCCGGACTGAGATTTAGTGTCTCCTCCCACGGTGAGTGTGGGCAGCAGGCCACAGCAGCGCCGGCAGCGCCCGGCCTTTGCATCCGCGGGGAGTCGCAGGTGTGCTCGGGTCGCATCACAGATGCTGCAGATAAGTGATGGCATTTACGCTCTTCACTACTTGAAAATCACAGTAGCTGTTAGGCCTGTCACTATATGATATTATACAATGCATTAATAAAGAAGCACATATTATCGTAGCTCAATTTTTAACATATTTTGCTAACTGTATTTTAATGTAATTGCTTTTTTTTGGAGGCCTATGTATTTTATTTAATGAATTTAAGTCTTATTCTGAAAAGAAGCCCATATGTCCCACAAGAAAAGAACCCCCGTGGGTCAAGGGGCCCAGGCAGTTGGAGAGCCATCTAGAGGGTCCGCGTGGCCGGCCCGGCTGGGGTAGGTGAAGGGGAAGAAGCTGTCTGGGATCGCTCCTGGGGGTGTGGCTCATGCGAGCGGATGGGCAGTGCAGCTCTGGTGTTTTATTCAAGACGGAAAACACCGGAAGAGGATGACAAGAACATGCATGGATAAAGTGTAAGGGCTTTAGTTAATAGGGGCACCCAGTTCAGCCATTTTTTCCTCACTTTTTGGCTCAGCTGAGTTGCAGATAACTGAGCAGTATCAGTAACTTCAGTGACACCACGAACAGGCGCACACACACACGTATATAAGTAGGCATTGTTATCAAGAAAATTACAACTTTCCATTCATAAAACAATTCCCAGTTATGAAACACTTATCAAAAAGTCTGCCGTTCCCTCTACATTGTAAGATTATTTTCCAGGGGAGTGAATTTCTCTTCCTGAAGGATTCCGGTTCCTGTTTACACCTTCAGTTAGGCAATGGATGTCCTCACCCAGCATCTCCCTGGGTCCCAGTCCTATTCTATTCATTTACGACCAAAAAGTTCTACTGCTCTTCCTGAAAAAGTCAGGACAGCGTCAACCCAAATGCCCTCATTAATTCTATTGCTACACATGAGCAACCTATTGACTTTGCCAAAATAATTAAACAAACAAATCATGAGTCACTAGCCAGAGTTCCTTTGCTGACTTCATCCAAGCCCCTGCCAGCTCTCCCATCGGGCATCCGGCCAGGGCAGGGCCGCACACGGGGGAGTTTACATTCATTGTATGTTTCCTTTTCTGTTTACCTTCGAAACTGTATCAACCTTCTAACACTAATGTGTTTGTAATACAGTTTTCAATATTGAGAGTATTATGCTAAGTGAAATAAGTCAGAGACAAATACTGTATGATTTCACTTACATGCAGAATCTAAAAAAAACAAAACAAAACAGAAAGACTCATAGAGAACAAGCTGAAGGTTGCCAAAGGGGCGGGGGGGGTGGGGAGGTAATAAAAATTAAAAATATGTAAATAAATAAGTAAGAGAGTCAGGATATCTAAGTAGTGGTTTGTCCTTGGCTCTGCAAGAACTTGATAGAAATGTTCACATTTTCTGCTGTTTTTTCTTTCTCCTGTGCAGAGAACACTTTGGGCAAAAATAAATTCAAAAGCTGGTAGACAGTATTTGAGAAAAAGTGGTTTTCCTCGCCCTTACCTTTCTCAAGTGTCCGTGAACACTGTGCCAGCACAAGACTACTGCAAGGACTTGTTCCTTTTCATTTTTACGTACTCACCAAGCCCCAACTCTTTGTGGGGAAAAACCCCAAAGAAATCAAAGCCATAGGAATTCTAAACTCTCTCAGCATCAAGAACTCCATGATTTACCCTATGCTCAGTGAAATCGATTTCAGTTGTCCTGCCTTCAAATTTCCAGAATGTAATATAAAATATAAATATTTTATTTGATTAATGTACCTATTATTGCATTTGAGAATGTACTCAAGACAAAAAAAATTTTCCAAGGCATCGATGTTATAGCTGCTATAAATAGGCTGGTTCTTGAGAGACTCATTTCTTCTTCATAGTAGATAGCATTTTAGCAAAAATTCTTTGCATCAAACTGGTTAGTTCTGCTTTGTTTTGTTTTGTTTTCCTAATTTTCCAGAGTAAAGTCTGTCTGGCCAATTGAACTGCCTGGCAGTTGGATGAACTTAGCCAGGTGGCTAGACACATTTCTCAAACTTTATGAAGGTGGGACACAAAAAAGCCCCGGAATTATCTTCTGGAAGGCAGGCCCCTTGTAGTACAGGTTTCCCCTGCTAGGTGAGTGTTCTGGGAACCCATCTGTATCAGGGCACAGCTGGCGTGGTTGTGAGAGGCTGCATTCAGCTTCAGTGAATTTTTTTGGAAGATTCTTTCAGCACTTTGCCCATTTCATGATGGGTGATTTACGTGCCCACTTGGCCACACTGCAATGAGGGTTCAGCAGTTTTTGACCAAAAATGACATGAACCCCATGCCCCACCCTCCCTATGCACTTGATCTACCTCGAACAATATTTTTTCGTTTGTTTCCCTAGGTGAAAAAAGCCCTCAAAGGGAAATGTTTTGCCGATGTGGAAGAGGTGAAACAAAAAACCTCAGAAGCACTGAAAGACATCAAAAATTGATGAGTTCAAAAACCATTTTGAGCAGTGGGAAAGAAAGTCTCCATAGGTGTATTGCATCAACTGGAGAGCACTTTGAAGGTGACTGAAGTTTAAACATGTCAGAATAAATACACAACTTTTTATAAATAGATTCCTGGTTTTGAGGGGTCCTGCCTCATATTTTTTTATTTACCTGTTGCATAAACGATATAGAATAAATGTTGAAGTAAGAGAGAACTTAGAAAAAATAATACAGAGTGCTGGTAAATACCTGCCTCACACAATGTGATCTCCTTTCTAGTGTAGAGAAGGCACATTTGCTTGTTGATCTAACAAAGCATAACATAATCTGCATGTGTTAGAATTTTTTGAATAGTCATTTGCAAAGCTTCAAAACACAAACCAGCAAGGAAAAAAAAAAAAAACAAAAACCCCCGCATCGTTGTCTGATACCAGGAAGAGCGTACCTCGGGAACAGCGGGAGCAGGCCCTCCCACACTGCCAGAGGCCTCCTCCGCCCGCCTTCTCCCTGGGCTCTCCGCTGGCCGCAGCGCTCTCTCAGGCAACCTTTATCTACCCTGCTAGAACCAGCCACTTACAGTTCAGATGTTTGCATCTTCTCAGCATCAAGGAAAGAAAGTAAAGAAACTCTTTTTCCCTTCTACAAGTCCGTTTTTAAAAATAACAAGGAGTGCCCTGGCCCGTGGGGCTCAGTTGGTTGGAGCGACATCCCCTAAATTGAAAGGTTGCAATTCCAGGGCCCGTGCCTGGGTTGTGGGTTCAGTGCCTGGTCAGAATCGTTTGAGAGGCAACTGATCGATGTTTCTCTCCCTCTCTTCTCCCTCCCTTCCCCTCTCTCTAAAACCAGTAAGCATGTCCTCGGGTGAGGATTAAAAATATATGACAAGGAAGCACTCTGATTGGCCTCGTCTCAGACACATGCCCATTCTCAGATTAATTACTGTTGCCAGGGAATATAGTGCTCTGATTGGCCTGGCTGGTGCCAGCTTCCTGCCCAGCGACAAGCACACCGTCAGGGAGCTGAGTCAAATTTAAGAAGCACAACTCCCTTTTGAATCATATATTAGACCAGCTGTGTCCCAAAACACAGTCTCAGAAGGAAGAGGAAATACTAAGCAAACAAAATAATAAATGGTCACCAGTTTGTGTGGCAATCATGATTCTTCCTTCTTTCCCAGGTAAGATACTGCCCTGGTTTGACATTTACGATGTCAGTGGTCAATGAGAATTACTTTATATAAAAGGCCTTGTTCCCCCTCCAAAGTAAAATTATAATTATGTAAGTCATTAATACGATGCAACATGAGAAGAAATAATTCTAGAGGGCGAGGGGAGTGGGGAGATGGTCATGGGCACAAAATTCAATCACACAATTTCAATTATGAATGAGTTCTGGAAACCTGATGTACAGCATGCTAACTAGTTACTAATACTGTACCGGGTATTTGGAGTTTGCTAAGAGTGTAGACCTTAAATGTTCTCACCACAAAAGGTAACCACGTGAGGTGAACGATATGGTCATTAGCTGGATTGCGGTCATCATTTCACAGTGCATGTGTGTATCAAAACATCATGTTGTACATCTTCAATATATACATTTTATTGGACAATTATGCAGCAATAAACCTGGAAAAAATAAATTGATATAGCTCATTTTCAGATTTTCACAAAAAAGGAATAATTCTATAGAGACATTAGGTGAACTTCCCCCCCCATTTCCACCATTCTCTGATATTCAAGTAGACATTCCTGGACATAAAGCAAAACATTGAAAGATTCTTTTTTCTCATCATCTGTAATAGGCTACATTAATAATTTTAGAGTACATTAATGATCTTTCCACATAAAAATAAGTGCTCTAGAATTATTCTAAGTCAGCAATGCCAGCAGTGCCCAGGACACTAAAGGAAGGCACCAAAAGCATGGGCTATTAGTGGGAACAGCTATTTCCTTTATCACACAGACCTCACGGGGCAAAATAGGAGCCAGCATAAAGCTGTGTTTCCCACGCAGTGCTGGGACCACGACCAGCTGACACATAGAACTCAGAACCAGAGGAGCTGGAGGCTCGCCATCCCCGCAGACAAGGGGCTCCACCACCCTGGACCATCCTCTCCTTGGCCATAAAAATAATGGGATCAGGGCAGAAAAACTTGAAGGTGTTTTCTAGTTCCAAAATGATATAATTCTAACAGAAAATTAGTTGGCATAATTGGGACATAAAAGAGCCATTTGTTTTATCACTCGGGGTAAAGCCAGTTGTCAGCCCCTCATTTATTGCACATTTGTACGGCCTCTTCCCACCCTCTGGGCCGGGCGTCGGGGGCGCAGGATGAGTACACTGCAGTCCTTGTCCTCAAGGAGCACACAGGCGGGGAGACAGGAGTGTATAAAGATCATTAAAACAGTGTTGCAAGAGCTCTGGGAGAGCAGCAGACAAGGAGCAGGGGGAGGAAGTGACTAACTCACCTGGGAGAAGCCTCACAGAAGAGGTACTATTCAAGAGGAGCCTGGAAAGGTGAGTTCAACACTGCAGGGCTTTCCACAGGAGTTAGGCACGCTCAGACCTGCCTTCCAGAAGCTCCCCAGTAGCAGAAAAGAGGGTGGATTAAGGGGAAAGGGCCTGAGGGCAGGGGCGCTGAGCCGTTGGGAAGCTCCTGCGTTAATGGTTGCGTTTGGCAATGGCAGGGGCAAGGGAGAGAGAAGACAGGTGCTGAAGGACGGGCAGGGTCTCCCTGGGCCCATGAACTGACTCACATTTACCCTGTTGGAGAGCAAAGACTTTTATTGTATCCTCTAATGTTTAGTACCCAGGGGTGTGTCATTAAACTAACAAAAGGCACATTAACAGCAGAAAAGGCTCACAACTTCTGCTAATATTTACATGTGTAGGAGTTCACAGAAAAAAGTAAAACAAAAAAGCGGTCAGACTCAGAGGCTTACACACCATTTTAACTAAGGAAAGGGGTTTGGGCTTCGAGGGAGGATAAATCATGGGGGCGTGACCAGAAAATATAAGGGGAACTAATGAAAGATAAGTTAGTTTAGTAAGTTCTGTTATGCACAGCTTATCTCCGCGTTGACTGTCTTGCTCTTCCCTTCCCAGCAGTGGGGCCAGTACCTTTACGAAGAAGAATTTGTGTCCTCCTTTCAGGCAGATGAGGGACGCAGAGAACTCTTCCTGCATCTGTTCACTCTCGATCGCCTTCAGGCCACACTAATCCTTGTGCCAAACTGGCATATTGAGGGTGGCAGATTCTGATCCTCTCCAACCACGGGTGTGGCTTTGCATTTAACCTCATTGAGCCTCACTTTTTCACCTCCAAAATGAGAATAAATCTTGACAGATTTTCAATTAAAATATAGTGACACAATCCATTTAAACTACTTAAGACAATAGTAAGGGTTCAACAATATAAACCGTCATCATTTTTATCATGCACCATTATCTGGTCCTCCCTGAGCACACAGGCCTGAGCAGAGCTGACCTGGCCGCGTGACATTAGCATGAGCTCTGTGCAGGCTGGGGCTCGGTGGGCAAGCGAACCCAGAGTGACCAGGAGTAGAAAAAGCTGGAAAACGAGGGACAAAATGTCCTTTGGGTGTCAAGGGTAAAAGCTACGAAGCCAGAATCTGTCCCTGAGGTTAAGGGTCTAGTATGGAGGCTACAATAGAAAATGAAGACAAGAAGGTCACAAAGTCTCAGGGACTAAGCGGGAGCCCGGAGCAAGGTTTTGAGAGAGGAAAGAAGGTCCCAGAACAGGGCTGTGGACAGGGCTGAAGAGCCCAGGGTGTGGGTGGCCCTTTTGGCCAACTTGGATTAAAAGTCAGACTCTACCAGAGCCGACACTGCTGACTATCACCCTCTAGGGACCTTGAAGACACCTCCCAGCAAAAGAGTGAAGAGCAGCGTTGTGAAGAATCTCTCCACTTTCAAGAACGAGAGAATGGTAATGGGGGCAGCATTCACTCTTCCCGCTGTTCTTCCCACCCCAGACTGAAGACATGAGGGATGAGATCATTGAACAAAATAACTCAGACTGACTTACCTAGCGTTGTTCTAAATGGTTTTCCCATATCAATCCTTTCATCCTCACAGGCCCGCGAAGTAGATGCGGTCCTCACCCCTGTTTAGGAGGTGAGTAAGGCGAGGCTCAGACAGGGTGAGGAACCTGGGCAAGGTCTTGCAGCCGGTAAGGTCCCAGCTCCCCGATGTCAGAGCAGCCCTGAACCACTCTGCTCTACTGCCTCATGCTGGGGCAGGATGCCGGGAAGCCAGAGGATAGGAGATGGAAGTCCGGACCGCTCCCTCTGAGAGCAGAGGGAGTGTGGACAAGGGTAAATCTATCAGAGTTGCTGGGAGAAGAAGGAACTTGAGGTTGTTGAGGCTTGACAGTTGATATTTTCTCTGAAAAGCCAATCTTGGTTTATGTGAGAGAGTTGGAAGTGGGTAATGGTGGGAAAGCATGAGGCCAAGGCTTTCCTGGAAGGTGCCCACGACCCGAGAGGCTGCAAGGAGGGCTAGAGGTGGGTGCTGCCCTAAAGGGGGCGGGCCTTCCTGGGACAGGTGCTGCTCATAGAGTTAGGAAGCCCCAGGGGCCTTTGACAAGTCCTGGAGCCAGGGTTCTGGTCTTTTTAAATGATGATTTGGGGAATCCAACACAATATTCAGGGGGCCCCATTCTAATGTTTGCCTGTAAAAAGGGTGTTTTCCAGAGCCTTGATATTTAGGATGCGACCCCAATTCAGCAGTGGCAGCATCACCTGGGAGCTTGTTAGAAAGGCAGGCTCTGCCCCTGCCCCCCTCAGATTTACTGAATTAGAATCTGCATTTTAACAAGACCTCAGGCGATTCGTGTTTTCATGGTGGTGGGGGAAATGGGATTAGAAGTACTGCTGTAGAAGGCAGAACACCCAACCCCAAAGCAGCTGTTGAAGCCTGCAAGTCACAAAGTCCAGTCTCATTACCCTGATCCCCATGACGTAACCCTCTGGAAAATGAGAGGTGCTCGAGCTTGAGTCAACAACTCTCTCACAGTCTGGGTACCGAAGTCCAGGTGGAAGATGGAATGGACGATTCCACAGTGACCTCTGAAAGGAGCAGGAAGACGATCTGCATGTGTAGCCTCGCATAGGAGAGCATTCCCACCCGTGTCCTACAGCCCCGGGCCGTGTTTCCCTCATCATCTGCTCATCTCTGAGCACTACCGTGTGCCAGGCACTCTCCTAGCTGCTGGGGAAACCACAGCAAACAAAACATGCACAAATGCCTGCCTTCAAGATGCTTACATTCTAAGAGAGAAAATAATTCAAATCAGTCAAAATACTCAGTTTGCTAGCTTAAGTACTATGGAGGAATATAAAGCAGGAAAGGGTATAGACCAGGCATGTCAAACTCATTTTCACCAGGGGCCACATCAGCCTTGCGTTTGCTTTCAAAGGACTGAATGTAATTTCAACTCCTTAACAGTTAAGGAGTAGTTACATTTATACAGCCCTAAAATTATTTTGGCCCTTTGAAGGCAACCACGAGGCTGATGTGGCCCCCAGTGAAAATGAGTTTGACACCCCTGGTATAAACAATGTCAGTGGTAGTTTGCACTTTTGAATTTACTTTTTTAATGAAGAAGTTAACTGTTTTACTATTAAACTTTCTTGTTTACCTGCAAGGCTGCTGCTTCACTGTATAAAAATAGCACCAGCAAGTTCAGTGTATTACAAAATTAAGATAGTATTATTTGTCATCTGACACTGTTACAATTAACAAAAACTATCTCCACTGCCAGTTATTTCCAATGGAAAGATTATTTTGACCCAAATCAGAGATGGATGTAAGCTAGTTACAATATTATATAAGCCTTCAGGTAACAAAGTTATTCTTGAATTATGTAATTTTTACAACTAGATTTTACCAGAGATAATTCCAGGAATTCTGATATAACTGGAGCCTGGCCTAAAAATCATACAGCGTTGTGAAAGCATGCTTATCTGTGATCGTTATTTTATCCCAGCGGCATTGTTGTCGTTTCTTTTTCCACTGGTATTACTAGACGTTGCTATTTTAAATCTTTTATCTACCATTAATCTAAGACAACTATACTAGATTAAATTGTTTCATACCATTTTATTTAGGGGGGCTCCATTTTCACTCCTCAACGTACTTCTCATACGCTTCTTCACCCATTATTAGGTCATTCAGTTCTGCAGGGTTACTCAGTGTCATCTTGATCAGCCAACCATCTTTATAACAAGATTCGTGTGGGGGCTGCAGGGGGGAGAGGATATAAGGGAACTAAATGGTAATGAAAAAAAAATTTTTTTAATTAAGTAAAAAAAAAAAAACATTTGTGGACAGGTCCTGGATTTTCTGCAAGAGGTTCATTAATTTCAGTCACTTCTCCTGATAGAGAATAGAGTTCACTGGCAGCTTTCATACTTTCCAAAGCACAAGACACATCTTGTGTGTTCAATTTTGTCTCGACGTCAGGCAGAGTACTGTAAACATCATCTCCCAAAGCTTCCTGTGCAAAATGGCTATTCCCAATGTTCCAACACCAGACTCGGTCTTTATCCATTCGTGTTTCCCTGTGAATTTACACAGAGAGCAGATCGGGGCAGGTGTGCAGTGCTTAGCCAGAGCCAGCCCTCAGCCCCGCGGCCAAGCGCGGGTGGGGTGTGGTGGGCACACAGGCTGCAGGCCGCAGGACTGGCCACCTGCTCCGTGCCACTGGGAGCGCCACGTTCACAGCAGTCGTTTGCGAGCCCTGTAGGCCTCCCAGAGAAGGTGACCTTACATTAAGACCCAAATAACTTAGAATATTGTAACAGTGATCTGGGGGGAAGAGCATTGCAGGCAGAATAAACAGCCAGTGCAAGGGCCCTGGGCCCAGAGCGTGGCTGGCTCGCTGGAAGGGCAAGGATTTCTGAATGGCTGCAGAGGAATGAACAAGAGGCGTAGGAGAGTTGGTCAGTCAGCACAAGGCCAGATCTGCTGGGCCTTACACAGCACAGTTAGGATTTTTGCTTTTACCAAGAGTGAGCTGGCAAGGCAAAGAGGGTTTTGAGCAGGGGCATGATGTGGTCTGACCTATGTTGTAACAGGATCTCTCTGGCTGCTGGGTCAAGGATAAGCAGAAGCAGAGAAAGCCATTAGCAGGCTGCTGAAAGAGTCCAGCCAGGGGACTTGGAGCCGGGTGATAGTGGTGGCTGCGGTGAGGAGAGGCTGGATTCTGGATATTGAGTGAAGGTAGAGCCAAGAGGATTTCCTGGCCTGCTGTTGAATGTGGAGTGACTCCAGGATTTTTGGACTGAGTCACTGGGAAGATGAAGTTGCCATCATCTGAAATAAGGAAGACCGCAGGCAGGTCAAGCCAAACAAAAGAATCTGGAACAGCAGAGCGTGGTACAAAGCGCTCAAGGAAAAAAAAAAAAATGTGCATCAGGTTTTAGTTCACCTGTTCTGGAGGCAAGCAGTTTTTAGTTTTAGTTGGAAAAGGGAAGTTAGGTGTTTGCTCCTCCCTAACTTTAAAGGATGGGCGAGAATATCGGATTACCAAGTCCTTGCCAAATGTCAGCAGTGAGCTGGCACCAAATGCATCTGAGCTAGTACAGCGCCCTGGGCACAAACAGCGAGGATCCTGCTCACTCCGATGGAAACCACAGGCTGGATCAAAACGGGAAACTGGGTTAGCGCTGTGAGTCACGCTTCCTGGCACTCCTGCAACGTCTTGATTCTCTCAGAGCAAACCTTTACCTAATGCCACTTGGTGCTTGGCTTCTTCAGTCACAACTGAGAAAAGCCCTTCTCTGCGTACAGGGCTGCTAACAGGGCCAGGAGAAGACCTGTCCAGGCACACTGTGGCCAGGCTGATTGGCAGCTGGAGAACTCTTTCTTTCCACCTTATAATTGACATATCACATTGTGTAAGTTTAAAGAGTACAATGCGATGAGTTGAGAAATGTATGTATTGTGAAATGTTTACCACAGTAAGGTTAGTTAACACATCACATAATTGCCATTTTGTTGTGTTTGTTGCTATGGTGAGAACATTAAAGCTCTGCTCTCACAGCAACTTTCAAGTATACATTATAGTATTGTTAACTATAGTCACTGTGCATACATTGCGTTCCTGAAGCTAATTCACCTTATAACTGTAAGATTACACTCTGTGATTACGCCCCATTTTCCCCACCTATCAGCCCGGCAACCACCATTCTACTGTTTCTGAGCTCAGTGATTCCACATAAAGTGAGATCATGTGATATTTGTCTTTGTCTGCCTGACTTACTTCACTTAACATAATGCCCTCAAGGTCCATCCATAATGTTGCAATTAGCCGGGTTTCCTTCTTTGCTGTGGCTGAGTAATATTCTATTATATCGATATGACACGTTTCTTTATCCATGCATCTCTTGACGGACACTTAGGTTGTTTCCGTGTTTTGGCTACTATGAATAATGCTGCAGTGAGCATGGAAATGCAGGTATCTCTTCGAGATGGTGATTTCCTCTCCTTGGATATGTACCCATGAAATGAAATTACTGGATCGTAAGGTAGTTCTTTTTAAAAATTTTTCAGGAACCTCTATACTGTTTTCCACAGCGACTGTACCAATTTACATCTACCAACAGTTCACTAGGAACTCCTTTTCTCCACATCCTCCCCAGCATTTTTAATCTCTTGTCTGTTCAGTATAGCCATCCTGACAGGTGTGAGGTGAAATGTTAGTGGGCCTTTGGTGTGTATTTCCCCAATGATTAGTGACATTAGCACCTTTTCCTGTACATGTTGGCCGTTTGTCTATCTTCACTGGAAAAATATCTATTCAAGTACTCTGACCATTTTTTAATTGGATTGTTTGGATATTTTTGCTATTGAGGTGTATGAGCATCTTATCTATTTTGGATATTAACTTTATCAGGTGTATGGTTTGCAAATATTTTCTTCCACTCCATAGGTTGTCTATTCATCTGTTTAAAATGATTTTTATTGTATTTTTCCATTATCATTTAGTCCCCTACCCCCCTCTCCCTGCCACAATCACCACACTGTTCTCCGTGTCCATGAGTCTTTTTCCTTTTTGCTCAATCCCGCCACCCCCTACCCTCCCCCCGCTTAGCTGTCAGCCTGCTGTCTATGAGGCTCGGTCTTGCTTGTTAGTTCAGTTTGTCCACTAGGTCCCACATATGAGTGAAATCATATGGTGTTTGTCTTTCTCTGGCTTATTTTGCATAGCATAATTTTCTGGACTACTACTCAGCCATAAAAAAAGAAGAAAGTTTTACCCTTTGTAAGAGTATGGATGGACCTGGAGAATACTCATCTTTTTGACTGCTTTTTTTTTTTTTTTTGCTGTGCAGAAGCTTTTTAGTTTGATGTAGTTGCACTTACTGATTTTTGCTTTTGTTGCTTGTGGTTTTGTTGTTGTATCCAAAAGAATATCATTGTTAAGACTGATGTTAAGAAGCTTTTTCCCTATGTTTTCCTCTAGTTTTATAGTTTCAGTTCGTATGTTTAAGTCTTTAAACCATTTTGAGTTCATTTTTATGAGTGGTATAATATAGGGTCCAATCTCATTCCTGTGCCTGTGGATATCCAGTTTGCCCAATACCATTGGGAAAATTGAAGAGACTATCTCTTCCCCACTGAGCATTCTTGGCAGTTGGAGACCTTTTTATGGAACCTTTATGAAAATGAATAAGAAATATGCCAAGACCACCTGACATTCAAATCTGGTTGTCGTCTTCAAAAAAAAATCACAATTTATACACTACCCTCTGAAGAACATTTGGCTTATATTATGCATTTTCAGCACTGGGATCTTTTTCAAAATTCATCAATTTAATGAGTTTACAGATGGTGAAAAGTCTATAGATTAGCCAGAGCTACACAGCTAGTTAGAGGCAGAGCCGAAACAAAGATACCCCCACCCCGACTCCGAAACAGCAGACTTCCAGGACCAGGCCGTGCAGCTCACTGCAGGACTCAGGTGCGCCACAGGTAGGCCAAGGAACGGCAGTCTGCACAAGCTCTTGCAGAGTGAACACGCTGAACTGTTTCTTATGTTTGACTAGGACTTGCATAGCTCTCTCTGGAAACATTCTAAATTGCTAATTATTACTTTGACCTGTGAGATTTCGGTGCATACTCTAGAGCAGGAGTGTCAAACTCACTTTCACTGCCTCATGGTTGCCTTCAAAGGGCCGAATGTAATTTTAGGACTGTATGAATGTAACTACTCCTTAACAGTTAGGCGAGAGCTCGGTGTGGCTGCCAGGTAGAAACAAGGTGCCGGGCCAGATAAAACAGGGTGGAGGGCCGGATTCGGCCCACAGGCCTTGTGTTTGCCACCTGTGCTCTAGAGCAATCACACCACACAGCACCTCCAGGGCATGATCTAGAGCAGTCACACCACACAGCACCCCCAGGGCGTGATCTAGAGCAATCACACCACACAGCACCCCCAGGGCATGATCTAGAGCAGTCACACCACACAGCACCCCCAGGGCATGATCTAGAGCAGTCACACCACACAGCACCTCCCAGCTGGGCTTCTCAAATACTGTGAGTTTTGTTGGTACCATGATAAGAGAAGGGTCAATAACTTTCCCATTATTTTTTCATAATAATCTTAAAACATGTCAATGTTGATACCTCTACTTTCCAGCCCATCAACCCCTGAATGATATTGCATGTTTCTTAGAGAGCGTAGCTGAGAGTCATCTTGGACCATCCTCCACTCCAGTGCCCATGGAAGACGCTCAGTGTGGCACGCTGTCGGGAGGAGAGTGTCCCATCGCAGGCATCAGCTTCACAACGACATGGCCCTGTCAGGTTACTCAGGCTCCAGAAGAAATCTAACGCCCTTTAGACTGTGATTGATTTCCTCTTATTAAATGTTTAAATTTGCTCTCAAGCCCTGCAATATTGTACTCGTAGGGTTTCTCGGACTCTTTCTCTCCTCACTCTGGGTCCATTTCTTTAAGTCTTCTACATTCAGTTTTGTTTCATCTTAGGGATGAGGTATGTGTAAGCTGGCATGAAGAGTGTGTCCAATAAATATGTGATGAAAGAATTACTGTGGTCAGAGTTTATAAGTTACATGACAAAATACGATGTGATCCCAGTCATTATCAACTTCAACTGAGTGGTACAGAGGAGTCTTCTAAGTTGTAAGAAAAAAAATAAATAGGTTCATTCAACAAAATAAAAGGGACAAATGGTAATGGAAAAATACAATAAAATTTAAAAAATAGATTCATTGAGACGAAATTCAGCAGGTACCTTCAATGCATTATCACCAAAATGGTGTGATGAGATGTGTAGAATATTTTTTAATAATCCACGAAACAATCAAATGGTAGAATGTCTCACTGCTTTATTTAAAGCAGAATCACTGCTTTATTATTGTATCCAAGGATGGTGTAAACTACATGGAAATTACTGTAACATTTGAAGCACTGGCAAAGCCTTCTAGCTAGAAATATGCAACTGTAAATGAGATGCACTTACACGCTTTGACTCACCATGCATTCTAATGGGATTTCAATTGTACACAACACACTTGATTTCTTCACAGACTTCTTTAGTTAAAACTTTCCTCTCTGCTCTTATACTTAAGCTCCTCTACTTCTTTCTTTTGAGGAGTAGTGGAAGGAAAGGTTCACAGAGTATCAAGTCATATGGAGATGCAATCAATATTAACACAAAATAACTTAAACAGTATGTTTTACATAAAAATAAACCTTTGTTACTTTTTACACTCTGAGGGAGCATTCACACACAAACACAAATCCCCTACAAATTAACTATGTGCGTTTCCAGGAATATTCACCAAAACAATACCATAGGAATTATTCTAGCCTGGATTCCTACCTCTTTAACACACAAACACGACAGTTGTATGCCTGTCAATGAACTTGTGGGAGTACTCTACTGTATTTATAAGTCCTACTGTATTCACATAGCCCTAGAGTATAAGAGTACTTATAAATATTTATAAGTACTCTACTGTATTTATTTTTACTGCCTACCTGCCCCTCTGTCTTCAGTATTGTCAGAGACTGTGCTAAGCCATCCTTTACTACGTCACCCTGCCGTACTTCCCAGCGACCAACGCTGCACACCATATGAAACCTTGCCATTCCTTGACTGGAGCACACAGAAGACTTCTCATGCCTCAGCCCCCTCACTGCTGGGCAAAGCCAGGGAATATCATTTCGGGGATGAAGCTCCAAAAAGCTCAGGTGGGATCCCCCAGGGTGATGAGGAGGCAGCCTGCTCCAGATGGTGCAGCTGGGAGACGGTGGAGCTGTTTCATGGGTTTCTAGGTGACTGTGCGGAGCAGAGCCTCCTGCCAATGTGGGTGGAACGTATAACTGGAGCTAGAAATGAAGGTTACTGTGAGAAACCACTGAGCTTTGGGGTTGCTTGTTTCTACCTTATTCTAAGGAATCCAATGCCTGCAGCTGGCATTGTTTCAAAGCCAATCGGACCAAGTATTCTCCCTATAAATGTTCTGCACACTCTCAAGCAAGCCCCACTTTCCAGCCCTGGGGAAGGACACATAAATTCAGTCGCACAGACCTAGAACTCCTTCAGGAGGTGCCTTCTACCTCAAGAAATACCCCCTTCCTCTGGCCCGCCTCACACCCCTATCCTGCTTTACTGCAACGCACTCAGGGGCATTCTGGGAAGACAATTGCTGGTAATCTCAGTGCAGCCAGGACTCACTTCCAGGAGCCTCCTCCCAGGAAGCTCCTGCCCAGACACTGGCTCCCTTAGGAACGTATCCTTAGCTGGCCTCCTGGCTCCTCTCCAGCCCATTCAGTGAATTCAATGCACAGTCAGTTTTTCTAAACAGCAGACTAAGACTCACCTCAGTGCCTATTAGAGGTGCTACTTTCTCCCTCTCTTCTTAAGTAAACACTTATATTTCTACATTTCTCCCTCTTCTACCATAAAGGAATCAACCACTTCCCCCTGAGATCCAAAGCCGAAATACAGTCCTGGGGTCACCGGGATGATCTCATAGCTTGTATCATCTCTTCCAGTGCAGGCAATTCCCATGCAGATGCTGCCAACTAACCCTCTTCCAGGCGCCACTTCTGATTTTCCAGGGTTTCCTTGTCAGCGGAAGCCTGCCCCCTCCTGTTATTTTTAGATTTGATTTTACTTTAAGAATATCAAGGGCCAGGGGTGGGGATGAGGAGAATTTTTTTCTTTTTAATTAAAAGCAGATGACAAAGACAACTCAGTCATGGAAAATAATAGGAGTCATAATGTCTTGCTGGCTTCCATTTGCATATTTCCTCCATCAGCTGTGACTGAGCAGAGAAGCAACAATGCTAACTGAGTCTCCTCTGCCTTTTCTAGAAGGTACACATTGTGTAAGCAGATGTCTACCAGGATTCCATTACAAAACCGTACATGCTATTCTTGCCTTTCCAGTCCTGTTCACAGAAGGCCTTGTTCTTTAGAGCTGGAAGGACGCTTGACTGTATGTTCTGTGACAAAAGGAAGGAGCCCAAGGCCAAAGGCGGTTAAAGGGGGGGTGACTGAGAAGGTCCAAACTAGTGAGGTCTCTTCATTCCTACCTTCCCATCACTGGGCCTATCTGTTGAATCCATGTTTCTCAGCTGCCCTAACAGTCAAAATGGACCAAGACCTCCTTCAAATGAGGCCCCTGCCTCGTATGTTCTGTTCCTCACGTTCTCAGGCACTAGCAGGACAGATAAATGTTCATGGTGAAGCAATGGGCTTTCAGTCACTCTTCCACATATTCTTTTTTTAGTTTACCTCCTGTCCAGTTTTGTTCTCTCTGTCAGCCAAATTTAGCCTTGTGCACCCTCTGTGAGCTTGGATGTCAGATTTTCTGCCAATACTTTATTTCCGGGTAAATTCGGCTTTCCAAGTCGCATTATCCACTGTGTTTACAGTGAAGATGTTCTAGTATTACATACAATAATTCCAAAGTCCTGCTCTCTGCACTCAGGTAACTCTCATGGAAGGGAACACAGCATTCACTGGGGCCGTGGCACGGGATTTGGTAACATATTGTCAGACTCTTGCCTTTCTTCCTTGTTTCTCCAAATGTAAAAAGAAGGCCAGGGGCGAGACTGACCAGGTAAAAGCACTTACAGGTAGGTCATCCATGAGACGAAGCCAGGGATGGCCTGAAGAACACAACCTCATCTGTGCCATATGTCACAGAAAAATCACGTGTTCTGGAATCTCTGTCCTGCTCACTAGGAAAATAAGGACGCTCAACTGTCAAAGGTGGAAACTCTAACCACCCGTATTTTGCCATGTATAATGTGCACTTTCTGCCCAAATTTTTGTAGGAAAAAAATAAGGATGCACATTATACATGGATAGTACTAATTCTGTATCTATATAAATGTTTTTAATTCTTTAAAAAATTTCTTGTACTTTGTATCTGTTCTTGTGTTTTGTAATTATTTGTTACATAAAATTTCTTGTACCATAATATGGTCAAAAATAAATGCTAAAATTCCTTTATAATGCAAAAAAACAAGTATCTAAATATAAACAAATTAAAAAATTGAAACATTCAGGGTTTTTTACCTGAAAATTTGAGCCAAAAATGTAGGTGTGTGTTATACATGGCAAAATAAAGTAGCTTGAGCCAAAAGGAAAACATTATTAGAAGGCTAATAACTTCGTCTGGGAAGAACAGAGATGCCACTGGACATAAGAGACAGCTAGGACCAGGCTGGGGCCAGGAACAAGCCCCCAGAATGCCCTTTTCTCTCCAGCTCTCTCTGCGTCAGCGTTATTTCTCCCAGGCAGGCTGTGTCTACACAGTGAAGCCGTGAGCTCTTCCTCATCTCCAGTTTAACCATCAAGGACAGATTAGCTTCCTCTCCCCAATCCAGCTGCAAAATCCCCAGTGAATGAAGTCTTTGCCCGATGAGGACCACGTGCCTCCTCCTACCCTTGGGTATCGGAGGTCTTTCTCAGAAGAGGGAAAATCATTGAGGCCCCCACAGTTGCCTTAGTTCACGTCGACCATCCTGTGCAGCAACAGGCAGCTTCCATCACGTCTCTGAGCCTCATAAAATGAAAACTTTGGAAGGTGGCGAAATACCTTCTTCAAAGAACCGTTGATCATTTTATGTCGATAACCATGTCAAAGGCTGGTATATATGAAACATCAATAATGTTCACTTTTCTTTCAAGGCGAGTCTTGAAGTCAAGGAAGAAGTCTGCACGTTCAAATAGAGAGGAAAATTATTTGGAGCACAGGACACTAAACGGGAAATGCTATACAATTCAGAGTAAGAGGCACTACAGCAGTTGTTAAAAGGAAGGCAATTGAGCCTTAAATCATTCCTACTCGTAAATCACCTACAAGATCTATATTCTAGAAAAAGGGGGGCCAGAGTTAGCTACTGGGAACCTATATTGTCAAGTTGACCAATTAATCTTCAGCTTGTGAGACACTCTTTGCTCTCAAGGGGAAGACTATGTCAGTCAAGTAACATTTTAGTGCCCATGTAAAGAGAACTATAAAAGATTTGGATTTTGATGAACTCTGAGAAGCAAAAGCTGCATTTGCGCATATTCCCTTTTTAACTTTTTGGAGTTGGGCCAATGAATATACCCAGCTACGCAAGGATAAATTGAATTGCTTACTAGTAGTTCTACAAAAATATTCCCTGTTGTCTTCTCTCATACATCTCATCCTTAAGACTTTTTTTAATTTTTAGATTTTATTTATTTACTTTTAGAGAGAGGAGAAGGGAGGGAGAAAGAGAGGGAGAAAAACAGCAATGTGAGATACATTGATTGGTTGCCTCTCACACTTCCACAACTGGGGACCTAGTCCGCAACCCAAGGATGTGCCCTGACCAGGAATCGAACTGGCAACCCTTTGGCTTGCAGGCCAGCACTCAATCCACCAAGCCACACCAGCCAGGCTCATCCTTAAGTTTTATGAGAGAAAAAATAGACATCATATTAAATATCTCTTAGGTAATATTACTACACGAATGGAGCACTAAAATCAAGAGATAGTAAAATTTCCAGTTTTTCCAAAGCTTAGAGAATTTAGTACATCCAAGTTTTGGCATTTTTTGTATTTGAATCAATTTGACTCCCACCAACAGTTGTCCATGGTAAAATAATATGAAATATAATGTCTGTATGATGGCACAGAATCAAACTTCACCCCCTCTCCTTGCTTCTCATCCCTTTTTTCAATGGTCCTCACCCATGTCCTCTGCCCCTCCAACTGGTAAATAAGTATGTCTGACAACTCACTAGAACTCACCTGCCTCAGGTCCCCATTTCCCTAGATGCATGAGGGCTACTAATAACATCTTCTGAGGTGTGTGGCATTTTGTATAATATCTTTCACCTTAATACCTGCCAGGTTCATCCTAGCCCCTTGAGCTCTGACCCAGCCCAGATCCTAGCTCTAAGACCCTCAATGAAGTCTTCCACTATTCCTGCACACAAGCATGTTCTTCCCTAGGCTGTTACTTACAGCATCAGTACTTTGATTTTAAAGTGTTGCTTGGTATTATGAATTAATTTTTACTTGCCTATGCCTGAGGTCTTGCTGCATACTTGTTCCCTGGTACCCAGCATAATGCCCATACACAGTAGGGGTTCCATAAATACCTGATGATGATGCATGGATGCATTAATGAATGAACGAATAAATGAGTCAAATGTTTTTCTCCATAGCTTGGCATTGTTAGTCTTTGGGAATTGAGGTCAATGTCAGACTTAAGTCTAAAGACAGCAGACTGACTCAACCCTGTCAGTTACTCTTCTAACAAATTGTCGTGTGCATTTGGAATAAGCATATGGAGATAGAAGGAGACAAGGTTCCATTAGGGATGGCGTGGAGCTGTGGCCAGGAGATGGGCAAGCATCCCAAATCCTGGTCCAGGGACTGAATGACCTGCATTCTGACCAATCACCAAAAAGCATGTTCTGAAAACTAGGGCAAATCATTGAATCTTTCTGAGCCCAAGAAAATGTATAGACATCTACCAACGTATATACAGATTCTCCCTCGGCTGCGGCAGAGCAAATTCCTACAGGGCTGAACAAGCATCCATTTGAAGGTCTAAGTCAGTGGGTCCATTGTCAACCTAACACAAGATTTGCCAACCCAGGAGAAAACCACCTGCAGGCCTAGCGGCTGCTGGGACAATCATGATGATGTGGGCAGGGCCATCAAAACCACTGACAGGTGACCCTCAGAACTAGAGACCAGCGAGACCCTTCTCCCTGGACACAGTGGGAGCCCAAGCACTCCCCTAGATTGGCTAGAGGAAGAAGATCTGGGAAAGAAAAGGTGCCAGCGTGTTCCAAGAGGGAAATCACCAGATCTGGGGAGATTTTAAAGCTCTGGCTGCTCAAGTACCACCCTATACGGATCAAATCAGAACATCCCCAAATATCCAGGGGTGGGAGCCAGGACAAGGGGAATAGAGAAACTGAGGCAGGTAGTTAACCAGCCAAGCAGTTTATTGCCTTCTAGCAAATAGAAAAATCCAATCTTCCCTAAACCAAGGACACACTGTACAAGTAAGTGGTTTACACTACTCCTCCCCAACCAGAGGGTAAATAGCTTAAATCACCCTATCAGGGAGACAGATAACAAAAATCCCATTAGTGCTTTCTGTGGCAACCACACCCAAGAATGGATGAAGTCAGGGGAATAAACCTCATTTTGGTATCAGCAAAAAGCTGGTGGATATTCTACTGAGATCCTCCCCCAACACCTCTCCTAAATCCCAGCCTGTAAACCCCTCCAGATGAAGGACCCAGCCCACACTCTCCCTCTCTGGGGCTTGCCCATGCCTTCCCCACCCCCTCTTCTTCCTCCCAGCAGCTCCTCTCCTAAGCTCCAAGGGCCTTTCTTTTGCCTCTGTCACTTGTTTCCCATTTCTTCTATGGCTCATTTTTACTACCTTTGGAACTTTCTAAATAAACTTTCTCTTATAATTTGAGTTCTTGGCTCTGAATTCTTTCTTTGCCCAACTCAGAAACCAAGGTCCAACTTTGCCAGTAACAACTGGTGCTGTTTTGCCACCTGCAGTGCCGACAACAATTACAGTGTGTAGAGAAGTTTAGGGACCACTCTCAAATCACCCAAGGAAGCCCCTGAGATCAGACTTGCCAGAAAAGAACTACGGAATACAGAAAGTAGGTTGGGACAGCATAGGGCAGGCCCAGCAGGACACGACCATCCATTAGGCGATGAAATAACTAGAAGCGGCTTCCCAGAGGTCTCTGGAGGACAGAGAACACACACTCATCATTTGGATGTTCTTCAAGGATCAGCAAGAAGCAGATAGTTCAAAACAGGAAGGATGAAGGTTCTCCCCCACACCCCAGGCCCTTTCTGAGCACACAGGAGCACTGATAGCATCCTATGATGATCACCTGCCCCCCTAATGGAGTTGGCTGAATAGCTACTGAGTAGTCTGGATCCCTGGGTGCAGAACGATGGTGAAGAGAAGGGGAAGGGAAGGCAGAGGTGGGGGAGGAGGAGGAGGAGAGCTAACCTCCATGAGTTTCCTATGTGTTCAGGGCCTCAGTCATTTTCTTATCTAACCTCACACAGCAACTCCATTTCACAGTGTGCAGTGGGCAATCTTGTTACAGAGAGATCTGATCAGATCCCGGGGGAGGAGCAGGAAGGGGCTGTAGGAGGAGGTTGCCCAAGGCAATGGTAAACAGCCCAGGATGGGATTGGCTGAGAAGCTGAATGCCTCCAGATGTGAAGGCTACCCAGGGAGCAAGGACGCTAGGGGGCAAGAAAGAGACCCGGAGAGGGCAGATGAAGGAATCCAGAGGCTTGGTGGGGCCAAATCTGTAGCCTGGAGAAGCAGTTCAAAACTCACCTTCACCATCTGGTCCAGTCCAGGTAGGACGCTCCGAATCCTGGGACGCGATGAGGGTGCTCCTGTGGGGTCCAGAGCGGCAAGGAAGAGGGTGTGGGCCGGGGCAATCCACCAGTGGGCATGGGCGGATTCCTACCTGCAACCAACCAGGATGCACATCAGTGTGTGCCCGCAGAATGCAAGTCCTAGTTTAACTTGCTACAGATACACAGCATAAGGCTTTTGTGGTTTAGGAGATTTAATTTTTTTTTTAATTTTTAGTTATTGGTTTGAGAGAGGAACATCAATGTTTTGTTGTTCCAGTTATTGATGTACTCATTGGTTGAGTCTTATATGTGCCCTGACCAGGGATCGAACCCACAACCTTGGCATATTGGGAATGGATGATACGCCAACCAACTGAGCTACCTGGCCAGGGGGAGATTTAAATTTTTAAAAAGCCCTCTGGCATCCCCCTTAACCCACTTTTCATGAGGTCCCAGAAGTCTCAACTGGACCACCAGCATAAGCCCCTCTACCTGCATCTGGAGGACACGGCCCCCCTCCCTCTACCCCAAGGTCATCCTGGAGCTCCGTTTGGAAGCTGAGGGCAATCGTTGTTGCATGTAAAGAACCTGGCAGGTAGAGTGGTAGGGAGCGAGGGGAAGAAGCTCCTAGAGCATCACCCAAATTTATCTCAGACTTCACATTTGAGCTGGAAAATACACACCCGATGTGTCACCAACAGGAGCAGCCCCTTGCTTTGCTTCAGTGGTACAAGTTTTCAGTCTGTTAAGCAAGAGTATCACAGTTTTGACAACTTCTGAGAAAATGTCACCCAGTGTAGGGGGGTGGGGGAGGAGGGAGGGAAATAGGGAAGAGGGAGGAGGAAGGAGGGAAGAGGGAGGAGGAAGGAGGGAAGAGGGAGGAGGAAGAAAGCCCACAGGAATGTCAGAGGATCGCAGCAGAGCTGGGTGTCACAGCAGGAAACAGTGAAAACAAATCACGGATTTGCTGCTTCAGAGATGCTACCAAATCTGGAAGAAAAACTGTAAAGAAAATGTGGGCTGACATATCTCGTTTGGGCGGTGCTCTGGCAATCATTTTACACAGATTGAAGGAGCTCAGAGCACAAGAAAAGGGGCCTCCAGTGCCAGTGCCTGCATCAGGCAAACGGGCGAAGGGCCTCCGGTCTGAATTTGAGCCAAGCCTCACCCATGAGTCAATAGTTACAGGGTAACAGTAAAAACTGAGCTCTTTGATGTAAAACCCACCTAAATGCTGAAGGTTAGCACTACAGAGATTCCAGTTACTGACCAGCATTTATAGTCAGAACAGCCCCACTCACTCAGTGCTCACTGAAGGGCACCTGCCCTGACCGTACCCTAGACGCCACCTCATGTAGCCCATCCTAACCCACAAGGCAACGCCAAGTGCAAGGTGCCAGCCCTACTCCCATGTTACAAAGAAGGAACCAAGGAGCCCACACAGCGGTCTGTGGCAAAGTCAAGGTTTGACTCCAAGTAGTCAGATTCTAGACCCCACGATTTCCTTATATTTATGGGCCTTTTGCTCCTAATACTAATCGCTAACATGTACTGGGCACTTGCTATGTTCCAGACACTGTCCTGAGGGGTTTACGGGTGTTAATTCATCTAATTCTCATTGCTATGAAATAGTATTTTCAACCTATTTTTATTTATTATTATTTTCTGGCAAATGGGGAAACCAAGGCACAGAGAGAGAGGTAAATTTCCCAAGATTTCACATGTAGGATGTGGTGGGGCCAGGGTTCAAAAGTTGGTGGCCTGGCTCTAGGACATATGCCCATGACCAGCCAGTGACAGCCTGAGACACAAACCCGTCGGGGCGGAGGGAAAGCAGTCACTGAGATCCGAAAGCACTCAGGACTTCCGCTGCCTGAAATCTGATCAAGGTCATGAGTGGGGCACACTTCCATCTGTCTGGCCACGGTAGGGACACGGGAATCCTGGGAACAGATGATAAGCACACCCCCTAGGGTTACTGCGGTGTGAGCTGGGGGCTCTGCCCCGAGTACCCGCCCCTCAGCACAGTTGGGACGGCTCTCCACCCGGGGCAGGGAGTTACAGAACAGCCCCAGGAAGGGGGAGTGAACAATATACTATTATCAAAAGGAACCCTCCCTTTTTCTCCAGGAGCTGCCCCCTCCCGCCCCCGCCACTAGGTTTGCTTTGTCTGCCACCAGAGGAAAGACGTCTCTTAATGACAGAGACCAGTGAAAAGGAAAGGAATTATTTATTTAAAAGTTATACAGACTTAGAGTAATGACTTAATGTCTTCCTTAAAATACTAAAGTTCTTTAGAATACCCACAGATGCACAGTCCTTTTCCCTCTGCCCAGCCCGGGGTACCGAATCTCAGGAAAAGAAGTAGAAGTCCGTGGTTCAGGCAGCCCCTCGGTTCCGGTACCATCCGCTGTGTCACCGCCACGATCTCCAGTTAATCCAGAGCCATGTGGCACCTTTTTGTGACCCACCAGCAAGAGTCCTTTCTCCCCTTTTCTTCCAGGCAAAGTCTCTCCTGCTGCCTAAGCCACATGGCAAAAGGGAGACCCCAAAGCCGCGTAGTCTTAACACTCGCCCAAGCTGCGTGGGCCCAACCTCCTCCGCCAAAGCCACGTGGTCCTCTCTGGTATGGCTGCCCACCTGGGTTTAAATCCCAGCGCCAATCTTCCTCTGCAGCCCCATTTCTGACTCCTCCCACAATCGGCTACACTTGCCAGCATTTCCATATTTTTCCAGTTTTTCTGGGCTGCCATAGTAAGTCCGGGCAGGTGTGGCCCCAGGGTGTGGAGCCAATCTTCTCCAAGCTCTCACACAGGCGCTGTAACCAGGGGGAGTTGCCTCCCAGTTACATCCTGGGTTGAAGTCACTCCCACCCCCCTGGTTCAAAGCATGGCCACAGCTATTTAACATATCCATTAAACCAGTTAAAGGTTATAGATATGTTAAATGATCATGCCAGAGGTCAGCTGCACAGCTGTTGCTGTACAAAACAGCTCTCAATGGCCATGCTCCATGTGTCCCTTCCCCCAGCTCAGGCTCGTGGGGGTGAGGACATCCTATATATATTTTTCTCTAATATTCCCTGAACACCCTGAGTTCTGGACCCCATTACAAATCCCTATTTGGGGCCTCCACTTGGCTGCACCCTGTTACAAGGGCATTTCGTTTGTGGTCTCAAAAAGTTAGCCTCTCTGTGTAGTTTCCCCAGCATGTGGGTCTGCCCGGACTAGCACCTCAGGTTCCGAGCACTCTAGCCCTCACCGGAGAACCTAGGGTCAGGCTGACTGCCGCGGCTCCAGCCCAAACCCCTGCTGGAGGAAGTGATGGTTACAGACGGATGTGCTTACTCTACACCTTGTCCTTGGATTTAGAGGGACCACCGGAAAGGGAAGAACCTGGGCGGTGTTCTCCTGGTCACTGGTGGAATTGCTTCCCTTCAGTTGCGTTTAGACATTTTGCTGTGAACATTTATCAAAAATCCTTTGTGACGCAGTCAAGATGAAACTCTTGCAGTATTTGCAATGGGGAAAATTGGGGGGATATTTTCCACTGGTCGCCCAGTCCCCATAGGAAAGATCACATTAAAAAAAACTTTTTTTTTAAGCTGAGAAAAGTTTTATTAATCTTGGGTAAATAATATGTTTTGTCACTTTCGAGAATGAAAATTATGTCCTAATGTCCCCCTTCCCCCAATCTCATTCTCCATTTTTAAAGCAGCCTGGAAGCTCAGGGTCACACTTGAAATTCAAGTACAGCACGAGTCTTTGCAGCTTATCCCAGGAGCCTCAAGCTTTTTTCTCACCAGCTCCATAGGAAAAAATTTAAGGACAACCCCCTAAAATGGTTACTTATCCATCTATTTATTTATAAATTATATGCACATGCCTGATTATGTGTTATTACCTGGTATTTTAAAGCACAATGTACACAGAGGCCGAAGTTCATCGTTCATGCCTGAGGACGCAAATCCATATTTCAAAGTGCCTCCTAGTACTTTCAGAATTGTCTTAGCTCCTCTCAACCTCTGCTAGACTGAACTGTCTTTATATTTACTGTTAATGAGCCGACAGGAGCTCATCGGAGGAGCACGAGAAGGGCCAGCTCTGTCGTTTTCTACTTGGCTTGAAGGTAATACTAGGTTGACAAGCCAAGTCAGCCGTTTCTTTGCAGGGGTATTTTGAAGTCACTGTCCTTTAGTGAGGCTGTACATAAACAGGTGATATAAGCAGAAGTCCATGCACTGGTCCCACATGCGAAGCGAGATGTCACAGCCTGCCAAGGGCACCAGGCAAACAAGGAGGTTCTGCAGCCTCTCTAGGGTCGATATCTGTCCAGGGCTCCTCCAGACACCTTCCGAAGTGTCGTGGGCCAGCCAAGGGAAGAAGTGACAAGTGTGTGGGAAGTAGCTCTAAATCGTAATGCCGCTCATTTCAGGATGAAAAATGTCTCCCACTGAGTATCCCCACAAACTGTCTCTCCAGGCCACGTTGGTCTCGTGCGTCCACGGCCCCAGAGCCCGCCGTCCTGCACCTCTGTCCGTTCACACCCTTTCAGGGCCCGGCCTCCTCCTCACTCTGTTGCCTGCCCCACTCTGCTTGCACTCAGCCTGCCGTTACATTTGGCCTGTGTCCTCACCATAGGAATGAGAGCATACATCCCTGTATGCTGTGAACAGACCATATAAAAAACTGACCGAGAACTCTTTCTCAATGTCCTTTTCGTTGCTTCAGCTAGTCGTACATTTGGGAATCTGTAAGTTGGGGTTATTGCATGGCCCCATCTCTCCAACACTTGGAGTAAATGTGAGCTGGAAATGATTATTGACTGCAGCGGAAGTATTTAGACTTTAAGATGTTAAGTATCTACCAAATCAGGATAGGTTTGGTGACAGCTTTGGTGACAGCACACAGTACTTTAACACTCTAGATTTTATTCGTTTGTTTCAAAAGAAGCCCAGAGGCAGGTTTTTTCGGGTTGGACTGGCAGCTCTGGGACATTATGTGGGACCCAGCCACCTTCAGTCACTTCTAGGACATGTTCTTCGTCCCTGTGCCATAAGATTCCCAGGCTGGCAGCGAGAGAAGGGGGGGCGTGCCCCTTAACTACACTCTGCAGGGGGCGCCTGGTCACCTCCCTGACACCTCCTTGGCCAGACTGCAGTGAGAAGGCCTTGTGGGTGGGGGAGAAACAGGCACTAAAAATCAGGGAGAAGGGATGTTGGGTTAACAACAGTCTCTGCCACATCTTCAAATGTGCGATTTCCATTAGCAAAGTACAGGCCCCAATATTAGAACTACATTCAGCAGAACTCTAATTCTAGACTATCAACTTATAACTGATTCTGGTCTTTTATTTTTTTTTTTCCCACTTAAGATCCATTACCTATTACCACCCAGGGGTATTTAAATTAACAATCATTCAGAAATGCATTGCAGATTGTAAAAGCCCTGAAAATGTCTCTGTGAATGCGTAGTTAACGCGGATGGTCCCAAAGACTGCTTCTGTCTGGTAGAACCCAGGATAGGTATCTTCCTAAGACGTTGCTGTACATCAGAGTTCGCAAATTTGATCCTCCTTCAAATACATTAGGAAAGTTTGCTATTTAATGAAGTCCACAGTGGGTGGGGAAGGACTTCCGTTTTACGATGTAGATAATCACACTCCAACGCATCTGCATCAGAATTTGAAATGTCCACCCACCAGACTTCCCTCAGTTGGTGCAATCGCACCACTGATTGTAACACACTAAGAGGAAGCCTCTGAAACAAACCCAAACGACAAATCTCCTAATGGGACCGCATTTCCCATTTGAAGCCTCGCCCCAGCCTCTGCCGCGTGGAGATCCCGTTGAGGAAATGGTCACGGGGGTTATGCTGCTTCCCCACCAACTGACTTCAACAGCTGGAGACGTGGGCAGATGCCGAGGGACAGTTTTCTGTGGCCGAACATGAGTCAGGGAGAGAATTCATTATGCAACAGCACACATTTCTCATCTTTCAGATGCCAAATGTTCAAAGCATAAAAATACCTCAGCCGGTCACTCACCAGAGGAAGACTGGCAGTGCTCCATTCATGAGCTCACACCACAGAAGTGACATCACACACTAACCATGAGGGCCTGTGCAGTTTACATCCCATCAACCAAGAAGCTTAAAAGAGACAGCTTCTCCTTGGTGGGGCCTCACCTCTCCCACCAGATCTGGAGTGCTTGCTCGCCTGAGTTTACAGGAACCGCCCAGGAATTTGGAAGAGTTCCACTGAGCTGAAGAGTGAAACATGCCGGGGACAGGGGTTGACCCTCACTGCGTACCCATGAGTAACGAAACTGCCATAGGAAGGGGTGTGGTTTCCAGAAAGTTGACACCAACTGATCACGTTCACTCCACCCACCGACATTTACCTCCAACCCATCAGGAGCAAAGAAAACCACTTCCTCTGTTTTATATTTTTTCCCCTTTGAGTGTTCAGGGAAAGGGGAAAATTATAAAATCAGGAGCCTCCATATCCCCTGAGACATTTAAATGTAAGCTGGACCAAGCCTTACCCATGTATCACAGGCAACAATTTCACCCTGGCAGGGAAGTGGACTAAGTGACTTAATGGGTATTTTCCATCTCTAATTTCCATGATTAAAAGAAAGAGGTTGAGAGGGATACATGTGGAGCCTATTGTGAGTTTGCCAATGAATCCTAATTTAGATCAAAGAGAGTCTATGTGACACTGAACCATAAACACCCTAGTGTGCGTTACTTCAAGGAAGTTGTTAGCGTGTCCCCGATGGCTATTATGTGATACAGTTGCGCTCTAGAGCCTGCGTCCTTTAATTACTAATATAGAAGAAAATCCCATATAAGAGGGAGGAATGTAAATGAGACCTCTGCTCTTTTGAACATTTTATGCATTTGCTAAATTAAAATTTGCTGTGGACTTTGGTTTTTCCTGATCACTGTTGGTAGTGATCATTTGGCTCGTGGGATTAAACCCGACTTTCCAAAAACTATTTCCGATCAGTGTGCGGATTTCAGACGTTTATGTGTGCTTTGCACTGATACTTGGATCATCAGAACCAGACTGGGAGCAGTTTCTTTGAAGTTTTCAAAGGTAAGGAAGAAATCCTCTTTTATTCTCATCTTTCCTCCAGCCCAGCGCTGTTCGG
The DNA here is from genome assembly GCF_022682495.2 of Desmodus rotundus. Taxonomy (NCBI): domain Eukaryota; kingdom Metazoa; phylum Chordata; class Mammalia; order Chiroptera; family Phyllostomidae; genus Desmodus; species Desmodus rotundus. Next base: position 160,631,614 of record NC_071388.1, read on the forward strand.
GGCAAGGTGAGGGGCCACAACTGGGAGGAGGGCCAGTGGAGACCAGAGGCCCAGAGGCGCAGCACCACACCCCACGTGTGCAATGCCCCGCACGTGCGTTCAGCTTGTTCAGCTTCTGTGCAGAGAGGACCGTGCTGTAGGGACGGGGGTCTGGATCGCCGAGTGTAACCACACTCGCTGCCGTGGGTTAGACCCCACTGCGTTTTAAAGCACAATGTCAAGGTAAGGACAACCACAAATGTCAACTTGAACAGCACAATTTTAATGGCCCTTCCTTCTCTGGGATTCTCCCGCCTTCAGCTCATGTGTACAAAGGGGATTGATAACAACGTCCACTTAAATTAAGAGCTGAGTGTAGGACCAGGGCCTGCACAAAAGTAAGGATACTGAATAGACAGGATGATTACTGAGGACGTTAACCATTCCGGGAGATCTGCCATGCCCGATACTGCATCTTGTTCAATAAAGCAAACTCTTTCTTTGCCATCTGTCTCACACTACAAAGAGATAATAATAATAAAATCATTGCTTAATGAGTAAACTAAGTAGAGGATAATTCTCTGGTAGATCACATTGACGTTCTTCTCCAAAGGATGCCGTGTTCTCAATGAGGCAGAGAACACAGGGGAGAGTGCGTGACCGTGCACAAACGGGAATGCCTAAAATCAAAAACCAATGCAGCATATGTCAGTATTTAAATCCCCATCAAAGAAACATCCAACTTTTCAGCTGTAACCCAAATATAAATTTTCCTTACCCTGTCAATTAGTAGATTACAAAACTTCTGTAGCAGGAAGACCGTTCTGCCAGCAAAGCCGTAGTGTTTGGAATGGGTCCAGGTCAGACAGATGGTGTGGAAAAGGGGTGCAATGAGACGTTCCCTTTCGGCAGAGTCAACTGCTCTTCCGCGCAGCAGACGTAACCTTTGAAGGGCGGGGCCGTGAGGTGACGTGTGTCTCCGCACAGCTGCAGAAGCATACGCACATCTAGAGGCAGAGAAGCGGTGAGTGTGACAAGCCCAAGGATGGGCTGGCACAAGGGAGGCATTTAGAGAAGAAAAATATGCAAAACATTAAATAATTAGCAACCTTATTCTTTGGCAACTAAAAAGTGCCCCCCCACAACCCTAAGCCAATGGGCACGAAGAATAGAGCCCTCTCTTCTCCAAGTAAGAAATGATTGTTAAATTAGTACGATAGGAAATTTTTGCTGCCTTGGAATGCTGACTCTACCATAAACAGTCAAATGGTATAACCACAAATGGAAGACAAAGGATGGCTGCTATACTATTATTAAATGCCACCTGTACAAGTCACAGTCTGTTTGCAGAACTGGCTCACTCACAAACAGCACCTACTGAGTTGCATAGAAAGCCTGATTCAGAAGTTGATACTTAATGAAGTTACTATGCACAGGAATGATCATATCCCACAGAATATTAAAGGAGAGTTTTAAAATGTAAACACTAATTGATGACTTTTTCAAATGTTTTAAGAACTTAAAATCCCCTTCATTAAGGTCAAAGAAGCCAAGCTACTTCATTAACTTAAATACTTTTAGGTAAAAGTGTCTTCGTTGCTGTCTCTTTTAAATTAATAGTAACCAGCCACCTGTAAGCACCAACAATGCACCTCTTACTTTATATGTGTCAATGTACTTAATCCTCTAGATAACCCTGCAAAATGGAATTGCTCTCATCACTTTAGAGGTAAGAAATTAAAGAGCGGAGCAAGGAACATGGCCAACTCTGGCAGTAACTCAAAGCTCAGCTCTTCCCGTCCCCGGGGTCTGGCTGAAAAGCCTGTGTCTCCTCTCTATGGCAGTGACCCTAAGAGGGAGTGGGCTCCTTGCATATTCCAAGTCCAGCTTGTGTCTTCAAATGGAGAACTACCACCTGATGAAGTGCAGATGAACAGGCCCAATGCAAAAGAGCCAGTGGATTTATGACCTGGCTCCTATTTTAGCAAGTCCCAGGGCCCGGCTCGTGGAACGTGACTGTGCGCCATGAAGCAACGTGGGCCCAAGCAGGAGCTGGAGTGTAGCGTAGGCCGTTCTTCCTGCTGCTGTTCCTGCACGGCCCAGCGATGCTTTCGCCCTGATGACTGTCTCCGCCAAGTGAGAGGCATGCAACATCAGGTGGCCATGGCACTTTTTGCCTTCACAGTGTCCTTCCTCCACCGAATCTGATTCTTTCCCTTCTGTTATTTCTGCACCCACTCACAGAAGTTGGGGGGTAGTGCTCCAACTCCAACTATGTGGAAGAAACAGTGTAAAGAGGAGGTCACTGAGGCTATTATCCTGCTGATGCTAAACTAAATTTTTTTCAGCTTGCTTTAGAAAAAGTAGAGTTTGCCTTCATACAGAGGCTGGGTTTTCTTTGACACGATCTTGATGGAACAAAATAGGAGAGAACTCACATGTCACGATCTGTCTAAATGGTCGCCTATTAAAGAGAATATAGACCTGGCAACACATCTGATGCTACAGAGATTTCAGAGCCAAAGCACAACTGACCCGCCAAGCCTGCCGTGAAATTTTATGACTAGCACCACTGTTTTCACTTCCGAACAACCCATCAGAAAGATGATCCGATGATTAAAACGACAATGAACTTGGTCATCAGTTTAAACGTTTCAATCCAGGCCCCTGCCCTGTATTTAAACCCTGTGAAGAGAAGGAGAAAAAAAAGCACAAAGCCTCAGAGAAGTAACAATCGCCTATTTTAATGTTGGCAACGTATAAGTGACAATTATGTTGTTAATTGATAGTTATTTCAATGAGTTGTCATCCATGTAGATTGTTCAGATTAGCAATGTTGTTTTTGCATGATGATTAAACCACTGAGTAGCTGCATGAAAACTGTTGTGTTCTATGGTAGATACATTCTAAGAACTCAGAGGAGAAAGGACAGACCCCTTTAAAGATACAGAGGACTTTTAAAAGAGGCTGGGAGATGCAAAGTCGCGTTAAAATGTGATTTTTAGCAGAATGCTAGATTAACGAAATGCAATGTTTAACCAAAGAAGTTTCTCTCTCTGTGTAAGTGAAGTATTAATCAGACAGAAGGCAATAAAAGAGGGAGAGATAGTTAGCAGCATGGTTATTGGGTAATCCAAGGAAAATATTAGCCCTGCCTCAAAGGAGGCTAACAGAGCCCCACATCTGCCCCCGGAACTCTCTCTCAAACTCAGAGCTGGTTTCTTTTGAGGGCTAGCGATCAGAGCACGCACAATCCCAAAGAAGTCTGTCCTGAAAGATTTAGGATAAATTTACAGCCCAAGACTAAATAGCAATTGTTAACTGTATGTCTTAAAAATAACAATAACAACAAAGAAACCTCTACCTCTTATTTTTCTGTGGCTTTCCAATCTTGCAAGAACAGATTTAATTTCAAAGTTTTTCTACTGTATAAAAGTTTTCAGCTATAGCCATTTGATTAGTAACATAAAAAACTGACCTCAAAATCTGTGGGTAGCAACTCAAGGCCCAATGGGCCCCCTTCAATCTCACGGGCATTCCTGGCCACAAAGTGGCAGCTGCCCAAATCTTGGGTCATGTGGCTTGTTGAAACGGAACAGAGTTTAAAAGCCATATCACAGTATCTGCATGAATTTGGACCAAAAAATTCAAGTTGTCAAGCTTCTATTTATTTCTTCTTATTAAGCTAACAAGCCTGGCAATAACTCTTGTTAAATTGGAGTGATATTCCTTTAACTATCAACTATACATACACTTTTAAAAATTCCCCTTTTTATGGTCATTCACACCTGTGCAGTATAGGAACATTTCCCCTCTCCACCCCTATGCCTCTCAACACGGACACTACTGTCCCATTCGATGGCACAGGTGGACATGAGTGCCTTTAACATGCCCTGAGTTATTTTCCTTTCTTCTGATACTTGGACTCTAATTTTCCTGTGGAGAAACATCCCTTATATACACCATTCCCTGTGGATTGAGTAGGACGGTCACCCCTCCCAGGCTCAGAGGTGGGCCCATTTCTCAGGCACGACCAGCCAAATTGTCCCAGTCCTCTGGCCACAGCAAAGGGATCAAGGATGAGCACTGACCCCAGTCAGTCCAGTAAGAACACATCTTGGAACTTTTTCTGGAACTTGTAGGAAAGAGAGAGCAGCACTTTCTTCAAGGGTCATTGGAGAATGTAAGCTCAAAGATGCTGGGCCACCACATGGAGAAAGCCTGACCGAGAGAGGCTTACACAGCAAAGCAGATTGAATAAGAAGGGATACTCTCACAGAGGCATAGGCTGGTGATTTGGAGACTATATATCTTCACTGGGGTTGAGCAAATATATAAATATATTGCAGATAAAGAAAGGCAGTTTGCTGTCAGAGAAAGATGTTAAAAATAAGGAAGGAGGGGAGGCTAACAAAACAATCCTGGGATTTTGGATTGGAATTGGAGGTAATAGTATGGATTCCTGTTTTTTAAATATATACCCAGATAGACAGACACAGAAATAAATATAGTTGTGTGTGCGTGCACAGGCTAGTGTATTTCCTTGCCTTGTCTTCTGAGGAGGCCTCGATGTCACAATGCCCCAGTGGTAGTGAGCACACCTACCACCCAGATCTTGGGTTCTAAATATCATCTTCCAATTGAAATCCGCCCAAGCTCCCCTTGCCAAGCCCTGCGTCCTGGAGGGGGCTGCCTCTCCCAGAGCCGTGCCTTTCTCTAACTGTTGCAAATGTTTTGCAGTGACAGCCCTGCATCAAAGTAATTTTCAAGCCTATTTCACCTATGGAAGGACAAGAGCGTGCTGACACTTCCTGGTCACACAATCTTCCACTTTGCGGAACGTGACAAGGGACCTCGTTGCCTTCTTTCTCAACTATGCACCCAGGCCACTGTCACCCCAGTCACCCTCCTGACACTCAGGCTTGTTTTGCAGGAGGCAGGAGGGAGAGGACAGGAGGCTGTCGCTGAACTTCGTAGCAGTTACCAGATTATTTTCAGTGGTAGGGCTACTGGAGTGAAGTCTCCACTGGACACCAGGTATGTGCTGACCTGTTGTCCAGGGTGGTCAGAGGAGAGGGGCAATGGGGGAGGCTTCCCTTCTACCAGAATCCTAGTCAATGAAAATCGAAAACAAAACATCTTTATCCTATCTCCTGCTACGTTATTTACTGCAAACAATGCTAGAGACAAAGTTAGAGAAATCGCTGTGCCCTGCAAGTTACTTCTCCCTGCTGCTTTCAGAATGGCATGACTTTGCAGGACGGCTTCTAACATTTTGACAACAGAAAGTGACAAATCAGTACATTCTCTTTCTCTTTAGGGCACTATGGAGAGGCTCAGAGAAAATCCCATCTGGCCTTAGAGTATCTTATCTGATGAAGATAATGAGCAAATGCTCCTTTGGGTTTTGCCCAAACTCTTTTCTGCAGCTTTTTCTCTGGCCATTGGGCAAAGCTGAGGCTTACTTTGGACCAGTGAGCTGCCAAAATTGCTGCCACCTCCACAGAGCACCATGCACCCTTGATGAGCCCAGACTGGGGCCCAAATTCCACTTGTAACAGGAGATTGTCACTGGTATTTATTTCCTCGGGCTTTTCTTTCAGTCTCCCAATCAATGACATGATGCAGGTACTGAGTGTAGAAGAGGCAGCCACCTAGGAGCTTTTAATTTGGAACACTATCTGCCATTAAGTTTTCCCTCCCAAAAGCCGGCTCCTGCCCCAGATATTTGCATAGGGTCAAGCTGTGGTGTCTCTAAATGGCCCTGCTAAATGCAAGCAGGATACGTGGAAGGATAGAACATTAGTAGCCCTCTCCTCAGTCATGCAATGAATATTTAGTATTTAGTGTCTGCCTGCTATACTATATTTAACCAGGTCTCCGCTGGGCCCAGAGAAAACAGCGAAGTCTCCTGTCTAATTGGCCTTTCTTATCTGATTCTTTTTCATCTTCACCTCTTGTCACTCCTCCAGGAAGCCTTCCCTGAGGCCCATCTCGGGTTGAAATGACCTTCTCCTATTCCCCTGTGATGTTCGGGGCATTCCCCTATGACACCTGGCACTGAAAGGGAACTCCCCGCTCCCAGGATCTAAAATAGGGGTGAAGGTTAGTTTATACCTCAAAATCTCCTTTCATTTTCATTTCAATTGTAAAAGATCACACACACACACACACACACACACACACCCTTAAAACATCATTCTTAAGCACTACTCAAAGGAGGGAAAAATTGGTATTCATTGCACAAAATCTGGAAAAAATAGTCTATATTGCTCATAATGGCAAGTGTGGTTGTGGGTCATGAATCCGGTCTAAATCTCTAAAATCCATAAAAGTAGTTACAGCTTGTTCATAAAACACCTCTTGCGAGACTCTGCATGAGAAACTTTAGAAGGTAATGAACATCAGATAATGGGGAGAGCTAATTAACTCTGGCAGAGACCTGAGAGGCTCTGCGTTACTACGGTGATTAGGCACGTCGCGAACGCTGCACCCCTAGACACGCGCCTTCTTCACCCCGGTTCCCAGTGCCCGTGAGCGGAAGAACGGGACTCGCTGCCACCAGGCTCACACAGCCCAGGTTTTATGTTCTGAGTTTCACCATGTACGTTCCTCTGTCTTCCTACACATTTTTGGGTTACCGAATAGAAGGATTTTGATGAATAGAGCTTATAATTGAGAATTGAGACTGTTGAAGGGTCCAAGTCCCATGTTCAAAATCTGAAATCAAAACCAGGCCTATAAATCACAGTGAAAGATGTAACAAGCAAGTGAAACCAGAGGGGAGAAAAACTATCACACAGGCTAAGAAAACACTTTTATGTCTAGCTTATCTCAAGTGCTGAAATCACAGGATCTTGGATTCAGAAAGCCCTTTTTATTCTTTCTCTGCCTTGTATTATGTTTTAAATCCATGATCATTCCCAGCTTTCCCAGGCCCATTAGCCACTTTGTACCGTGGTATTTACTATCAGCTCGAGCTCCTGACAAAAGCAGAGGCAACTTCCCAGCATGGAGGAGCATTTGCTAAGTACTGACAAATACCATTTGCGCATCCCTACATGGAGCTAATGTTGACGTGATAAAATAAAATAAGATTACTGAGTATCTGGGCTTCATAATGACCCACTTGATTTCACAAAATAGTTCCAAGGAAGGTAGGGAAATCCACAAATTACCAACTGTCGAAAGCATATTGAGAGGCATCGTGGCACCTGTGAAGTTATTAGGTTAATCTACGGAAACTTTGCTTTCTCTGGATTTTCCCTCCCCAGTGTTTGGTTCGATATTTACTCTGTTGACAGCACCCTTTAATGCCTAAGAACTGTTTTAATAATCTTGAAACAGGAAAGATAATTGGCATATATTTGTAACAAAAGGTGTAGAGATATTGAAGCTGCAATTATATATCACAATGAAGGATGTAATTCGATGTCCTAAAAGACAGCTTCCCTGGAAACATGTGAGGGTGACTTGAGCATGTTTGGGGACACAGCAATTTGGTAGTTGGAAAGTAATTTAGGCAGCAAGCAATGTGGTCGACTCACCCACACAGCAAACCACAGAGCAGATATAATTAAAAGGGGGAATGGAAAATACTGTGGGTTTAACTAAAAAAACTGGGTAGGGACTTTTCCTGACTGACTATAACCTTCTCTCGTTACGAACATCAGCATAAAGAAGTATATTGATGCAAAGACCATGAAACGGTGGCAGAGCACATTTTACCCAAGACGTTCCGGGTAACACCAGAGCATAATCCAAGGTCTTCAAACAATAAGGTTGGAATAACTAGATCATATTTTACTATCACACACCACCAATGCTACACTCAAAAGTAGGAGGATTGGTTGTTTTTCTTGTGTTAAGGTCGGGTTCCCCAAGGAGAGGTAGCGAGGTGGGGTGAGAGCATGGGAACCAAGAGGGTCGTGGCGCCGGGAGCCAGGCACATGGGGTGGGCCGGCGGAGCCCGACAGCGATCGGACTGTGCAGACGCGCAGAGCAGTTCTTTGCTTTGAGCTCAGGCTCACTACTGCCATCAATTCATATATCTCTCTGAGATGGGAAGTGAGAATAAATCCTACTCGGTGGGCCCCATCTGCTCTGTGAGGCACAGTAAGCCTTCCCAATGGACGTTTTGCCAGCTGGGGCTGCCGCTCGCCTGGCACAGGGAAAACGAAACAGAAGCACCTCGGGAAGGACAGAACGCAGGGCCCTCTGAATCATCAGGCACGGTGCCTAGGTTCGCAACAGGTTTAGGCGCCCATGAAACTATTTTTAATTTCTCTTAAAATCAGAATAATTAATCCAGCAATTCCACTCCTAGGGGGGGGTGTGTGTGTGTGTGTGTGTGCATTATCCAAGATCATTGAAACATTCAAAAATACTTGTACACAAACACAACAGCCCTCTTGACGGCATCAAAAATGCCATTAGGGGCTGTATGTGTACGTGGATTACCCATGCAGTACAACATTACTCAGCCATAAAAAGGAAAGGAGTACTGACACGTGCTACAGTATGGATGAACCTCAAGACATTACGCTGAGTGAAAGAAGCCAGTCATAAAAGGCCATACAGTGTATGATTCCACTTACGTAACATGTCCAGAATAAGTAAATTTAGAGAAGCAGAAAGCAGATTAATGTTTCTCAGAGACTGGAAGAAGGGGGTGACGGAGAGCAACTGCTTAACTGGTCCAGGGTGTCCTTTTCCGGTGATATTTGTAAATGTTGAATAGACAGAAGTGGTGGGTGCACAACATTATGACTGCATTAATGCCACTGAACTGCTCACTTTGAAATGGTCAATTTTGCCAAGGCTGGTGTGGCTCAGTCGGTTGGACGTCGTCCCGCAAACCAAAGGGTCACAGGTTCAATTCCTGGTTCGGGCACATGCAGGAGGCAACCGATCAATGTTTCTCTCCATTTCTAACCTCTCTTCCCCTCTCTCTGGAATCAAAGAAAATAAATTTTTTAAATGGGTAATTCTATGTATGTGAATTCTACCTTGACAGAAAAAAGAAAAAACAATGAATTCAACCTAGATTATATTAACCTTTGTACCAATATAGTCATAAAATAGAATTTTTAAAACATTTAGGAAGGGGCCCATAAGGCCAAAGTGCCAGAGCCCACAAAAGTCGCAATACAGCCACAACAGAATACACCAAGCCCACAGGCAGGGTGGAAGGAACAGGAGACACCCGAGGGTGTGAGAGAAGGCGGCGTGGCTGAGGAGCAGCACGTGCGGGTGACTCATCCGAGGGGCTGCCAGCCAGCCAGGGACCGGCCAGACCTCCGCAAAGACTCAGTGAGCTGTCTAAAGTGCCAGTAGAGTCTTAAGAAAATTAAGATTTTTAAAAGATCACTCTGGGTTGCTGTGTGGAGAGTGGATTAGTAGGGGGTTCAATACAAGGGGTTATGGGCAGCCCCAACTAGAGGACGTTGCTGTTGAGGCTGCTGACAGGGACGTAGAGGGAGCCATGGCCTTCGAGACACTTGGCCTACCAACAGAGCCCATGCAGGGGATGGGAAGGAGGAGGCTGCCAAGGGTGATTTCCACTTTTCTGGCATGAGTATTTACTAATACTATTTAATATGATGACACTATTTATTAAGGTAAATACTGGTTTGGGCGCAGACATTCAGAAATTAGGCTTGGAACACACACAATCTGAAGCCCCTGTGAAACAGCCAATAGAGGGGCCAAATAGGTAGCTCAATATCTTGGCTGCCACCCAAGTGAGGAATGGAGAGAAAACTTAGCAGCTTTCCATGTCTGGAGTAAAAGGCAATTCCCAGAATGAATGAGGTCATACATTCTTTGCATTAAAAAAAAAAAGTAAAGTGAGAAATCAGCTCAGGATCAAGCCTTGAGAAAATGTGACATGTAAGCGTCAGGCATGAGAAGAAAAGCTGGTGAAGGAGAGAGAGGAGAAGTGGAAAGAGGCAGAAGGAAAGTCAGAGGGGTCATGGCGGGCGTGAAAAGTCAGTGCTTCAAGGAGGGAACAGCCAGCTGACCGGAACACTCGTGAAGTCAAGCAGGATGTGAATGTTTAAATGTTACAAGGTTTAGCGACACGGAGGTCGTCCTTGAGCTTTTCAAGAGCATCTTTAGGGGAGTGATGCGGCAGAAGCCATGACTTTCCAGTTATCGTAGAGCAGACTGGGTGAGAGTGAACTGAAGTAGAAGAGGAAGTGCAGTGTGGCCAGCTCTCTGGAGAAGCTAATTGTGAAGGTGAGGAGTGGGCGAAAGTGAGACAAGCCAACCCCGACCTCACTCAACCTAGCTGCTGGTCCATCTCGCAAGAGGGAAATTAAGGCAGAAGAAGCATTGCCAAAAACAAAGGAGTTAGCAACCTAGTGCCCTTGATCTTAGACACCAGTGACGAGCATGACCCACGCCCTTCTGAAGCTGGAGGACTGTCTAGCAACTTGAAAGAAGCCACAGCGTGATCCTGTTCATTTTATGACTGTTTGCAAAGGCCTAGTTTTCTCTGCCCTTGCAGAGCAGCACCAAAAGAGAATTTCAAGTTTGCACCTTGCTCCCAGCAGCTGTCAAGTTTTAGGGCAAAGCCTCAAGAACAGAGGAGGTATGATCACATTGGGTCAGAGCCCAAAAAGCCACCTTCCAATTATGCTGACTCAGGAAGCAAGAAGTTGGCTCTCATGAACGCCAGCCGTAGTGTATGTACAGTTAGGACACCCAGCACTCAAAGGCTGAGCTTGCCCAGTACTCCTGTTCATTCCTCCACCCCAGCTGCTCTTCACTGCTCACTTCCTTCCTCCAAAACTCTCTTCCCTGTGTCCTAAGTTTAAATTCTGGGAGACAAGGATATCTCAAAAACTGCCCCTCTATCCTTTGCCCATTGAGAAGGGAACCAGCCCAGTAGAAAGGAACCCAGATAATAAGAGGCCCCTGGAGGTGGGTGGAATTTACACCTACTGCCCCTTCTGCTGTGAGTCATCAGTCACACAATGATTTTACAGGGCAAAATAGTGTGTTTTCCTTCCTCACCACCTGTGATTAGAAAGTTGGTCAAATGCGTGTGTTGCTGCTGTGTAGTCTCTAGTTTCCATTTCGGGGTTGACTCACTATCTCCAGTATTAAGAGTAGATCTGAGGAGACTTGGGCCAGACAGCCAGACCCCACACGCAACTTTTCTTACGTTTGCTTTTTCCCACCGTGAATTTGGCCTATCAAGTTCTCCTTGAGCATAACACCAGAGCCTGAGCAAATAAGCCCCTACGTTCTTTCTTTGGATGCCATAAAAGGCTTATGAGTTGTCCTCACGAGTATAACCTTGTGCCAAGCAGAGGGCCTTCACTCAGCTCTTGCATGCCTGGAGTGCCACGTTCCAGATGGCGCATCTGTGGACACTTAGCAGGGGTATGCTGTGGTTCTTAGAGGATCATGTTTAAGGGGGGAAAAGCTACTCTCCCCCAAACTTTGAAACAAAGAAGAGTATGTTGCTCTAATAGAAAGAGTACAGGAAGTGAGATAAACCATTTTTAAAAAATTTTTAAGTCACAAAGGTAATTGTAGAGAGAATGTCATCAGCTTCTCATTATAATCCTCCATGATAGAAACTATGAATTATCATTTTATCCCAAATGTTTGTTGAAGGAAGGAGAAAAATGCCATCAATCCTATAAATTCTATGAAGACAGATGTGGTACTTGGGAAAATCACACAGGATTTGAAGTCAGAAGATCTGGATTGGAGTCCACATTCTCTAGCACTGACTTTACGGGACACTTTATCTAAGCCTGAACTTCAAGTGGAGATAATGCCTATTCTGCCTGTTTCATGACATCAGAAAGACCAAGTATGATTATCTGTGGGAAAGAGAAGTAAAAGGTAGGCAGAGGACAGAGCTGTCTGTTACCACCACTTCTATTTAACATTAGGCTGCTAATGCAATACATTTTTAAAGGAGATATCAGAATTGGAAATGAAGAGACAAACATTTTCTTATTTGAAACAACATGACTGACTCCATAGAAAACTGTATGGAACCTATAGGCTAACTACTTGAACTAGCAAAAGAAGTGAGACAAAACCAATTTACAAAAATCAATGGCATTTACATAGACCAGCACTCACCAATGTACACATTTAACTCTCAAAACCACCTATTCCCCAGAGCAACAACTTTGAAAAAGCTACACAGAAATGTGTAAGAGACATGCAAGACTTTTCAAAGAGAAAACACTAATTTATAAAAGGATATTAAAGTAGACGACTAAATGAAGATAAAGAATATCCACAGGTAGGAAGATAACCTTCTTCCTCCAAATAAACCTATTTAATCTCCATGTAAGGCAAACACAAGTCCAAACATGACTTTTCAATGGCACTTGGCAATTCCTAAAACTCAGAAAGAGCCAGAGCTCAAGATCAAAACCATTCTGAAGGACAGGTTAAGGGGTGGGTGGAGAATGCCCTACCAAATGGCAAAAGCTGCAACACAGGGACGGTGGTTATTTCCAGTCTCAGGACAGGGAAGACAGGAAGAACAGACACAAATGGAAACTCGACACAACAGATGCAGCGTCACAACACGTGGGGAAGGGCTGGGCCACTCAGTAAAGTGCACGGCAACTGATTATCCATGCGGAGGGCAGAGATGTCACACTGCAAGCAAAAGTTATTTTGAAGTGGATTAATAAGCTAAATTAAAAAGAAAAAAATCATAAAATTTTAAAGGAAAATAAGTTTATGACACCAGGCAGAGAATTTCTTTAGAAAGACAAAGTTTCAACTCATAGATTCAACGAAACCTCTATAAAACACACACATACGCCACCAAAGTTAAAGGGTAAGCCTCAGACTGGAGTATTAACAGCCCATATATCTCTAAAATATGTACCCAGAATTTATTTAAAATGTTTGAAAATCAATGCAGAAGTGTAAATAAGCCCAAAAGGCAAGTGGGCAAAGGATTCAAATAAGCAATACCCTTCAGAGGAAACTAATGGATTATGCACTTAGTGGAAAGATGCTCAACCTCACAGCACACAGGGAAACGAGAATCAAAATCACTTCACATCCATCACGTGGTCACACACACATGCGGTTACACACACACAATATGTAAGTGGCAATACTGAGGCCTCTTCAGGAATTTCTTGTTTGAAGTCGGCTTATGCAGCTGACTGGCTGATCAACAACTACTTGAACTGGGGATGGGGTGGGAGCGGATTACTGGAGAGAAGGGGGCAGAGACAACAGGCCACACAGTGCATGCAGTAGCCTATACTCCCAGCCCTTGGATGAGGGGAACACCAGGGAAGGCAGCTAGCTGGCTTGAGCCTTCTTTACATTTGATCCAAGAGGACTGTCTACTGCTTGAAGAGATCCTTGCAGTGAGAGGCTGGGGGAGCACCATACTAGGGCAGTGGCTGGATGCAATAAAAGGCAGAGCCCTGGCTGGTGTGGCTCAGTGGATTGAGCACAAGCCTGCAAACGGAAAGTTTGCTGGTTCCATTCTTGGTCCCCAGTTGGGGGCATGTGAGAGGCAACCAATTCATGTTTCTCTCTTCTCCCTCCTTTCCCCCCCTCTAAGAATATATACATAAAATCTTAAAATTAAAAAAAAAAAAAGGAAAAGCAGCTTAAAAAAAAAAAAAAGGTGGAACCAGTAAAAAAACATGCCTTGTTTGTGTCACAGTTAACAACTGTTTGGTATGCCTACTGGTGTCAATCTCTATATATACATGGCTTAGTGTTTCTGATTCCTTTTTAACTTCTTAGTTACACTGGCTTTTCTCCCAGATGAATTTTATATCATTTTGTCAAATTCCAAAATAAAATTTTGTGGTTTTTTTCATTGGAAAGGAACATCTGCCAAAGCCAAGGACTGGGGAAGGTGCAGGAAAACGTGAACGCCTATACACTGCTGGCAGGAGGGCAAAGTGGGATGTGCACTGCGGCGATCAATTTGACAATATGTGGTGGATTGTAAGGTAAGAATATCCAGTAGGCCAGTGGCTGAAGTTCCAGATACGTACCTCAGAGAAACACACACGTGCACAAGGAAACAAGTATTTCATTGCAGCATTGTTTATAATAGCCAGAAATTGGAAATAACTTAAATGTGCACCAAGAAAATGGATAAATTGTGATACACTAATTCAGTGAGCTGCAGCATTTAAAATGAGTCATCTAAAGAGATGTGTTAACACGGATACATCTAAAAAATGAGTAAAAAGAAAAGTGCTAAAAGGTTATGTACAATATGTGATACCATTTATATAAAGTTTCAGAAACATGATAACACTCCTATATAGGTACACATATAAGAATATAAATCCATTCATGGTATCGTTCTGATAAACATCAAATAAGATAACAGCAATAATCTCTGAGTGAAGGGAGAGAGAGATTTTAACTATAACTATAATCATTTCTTTTCTGAACAAGCAAATATTTATAAAACAGCTGCAAAAGCTGGACGGTAGACGCACAGGTATTTGTTATATTTTCCATCTTCTTTTCTGTACATTTGAAATGCTTCATAATAAAAAAAGGCACAATACAAATGCTAGCAATTTTATTAATAAATGTTTGCTGACAACCGTGTGGATCAAAGTGAGTGAACACATTAATACAGAATGGGGATAATTATTTCCAAGTGTAGAAGGAATGTTGATCTCTCCAAGGCTTATTTACTAATACTTAACTGTGCCAGGCACTGTGGGAAGTGGTTTACATGCATGAACCTACTTAATCTCTATCATGCTATGAAGATGTTAGTCAGCTCCATTTTGCACAGCAGAAAACTGAGGCCCGGAGTGGAAAGGTAGTCTAGATGGCATAGCTAGTTGCGCAGCAGAGCCCGGACATAAATCCAGGCGAGCTAAGTCTAAAATCTATGTACTGCATTATACTGTGAAAGTTACTAAATGACTCAAGATGAAAAAGCAACAAAGTTATCAAGAGTAAAAATGAGTAAGAGCCAATTAAGAATTTTTAAAGGACTAGAGTGTGAGGTAGACTAAGAGAGTGGGTTTACACAATTAAAAGTGAGGCCCAAACAAAACCTAAGCCCGAATACCTAACAAAAGCATAAAGGGAAGACCCTGTGGTGTGAGATATTAACTATAAAGGCTAATGTTGGCAGAAAGTCATTTCTTAAGACCACAGACAGAAACAGACACAGCCCTTTGATAAGAGTGTGCTGACTGCAGATGGGGCTTCTAAGCCTTTTAATCAGTTCTCTTGGGAGTGTCTCAATCAGTTCTCTTGGGAGTGTCTCACCGGCTCTTCAAGGTCCGCCCTGCTCACTCAGGCTCCATACTAAACTCACCCTCATCTAAACCTGACTCACCCGGCACTCACCACGACTCTCTGTTGGTGTTTTCTACAGGACCAAGTCATCAACTATTTCAAACCACTGTACTTCATGCAAGAACGAACCGTGTCTCAGATGTTTTAGTTGGCATTATTAGGTAGCAAATAACAGGCTCCCAAATTTAAGGAAACCAAACGAATAGTGGGAGTGGGGCAGTCTCCGTGTAAGGTTTTATGGGTGTCGTCTTAAGGATCCCAGGAGTAAGAAGTGCAAATGGGTACGAAACCCTGGAACAAAAACTAGTTATCAGGAATCCAGGCAGCCATTTTCATCTTTTTCTTCTGGGGTTCAATCTCTCTCATTTTTGCTTTATTCCTTCTGCTTCACAAGCGTATTCCAAATGCAACCTCCCACTACATCAGCTTTCTGATTTCAATTCTCAGGAGAAATCATCTGACAGGCTCAGATTTGACCAGATGTCCATTCCTTATCCAATCACCTGAACAGCTCATCCCCGAAGGTGGCAGGAAGTAATATTCCAAACACTGGACATAAGCTGGGCAGATACCCTATCTACTCTTGAAGTTATCTACTCAAGTTATCTACTCTAACCCTTCCTTTATTTCCCTGTTGTGCAGTCACTGGAGGCTTAAGACATTTTTTGAAGAAATAATCTGCATTTCTTTGATGGCCTTTTCCAACTTAAGGTTGGAACCACTAAAAGCTAAATTTTATCTTTCAACTGAAATGAACCTAAAAATTCTTTGGCTGGCTTCCAGAAATGTTTAAAATAAGATGGAATTCTACACCAGGGTGTAATTTCAAGACACTTTTTTTTGTGCTTCATTCTTATTATTCCATCCTTTCTAAGAGGCAGTCACGTCAGACACACGGTCCAATATCAATTTAGATTCTACTGTTGACTTTCCACATTTCTATGTTAAAAACAAAACTACCCCTTATTCCAAAAAAGAAAATCAACACATGAACCAAGCAACGGAAACTCCAAAATACTACTCCTTTCACTACAGAAAAATAAAATCTCCGAAGTTAACAGATGTGAAAAAATATATATACCGTTTATAGACTCTGTACTATGAGCCAGACACTATGCTAAATGCTTACATTTTAATCTTCACAACAATCCTGACGGGTACTCTATTGTTAGTGATCCCTTTTATAACGATGGAAATTAGGTTTCTTGGCAAGAAATCTACCCAGTATCACACATCTAGTATGTAGTTTAAAATGGAATTAGAAGCAAGAAAGTTAAAAGCTGGGAGGTGGGGAGGAAAGGCTGAAGAAATAAAGACCCCCATTTCAGCACATCATTTTTAACACTAAAAAAATTGTACCTTAAATATATAATAAGGAGGTGGCATGAATCCTGTTACACGGCAGTATAGCGTGCATTTTTTAAAAACCAACTCCAGTTCTGTTATGCATTTATCCCTGGGTAGCTTAGTGGTCATTTAAATTCTTCTATTCTCTTATTGATGGATATTAAGAAAATAAAAGTGTCACTTTTACAATCAGACAGACATTTCCAACATTTTTCTCAAGCCTGACTCAACCATGCATCTGCCCATCTTCATCTTTCTCCTCTTCACAAAAAACTTCAAACTCAGAATTGCATGCTTGCTGTCTCCAGCCTCTTCTGTGCCCTCCATCAACTTACTCTCTCACCAAAATATTCTCAACTACTTACAAACCCAGCAGGCAACTCACTACCAAACTCAAAAGCCATTTCTCGCTTCTCATCCGACTTAGCCTCTCTATACTGCACTTGGTGTCTGTCACCACCCCAACAATTTCTACGGTCTGAGTCTCCTTAAAGACTCCTCTTTCTCCCCAGCTCCTTGAATGTGACTATTTTCAAATGTTCAGACCTTAGCTCAAACATGCCCAGGAAGTATTTTAACCACCATGAACTTAAATGAATTTAAGGTGTATTTTTCTAAGACGATGATCCCAAAAAATATCAAAAATTGCTGGTGGACTAAATTCTGAACTCCTTTGCAATTTCACAGCCCCTGCTCCAAAATTTTGCCACTCCCTCCCTCATCTCACAAACTCCCTGTCCCCTGTAACAAACCACACTGTACCTTTGCTAATGCCCTTTCCTGTGCCTAAGTTTCCTAAACTTCTCCTTGCAGAATTCTGCAAGTTCTAGAGCACTTTTTATCTGCACTAGTATAAATTTCCTACAACACGTTTGATGATTGCCAATCTAACTGAACAATGGGAAAGGGGCCAAACCAAAGTGTCTTTGTGTCTCCAACACTAAATGAAGGTGATTCCACTAAAATATCAAATCTTGTTCCCAAGGTATCAACCAATTTGTTTTCTGCTCATTTTATCAGACAAAAAAATTACTTACTACTCAATTCATGGCAAAAAGTTTTGAATGTACTCTCTTGTGAAATACATATTTCTTTTACACTGAAAACAATTTTTACCAAGTTAGTATCATTAGAACTGAGAACCACATTACCTACTAATAGGTAGTATGAACATGTCAACATACATTTAAAAATCAAATGTTAATTGTAATATCCCCAAATTTCTACTCATATTGACTACAATAAAATGTTTAATAGAACAAAAACTTAGGATTGAGCAGTCAGTACTAGATGCTAAGGGATGCCTGCTCTGTTGAAATGATTCTAGTCCAGGAGTGTTTATCAACGACATTTGAGAAGCTGTTACACAATGCATATAGACTCGCCATCCCCAGGGATGTAGGTTTAGTAGGTCAAGGATGAAGCTTAGGCCTGTGGAGTGTAAAATGCTCCTAGCATTTTCTGTTGAAGAATAGTGGCTAAGAATTATTTCCCATGAAGTTTAACATGCCTTCAGTTTCTACATACATGTATGCTTAATATCTAAGCGTTTTCACTATTTGAAATATTGTAATAAGCATTTTGTTATTTGGCCAAAGTTACTTATAGGGTACCTGACTTTGCAATAGGTGTATTCCTTTAAAGCTTTATATACTTTTTGGTTAACTGAATTACTTTTCGAAGTCCTTAACTCTCAGTATACAGGCAATAAAATTTATTTAAACGATATTTTCTTTAAGGTATAGAGTACAGAGACAACTAGTCCACTAGATGATTATGTTCTGATAAATATGAATTATTTCTATATAAATACACTGAATATGCATTAACTCTAGCTTTTACAAAAATAAAGCAATTAACAAAAGTAACTATTAAGGAATATACAGGGGTGGGCAAAAAGTAGGTTTATAGTTGTGAGTATGCAAGTTTATTATTTTATTATTATTTACTATTGTATTATTTGCCATATGAACGATAAACCTACTTTTGTCCACCCCTGTATTTACAATATTACACTCATAAACAAGACTTAAAACTAGAAAATAATGACTTTAGGGTAATTCTTCAAATATTAAGTTTCCAAAGATTACTCAACATCTTTTAATACAAAAATAGAAATATTTATGAAAAAAATAGAAATATTTAAAAATCATCTGTATTAGTGAATACTTTGATTTCTTAGGTAAGATTCAAAGTTCACTGATGAATCTTTCTAATGAACTCTCAAAAAAATCCAAAAACTTATTTAAATGATTTTAAATACTACATACGTACTTTCTTTATTGCATTCATGCTCTAAGAACTGATAAAATAGGCTTGGAAACTGATGGATCAAAAACCCTCTATAAACTGAATGTGAAATTTCAGTATTATTTACAAACACCTCAACTGTCACTAAAAAGTTTTTTAATCTTCTGACTTATGGGTATTTTGCTTAGTGAACAACTTCCTAATGTAATCTTCTTCACACACCCTAAATAATTCTTAAAAATTATCTAAAGGAGTTTATAAAGATTTGAAGTCTAAGGCCTATAACTCCAAAATAACTATACAATCACTGATTAATTTCTGTAATTCCAAGTCCTCTTTCAAATCACAAGCTTAACTTTCATTCAGAAAAACTTTGTGTTTATATACATTTCTAGAGTTGTCCTATACAGTCAAAGATATTATAGACAGTGTCAGATTGAGCCTGGAAAACAATGGAAATCTTTACCCCCACTGTATGCATGTGGAGAGAACTGGATTTTTATTTTAAAAGTATCTAAAATACAGTCATGTTAATATTGTTAAATTTTCCTTTCCTCCACTCTGCTTTTATCAAAATTAAGACACCCAGATTCAAAATATAACCTTTTCAAATAACATGCTATCGTTACCAAAGCTTGTCTTATGTTTTCATTTTCAAGAACCTTCATGTAAACTCAAGTTTTTGATAAATCAATATATTCTGCATTGCTTTAACAGGGAGAACAAGTAAAAAACAAGGTTTGTAAAATGGCATTGATGAAATTGGTATTACTCAATATGGGCAAAGAATTTTTTTCAAAAGTTTTACTTATTAAACTTATTCTTAGGTGAAAAGTTAGAATAAGGCATCCGCTGATGCCTCTATTCTTCCCTTTTTAATTACATATACCCAAGAAAATTTTGGTGTCTGAAATCAACAATGGCAAATAAAAGGCTAAGTTGAAGAAAAACCACACAGATTTTCTTACCCCATACCACTGCAATATTTTAAATGCATAGGAATACAACAAACTCAAAAGAAAAAAAATAGTGTTTTATTTAACTACCACACTGTTATAATACACTTTAAACGTACAATAAGGTAGCCTTTAAATTTGAGGTGGTCTTAATAACAAATGAACAGAATTCCAAATTTTTGAAATAGGTGAACTGCTGCAGTTATAAGTATACATTTAGGAAAATTGTATAGCTCTTACAAGACCAGCAATGAAACTTTATTTTGTACATATTTTTAATAATTGAAAATATAAACAATTAAAAAATAAAAAGAAAATACAGCATAATAAAAAACATGTTTCTCAATTAAATGTACTGATACATATAAATTTTAAGGGAAGAAGCAAAAAAGGAAAATGGTTGATATTTAAGTGCAGACTGACTACCTAGACAAAAAAAAAAAAGACTTAAAAAAATATCATAAAACCACTAGTTTTCTATGACTAATATCCATATGGTTGGAGTATCGTCACTATGGAAGTGATTTTGTTATGTTTGCATATGTTATACTTTACTGGTAATTTACATGATGGCTTTTAAGGCCCTGGCAGACATATGGTTTTTGGAAACAAGATTGGATAAAAAAGTCACTGCTAAGACGCAATACACCTTATTTTTTGGTCCTCCAATATGCAAGAAAAGGGATATTTCACTATAACATCTTCTTACCACCCAAATGCCTCAACCTATACATTTTAAACTTTTTTAAACATTGGTTATATTGCCCAACTTCATTATTGAAAGGATATTAACAAGACATTATTTTGGCAAATTAAATTTTAAACATGGCTTTTCAACAGGATTTAAAAGGTGACTATCCCTAGAGTTCCATGTTAAAATGTAGTTTTCAAAATCTTACAAGAGTAATGCTTAAAATATTGTACATAGTTAACCTAATTAAAATAATTAGCTTCAAAATGACAAATTGATAAGCTAAGTAAAGCCTACACTATGTAACATTTGCTTGGAAACTTGATTTGTCAGTTATGCATAATAAAAATTCCAGTCATCAAGAAAATTACAAAAAAATTTTTTTTATCATAACATGATTTCTTTCACCCACCAACTTTTTTTTTTTTATCTTACAATAGATAAATACCAACATGTTCTCATTTTTACACTAAACCACACAGGATTGATGCATTTGGTTAGACTACCATTCTCATTGTTAAATTCAATTTTCTCTTTATATAACTTGGTAAAATTTCATTTCTTCTAGATTCCAAAAGTACCTACAAAACCCATGCAATTTTACCATTTTTAATATACTATGGAATATCATACAAAGTAAGGCATTTCAGTGTCATGTATAACCAAGTTACTGTCAATCCAAAAATTTTTGCACATCAATAAAAAGATATCTAAGAACTTAGGAACAATATTCTTCTCACTACTGTATAAAAATAACCACAATGAATAAGTATTTGTGTAATATTTACTCCATTGTCTCATTTCCAGAAACTGTGACAAGCTGTAAAGGTATTTCAGTGTTGGTAAGGATATCTTGATTGCTGGTGGTGGAAGTATTAACAGTTCCTATCCCTGAAACAGAACCTTGTTGAATATTTGCAAGGATAAGTGTTGTTCCTCCTGCAGTAATCAAAGTATCATCTCGTGCAGCTTCCACAGATGCCAGCACTGTACTGCTAGAGTGAATACCTTTTTTATTCTGATGTGTTTTAATATGTTTGGCAAGGTGATCACTTCTCATAAAGCGTTTTGAACATTCTGGACAAACAAATTTCTTCTCACCTGTTAGAAATAAAATTAAGTTACTTAGTTTTCAAAATTCAGCATTAATAGATTGATAATTCCCTGAGAAAGAAAAAAAGCCAACACTGACAGGTAAGGACAAGGAACAGAGTTCACTTAAAATTGTATTAATTTCATGAGCTGCCTCTGCAAATTTCTCTCATAAAGTATTTCTCCTCAAAATCAATGTCATCTTTACTTTTTGATGAAAAGCAATCTTCAAACTTATTACAGACCATCATTCAGATGTTTTAACACTTCAACTATGCTAATAGTTCGTTTTGAAACATGTTACAAGATATTAACTAAAAGATGATCATCTGTAACATGTAAGAGGTCCTCAAATAAAACTTTGTTCCCTTTTGTATACAACAATGAGGAGGAGGAAAGTCTGACTCCTAGCAGGGCCAGCGTCTGCGTCACCCGTGCACATTTTCCCCCGTGACTGTGTGGGTCTTCTCCAAGTACTCTGCTTTCCTCCCGTGCCCCAGAAACATGCATGTGAGGCAAACTGGCGTGTCCACACTGTCCCAATCTGAGTGAGCAGCGGTGTGGGTGTGAGCGCACCTTGCTTTGGAAGGGCACTTTGTCTAGGGTGGGTTCCCTCCTCGTGCCCAGAGCTGCTAAGAGGCTCCAGCCACCCGCAACCCCGAACCTGGGATAAGCAGTTTGGAAAAAATGCTTTGTTTTTATCTTTCTTTAAAAAAAAAAAAAAAGAAAGAAAGAAAATATATAGAGATGTCACATGTATTTCAATGTTTAATATTAGAAGTGTTTGGGGTCTTTATCTAGAAGTGCAGTGATGTTTTTGTGACCAAAATATGCCATAGGAACTTAACTCTTGTTTACATCAATTAGCCTATGGTAAATTTTTTTTTTCTACATTTCACTTAAAGTCTCAGTTTCCAAGAACCTACCGACCACATTTAAGTGAGGACTCCTTGTATTTCTTTAAAGAAAAGTATAGTTTTAAGCTATATTTAAGGTATTGTTAACATGTTATATCTATTTTAAACCTCCAATTCTTTTATCTGAATTCAAGTAACTACACAATACTTCTAGATTAAAGCAAAGATGCAAGCTTGAAGTTCACCAAGATTGAGTAACCCCAAGAGATGGCTAGCTGATTTGATTTCAGCTGGAATAATTAAGAGCAAGCCTAAAATATTATGTTAAAAGTTAGTAAGACTCTGAACCTAAATTTATCTCCCAACATGAATAAAATACTTTTAATATAAAAGACAGACTTAATTCTATTATGTTGAGGTCCTACTATGTAAGATGATTAGAAGATAAGGCAAAGGCCAACCTAAAAGGAGTCCAGAAAGAAATCCAACAGATCTTGTTATTTTCTCAATTTTGTAGTATCTCCTGTTCCAGCACATCTACACTAGGCAGGCCCTCATCAGAACTCATGTCTGCATTATTATGCAACAACAACCTTGTCTTTCCCTCTCTAATCCAACAAATCAATGCCAGACAAATCTTCCTTAAATACCAAATTTTACTATAGTACAAAAACTTCACTACTCTAATAAATGGCATGGGAATGCAAGACTAACTTGCAGATAGCTAGGATTATGGTTCAACTGTATTTAACAGGAATGTGTTATATAAAATATCATCTTCACTCATGTCAAATGGTTCTCAGCTCTTTAGTTCACATACTATTCTTCCGAGAGGTACTTCCCAAAGATTCTCTTGGAACATTAGTCCTGAGACATGTTCCATGGCAAATGGCACAATGATCAAAGACAGTTGGGAAATGCTACACACACTACAACCCACCCCCTCACACACACACAGATGCACGGTACTCATTAACATTTAATCAAAGGTCCTAAGAGGTGTTGCCTTGAAGGTACATTAAGTAACCCTCTTTAACCCGGGGTTTCCCACGTATTTGATCATAGACCTTTCCTTCCCTTTTACATTGCCTTTTGTATTCTGCTGATGAAATTCCATTGAGGAAAAGTCTGTTATAGGGCCATCTTAAGGTCTACTATCCCAGCCAACTGCCCACCAATAAATGCCTTACTATCCCAAGCAATAATGACCTCTGCCTCTAAGCGTACATTATATGCTTTCTTATATTGTTCATTGTAGTTACAAACAGTTCATATGTCTACCTACCTCATATGAGTGAGACAGAAACTTAAACAAGTAGAGCATCTAATATGTGTACTACAAAATACTTCACAGGTCATTTTATGTAATATTTAAAACAATACAAGAGATGTGAAAGCAGAGTCAGAGACAACTTTTTTGCTTAACCTAAACAGTACATGGATTTGAAGACAGATCTAGGAGACTTCAGAATCCATAATGTTGTCCATGTTATCGCGTGTCTTTCTTCTAAGTTCTCTAGGGACTGTAAATACATTACATATTTTTCAATTTTTCAGTATTGAGCAGACTGATGAATACTTTGATCATTACGTGGTAGCAGGAAAAAACTATCTCTAAGTTATAGTAAACTAGGATTCAGTCTGGGTCATTCCTAAGTCCATTCATATTAACAACCACACACTATATAAAAACAACTAAATGAAAGCATCTTGACATCAGCAAGATGTCAAGATGATTACTCCTCAATGAAATGTCTCTTTTGCTTACTTCACAGATATTAAAATAAGAGAAAAGGTGAAATGCTTAAATTCAGAGAAAAAGGAATTATTCTCTACTAAAGTATTGAGGAGGATGAAAAAAAAAGGTCAAGAATAAAAGCAGACAACTAATTTAAAACGTTAACATAAATAATAACAGCATAAACGTAGCATAATGCTGTCAAAAGAAAAAAACCTAAAAAACAAAAATCTAACCAAAGTCTGCATAAAATAAAATGTTGTTTTACAAGATAAGTAAACTGGCTTGGTTGGAATTTGTTTTTAAATTGGTATTACTGAAGGTAAAAATTTGGTGTGATTAGTCACATTTTAAAAACTCATCTCAGTGACGTATGCTAAAAAAAACTTCCAAGGTAGTATGTAGCCCTATAATCCATTTTTGTCTGTTAAAAGTAAATATTAGTAACCTGTATGTGTTCTTCTGTGCCTCTGCAATTCATCACTTCGAGTAAATCTTTTACCACAGAACATCCAGTTACAAACAAAAGGGCGCTCCCCAGAATGCCAACGCAGGTGAGCTCTCAGGTGTGAGGTCTTCCCATAGACTTTACCACATCCTGGTATGTGACAAATGTGTTGCTTCTTTTTCCCAAGATTGGTACCTCTAAAAAACACACACAGAATAATATAGACTTACATGAAAATATTCAAATGGACCGCTTACACCATATACCCCCATACTGAATTTCAAAACGACATTATCACCATGAGGTCAATAAGCAACCAAGACCAATTAAAATCAATTTAAATAAAAACTAACATATCTCAAACATATAAGTTTCACATATTAATTTCACTCCAAAATTAATGCAATTGCTGTCCAAATGTAAATATGCTGAAGTATTATATAATTTAGATATTCCACACACAAAATATATACAATAAAGCTATTTATTACTCTATCAGAACCATTCTCAAATTCTGTGGCACAGGCCCAACGCCAATTTAGTTGCATGGGAAACTAAGCTGTATACTCGAAGTCATGCTGTCAGCTAACTTAAAAAGGAAACAAACCAAGCATGAATACATAACTAATCACACGTACAATTAAAAGGTAGATAGGAACCTTAAGCAGCCTTTAACATGATTTAAGTGTATTTATTCATATATTTGTATGGCCACACCCTGAATATACACTGGAGAAAGTTTTTTAAAAAATCTGGACAAAACTTTGTCTTGTCTCCCTTAGCACTATATGAAATAAATATAAATAAAAATTATCTTTACAGTTAAAATTCCCTTCATATTAACCATGTAAAGTATC
Source organism: Desmodus rotundus (assembly GCF_022682495.2). Taxonomy (NCBI): domain Eukaryota; kingdom Metazoa; phylum Chordata; class Mammalia; order Chiroptera; family Phyllostomidae; genus Desmodus; species Desmodus rotundus. The sequence continues at coordinate 160,657,123 of NC_071388.1, forward strand.
AAAAATTATACATCACATATATAATAAAGTACATAGCAAAATTTGACATGTTATATTTCAGTATTGATATCAAGAACAGGGTTTAGGAGATATATGCTTACATGGGTGAACAGGTCTTTTAGCCTAAGCAAGAAGAAAAAATTTTGATTCCAGAACTGATATTTAAATAATACTAAAGACTACTGAAAATGTTATTACTCAAGCTTTAAAAAAGAAAATTAGTTCATAAAAAACATGACATTTTAGAATCCCAATTGTCATAATATTAAACTTTGCAATGTTTCTCTGAGATTAACAAAAGTACATTTAAGAACCCCCCAACTTTCCCTCCCCACCCAATCTCAGTCTAAGCTATAACCTGTAAAACCTCCAATAAGCCTGAAAATCCTCCTGTATATAACACACCTATCATTTTTCAAATTTTACTGGAAAAATGCGTATTTCCCCACATTTATATTTTAATGTACTCACACTCAGTAGCATGTGAAATTGCCATAGGACAAACAGTGCTAAACGGTGCAGTGCTGGCTGTTAGATGCCATAGGTGTTCTGAACAGGGAGACATCAATGTGGGCTCCAGTAGTTAGAGAAGGCTTCGTGGAGGAGGTGGGTAGGATTTAGATAGAAAGGAGGGAAGGCATTCCAGGCAGAGGAATAGCATAAGTAAAGACAAGGAGGAGTCATGCTGTTGTCTCAAGGGCAAGGATGTCATAATCTAACACATTCTAGTTTCTGCTCCAGTCCACCCCCAATTTCTACAACTCTCTTAAAAGAGCTGAATTGAGTGAAACAGGTTTTTCTGGCTCATCTGTAATGCCAAAGTCTTAACCAAAGCCAATATGGTTTCCATTTAATTTAACTTTTTAAATTTATTTTTTATTAAATAGCCCTAAGAAAAAGAGCAAAGCCTGTGGCTGCTGGCATATAACCCAATTTTATATATTGTGTTCACCATAGCAATTTCACAGAGAACCCAACTTGTTCACTGTTGTACTCAGGACTTCTTGCCTCTCCTCTAAGCCTACAACTCAGGTAAATCATTGTGCTTTTATAAACTCAGAAGTGCTGTTTTACTGACTTAGCAGAATTTAGCTTGAGAACAATGAGAAAGCACAAGATTGTAAACATATTACAACAAATCTGGGTTCTCAAAGAACCAAGAAGCCAGGGAAAGATAAAGATATTCCTTATTATTAAAGATATTAAAGGTATTCCTCATTTCAAGGAAATAAAAAAATATCCAGTTTGGAAACAGGACAGATATCTAAGAAAAAGAAAACAAAAATGGAGATGGGTGTACACAAATATATAATTTAAGGGAAAGGCTCAAAACCTAGGTCCAATTTTCCCTTTAAAAAGGAAATTGTATTCCAGACAAGATCTAAATATCCTAGATATGGATTTATAGCATGTGATGTAAAGGCAGGAAAAGAATTAAAGTAAATTTCTTAACAAACTTTAGGTAACAAAAGATTTAGCTTAAAGTTTTCTTGATTTTCATAATCATTCTGCTAATGCCTTTATATAACCTGAAAAGACAATTTTAAGTTTCCACTATTCTTGAGTGCCTAAACATGCTCCAAATAATTTAATAATGCCAAGACAGAGTGACATAGAATAAATAAACTAAAGGTAGAAGGGTTAATAAAAGCTAAATAAATCAGGTCTGTATTTTGCTTAGGATGGGAAAAAGGGGACACAAACTGAAGTGACCAAAAACAGATTTTGCAAAATAACTTCATTTTTAAAATATGAATGTTCAATCTACACAAAACCTAAGTAACAATGCCTTTAGAATGTATTTTACTTTATTAAAATTATTTGTCTCTTCCACTAGAGTAAAAAATTTCTGAAGGGTGGTTTTGCTTAACAAATATTGGCTAAATGGCCAAATAACCACTATTTTCCACATTTAATTTTATTTTACACCTTGCTGAAAAGGGTAAAACAAATGAAATTTAGTTTTATAAATTAATGCCACCTTTCACATACTCTTCTTTTTCAAAGAATATGACTGAGAAAAAAGGCTAAGATTCTAAATGTTTTTTAAGTGCCACCTACCTCACCCTTTGCAGAACACACTGAAATATTTTGGATTTACTACATATTTTATGCTTTTATTACTTTATTGCAATAATTGTCAATGATACAATTGTGCCTACCATACATACATTTGCTGAATTTTGTTCATAGAGCTCTAAGAAACAGTATCATGTTTTTCTTAAGAACATCAATTTTTGAATGCTTAGAATAAATTATTTTAAAATGAACTCAAAACTTCTAGGAAAAAATATAAGCACTTTCGTAATCCTCAGGATTGAAAAGATTTTAAAAAGTATGATAACAAGGCATCTCATACTGACTGACCAACTAAAAATTTTGTGCTTCAAAATATCTGCATATGACAGAATTAAACACACAAATTAACAAAATACATAGAAAAATAATTCATAAAATAAGTTTTAAAATTGTAAAATAAATATACCAAAAAATGTTCGATCTCACAAAGTAATAAAAATATACTAAATAAAATAATATTGAGGTATTACTTTTCATCTGTCAGACTTTAAAAAGGTTTGAAAAAATGGTAAAATCCATTACTGGCAAGGGTGTGGAAAAACAGACACTCTCATCATACACCACTGGTGGAAGTACAAATTGATACAGCCTTTCTAGCACACAACTCCCTCTGATCCAAAATCCCACTTCTGCCAATTTCCACTGATGAAATAATCAGACAAAATGCAAAGATGGATGTGTGAAGATTAGAATGACAATGAACTCCAAAAAAAGATGTTAAATTCTTATGCATCCAAACAAGACTACTTAATATACAGCCATAAAAAATAATTTATGCAAAACACGTAGACTTGGAAATGTGATCACAAAAACTTTCAAAATAAAGACAGACACATAAAGCAGTGAGAATAAAATGACCGTGCTTTAAAATATATAAAGTTTGGAAGATTGGATACACACACACACACACACATACACACACGTCACAGTGGTTATCCTGAAGTAAGGTAGGGTTTTGGTATTCTTCTATACTTCTGAATTTTTATGAGCATGCATTAGTTTAATAAACATATATTTCAAAGATTTTCATTTTAAAGAATAAGACATAGGCCAGATCTTGATCCTCAAGTAGATTCGACTTTCATAAACAATTATCTTGAAAGTTCCTCTATAACATTAGTCAATTTCAGAAGTTTTTGCCTAACTAGAATTCCATTTACTTATTTAAATTGACCAAACTATTTCAAATGCATAAAATTTCAAACAACTGAATAATTACCAATGAATACAAATATCTAAGCATCAGATTTAGAATCAAATACACTTAAGAGTCAGTGCAGTAGTAAAGCTCTGGAGTACGTGCTCGTCCAAGTCAGACACCTCTCTAAGCCTCACTTCTAAGACTATTTAGAACACAGTTAAGCTCTCAATGTTAAAAGTTATCATTACTAGTATTTCTAATTGGCTAACCAATGTACAAATCAATTAGTAGTGAGACCACCTCAAAGGTAGATAAAGTATTGTATCAAATTCATTAACTGTATCAACAGCATTTGGGTCTTATTTATTAAACAGTGCATTTCTGAGAGAAGTACATTAAGGCCTTTCACTATGGCTGGAGATTTGGTTAGCATGTCTTTACAGTTCTCAGTTTTTGCTCTGTATATTTCAAAGATGTAGGAAAAGATACCATGACTACTAAATCTTCTTGGTGAAACATTCATATTATTAATATATCCCTATCTATCCATTTAATGATTTCTACCTTAATCGTACCTTGCTTAATATTAACAGTTATCCAAGTTCTCTTTTTAACATTTCCCTAATAAATCTTTTTCCATCTTTTCAGCTTCAAAATTCCTACACCAATTTATTTTTGAAGTGTTCCTTATAAAACAAAATAAAGCTAGATTTTGTTTTTAAAATATGATCTGAATCTCCATCCCTTATTCTTAAGCTTAATCCTTTCACATTTAATATAATTATTGATCTGTTTTGAATTTATTCCTGTCCTGTTACTGTCTTAGTGTTTATTTTTAAAAACACTAAATTGAAATATTACAGTTTTACTTTTTTAAAAATTCCATCACTAAGGCTTATTATTTATTTCTGTTGAAATGGAAATGCTTATGGTTATCAACTATTTCTGATATGCTTATGCAACTGCTATTCTCAAGCTAAGAATCAACTTTTTATCTTGGACAAATCCCAAGGCCAGTTTGCAAATATGCTGATTTCTGACATGGGCCTGTTAAATGGCGTATGTTATACTAGTTTTGTTTTGTTTTTCAATAGACAACCAAGTAATTTTAGTTTCAAAAAAGGTGTTCAGATCTGAAAGTTTTAATTTCATATATTTTGTTTCCTTAATTTTTTATGCCACATTCATACATCTACACACGAAATGATTATGTAATGAATAATACCCCATAATTAAGTGATATGGCATGCAGTATTTCAAAAATTAGGATGATGATATTAGCAGTCTTAAAAAATATATGTTTCATGTGTGCATACCTCCCACCACCTTCTTTACAGTTGGGACAGGTGCAAGCTACCCTCCGAAGTCTTTTTCCTTCTTGATGTTGTTGGTCCCCTTCTTCATCTACCACCTGTACTCTTAAGTGTGTTAGATCATTGGTATTCAATGTAGAATCACCACTGAGCTGCCACTCTTCAGGATCAGGTTCTTCTTCCTTGATCCTAATATCTAAAGAAGAAAACAAATACAGATGAGAAGCAGCCCATTGGCCCAAAAAGATAGCATGAGTCCTGAGCCACACTAAGGTAAAGTGAATACCATATAAAAGTCAAAAAGCATCTGTTTATGGAACATAATCACTGCTGCCTGTTGTGGCTTATTCTTCCAAAACAACCTCTTTTATTCCAAATGTCAAATATTAAGCCAAAAAGGGAATAAAGCCAGCATCTGCTTACTGTTTCAAAAGATTCATTAACAAGTAGTTTTTTTAAGCAAGCTCAGTCATAAACAATCTGAAACTTCAATTATAACTGTTCAATTAGGCAATAAATCCAACGTCCACTCAGATTGGAACAAACTCTAGTACCCTAAAACCTCTCTTTCACAACCTAGTCTGTAGGTACTATGTGAATGCAAAAAGAAGGTGGCATTCACTTGAAACTGTTACTCACATACTTAAACATTAAACATCAGTCATTACTAAAATATCCAGAATGGTCACATCACCACTGTGAAAGGAGGTATAAAAGTATGAGAGACAGTTTCTATTTTCAGTGAATTTTTTATAAACCAGACTGGGAAACAAAATGAGCAATAGTGAGAAAGAGTGAATATGGCAAGAAGTTATGTCATCTTCTCAGCAGAGCTAAACATCTTTATTTATAACGATAATGATACAGCATCATTTTCAACTAGAAACTAAGAGGTTTTTTTTTTACCTTATAAAACTGATTTTTAAAGAAACAATATATAATTTACAATAAACACTGAATATAATCAACAAATTCCTACAAATTTTTATTTTGATTTACACAAACTAAAGAATCTTAATGAAAATTTATTTTGGATTTGCTAATCACTAATAATTTGGCAAAAGAGCCTAAAAATATCAAATGTACCCCCAAACTCCTAAATTTGTATCAATGAAAACTAGAATGTATAACCAACAACCAAGAAAAATGGCTCAAACAGTTTAAAACTACTTTATCAGAATAATCACAACTAAGAATTGGGGGAAATATGGAGAGAGAGGGGACACAGGCCTGGGCAACAAAGCAGACAGATGGTAGCATGGATTACTGATATAGGAAACAATGGAGAAGGTCCAGGTGGAGTCATAGAAGGACAGTTAATGAGCTCAAGGTTGAAGGTCATGGAGTCTAACTGTTTATGACATACAAAAAGAAGCTGGACCTACAGGTCTGGAACCCAGAAAGAAGTGCATGCTAGACATACAGAGGTTACCAAGAATACAAGTACACACAGTGATGGGGGTTCACCCAAGGAAATGGATTAAATCGCTCAAGGACTGTGAGTAGAATTAGAAGATAAAGGGGCTTATGAGGAATACCAACATTTAAGAACAGGTAGAAGATGAGGAATCTGAAAAGGAAAGAAACAGCCAGGAAAATGTACTACATTAAAGAAAGGGAGAGAAAAAAACACGTTTCAAGAAAAAGAGATGAAGTTGTCAACATCAAATACTGCATATAAATCAGGAAAGAAACTGACCTGAAGTAAACAAGAAACAAGACAGTGTTTAGAACAAGTGTAGTTTGTTTTTCAAGAAGTCTGGCTTGAGAGAGACAAACAAAGCAGTAGAAACTAAAGGGGACCTAGGAAGAGAGATAAAGGAAGGGATAGTTTTGTTTTGCTTTTAAAGATAAAAAAGACTTGAACATATTTAAATGCTTATGAAAAAGATCCATTACAGAGGGAGAGGTTGAAAACACTGGAGTGAAGTCCCTAAGGAGTCAGGAGAGAATGCTGAGCCAGAGCACTCAGAAGTTTAAGCTGATGAAGCACAACCTCCTCTTCCGCTATTACAAGAAGGAAGAAAGGATACAGGCACATTCATTCATCCAGTAAATAATTAGTTACTATGTACCACAAACTGTCCTAGACGTCAGATGCAGAGAGCAAGTGATGGCTGGAAATTAAAGGGGAAATTGGTTTCTACTTCCCCAGTGACTTAAGAGTTAAATACATGCAAGCACGCTCAAGCACACCCCACTTGCAAGCCGCAAATCTGTGGCTGCCCTGTTCTCCCTCAGGGAGGCACTCCCCAACTTCCTTCTGTGGCTGCCAGACCACTGGGAAGACAAGCTGGGTGACCCCTGGAGGAGGAGCTCCCCCACACCACACATGTGACTTACTATGGGATAGAGGCGCCTGTATAGAAGGTGCTGCCTCCTCCCCAGCTACAGGCATGGATTTCAGGACTCAATATTGGTGTGTTAGGATTCTCCCAAGAAATAGAAGCAATAGGATGTGTACTCAAAGAGAGAGGTTGTGGGGACTGGAAAAGTCTGAAATCCATAGGAGAAGCCAACAATTCTAGAAAGAGTTAATGTTGCAGTCAGAAGGCAATCTGAGACAGAATTCCTTTCTTCTAGTGGAACCTCACAGTCTTTCCTCTTCAACTTGATTGGATGAGGCCCACCCACGTTACTGAGGGTGTTTTACTCAAAGTCAACTGTTTTCGATGTTAATCACATCTAAAAATGCCTTTACAGCAACACCCAGACTGATGTTTTACCAAACAGCTGGGCACCATAGCCTAATCAAGCAGAGAAAATTAACCATTGCAATTGGTAACTTAGTTCTCTTCAAACCCATCATAGGTTCCTTATAATCCCAATTAAATTCCAAGGAGGCTTAAAAAAAAAAAAGATGACAGACTGATTCCAAAATTCACATGAAACTGCAAAGCACCTACAATAGTCAATACAGTTTTGAAAAGGAAGATCAAAGTTGAAGGATTCACACTACCTGATTTTAAAACGTACCAGGAAGCTATGGTGATCAAGACAGTATGGTATTAGTGAAAGGACAGGTACACAGATCAATGGAATAGAATGTAATCTAGACATTAATTCACACACATGGGTCAACTGAGTTTCCAAAAAAAGGTACAAAGGCAATTCAGTGGAGAAAGTATAGTCTGTTCAACAAATGGTGCTGGAACAACGGGATACCCACATGTAAAACTTAAAATTAGTTCCATGTCTTATAACATATTTTTTAAAATAGCACACAATGGATCATAGATCTAATGTAAAACCTAACCCCAATAAAAGTTTTAAAAAATTTAATGTAAATCTTAAAACTATTATAATTTTAGAAGAAAACAGGAAGAAATCTTATGACCTTGAGTTAGGAAAAGAATTCTTAAGTGTTATACCAGAAGCACAATTCATAAAAGAACAAATTGATACACTGGATGTGATAAAAACTAAGAATTTTTGCTCTTTGAAAGACAGTTAAGTGAATGAAAAGACAAGCCACCAACCGGGAGAAAATATTTACAAAGATATAGCAAAAAAACGGCTTATTTCCAGCACATACAAAGAACTCTCAAAACTCAGTAAAAGAAAACCCATAAAAACTTGGCAAAAGCTTTCAATAGGCATGTCACCAAAGACACACCAAAGATGTGGATAACAAATAGGAACATGAAAATAGTCAATAAGATGCAAATTAAAAACACAATGAGGTATCACTATACACCTGTAAGAGGGACTACAATTTACCAGTCTGACCTTACCAAGCATTGTCAAAGATGTGGAGGAACTGGTGGTGGAAACACAAACTGGTACAGTAATGGTACAGTCATCTTTGAAAAAAGTTAAACATATGCCCATGCTGTGGCCGAACACTTCCACTCCTAGGTATTTACCCAAAAGAAATGAAAGCATATGTCCCTACATTTTAATTGTATACGAATGTTTATAGTAGTTGATTGGTAACAGCCAAAACTTGGGAACAACCTACATGTCTCTCAACAGGTGAATTGATAACACACTGTGGTACAGAAGTCCTCACTTAACATCATCAATAGGTTCTGTGACTTTAAGCAAAACTATATAGCAAAACCAGTCTTACCACAGGCTATGGTATCTGATCATCATCATAAGGAAATGACAGTGAATGACTTGCTAGATATCCACACAATGGAATACTGCTTAGAATAAAACGGAATGAACTACTGATACATGCTACAACATGAATAAAGCTCAAAATAATTATGCGGATTGAAAGAAGCCAGATAAAAGGACATACACAGGTATGATTCCATTTACATAAAAATTTAGAAAATGTAAACTAATATGTAGTTAAGTACTTGCACAAAAACTAATACTATACAGCATTAGCTTTTACAAGCTAAATAAAAGACATAGCATATGGATATCACATAGCCAGATTTGGTTAAAGTGCATAAAATGAGGGGTTTTATCAAGTATTTTAAAGCTGCTCACCTTACATTTGTGACAAGACAGCAGGAAAAAGGGAGAACAAAATACTAATATCAAGAATGAATAAAGAAGTCTAAAGACAGAAGATTTAAGAACAACACTAGGAACAAAAAAGCAACTGATGAGAAAGGGCAACTGATGAGGGGATGAAGATACTGCAGGACATTCCTGCTCCTATTGCTAATTCTCTTACTGGAATCTACAAAATGTGTTTAAAGAATGTGTCATGGACATGGATACTCACAACGTGATTTTCTTTTTTACTGAATCTGAATATAGGCACAGAGAACTTAACATGTACAAAGTAAACACATCTTTTCTATCCACCAAAACTTTCTTCAGCATTATAAGCTAAAGAAAGCATTAAAAGCATTATAAGTCACCTAATTGCTCAAGCTACCAATTTCAGGTGAGTCCTGTCAGTCCATTCCCAGCCTCTCACCTCTCTCTTGCCAATCCATCTTCTAACAGTCTCCAAAATTTTCTTCCTAAATAAAAATTCAATGGCATCACTTTCCTGATTCAAAACTTGCACATATTCACTATTTCCTACAGTATGAAGTCCAAAATCATTAACTTGGTATTGAAGAACGTTCTCAATCTGGCCCCAACCTGCTCTTCCAACTTGAGTACTAAAATACTGAAATACTCATCATTTTTAGAACACATGTCCTTTCTCAATGCCATGCCTTTGTATGTACATTTTGCCTGGACTGTTTTCTAGCTCTTTCCTTTTTCATCTAACTAACCTCTACTTATCTTTTGAAACTAGTTCAAATGTGTAGTATTCCATTGTATAAATGTACCATAATTCTTTGATCCACTCATTTACTAATGGGAATACTGTGCAGCAAAAAAGAAAGAGCTCCTACCATTCACGACAGCATGGATGGAACTGGAGAACATTATGCTAAGTGAAATAAGCCAGGCAGTGAAAGACAAATACCATATGATCTCACCTATAAATGAAACCTGATCAACAAAACAAATAAGCAAGCCAAATATAACCAGAGACATTGAAATAAAGAACAAATTGACAGTAACCAGAGGGGAGGGGGTGAGAGGGATCATGGGGGAAAATAGGGAAAGGGGCATCAAGGAACATGTTTAAATGAAACATGGACAAAGCCAAAGGGGGTAGGATGGAGGGTGGGAGGCAGAGATGGGTGGAGTGGGGGAGAGTGCTGGAGGAAAAATGGAGACAACTGTACTTGCACAAAAAAAAAAAAAAAAATTTTTTAAATCAAGACTCTACCAGGAAAAGAATAAAATCAGAAATATAAAGAGCAAAAAAAAGAGACTAGTTTAAGTATTATCTCCTTTATACATGCTTCTGATAGAATTAATTAGATTTATTGACTCATATATCCCTGTAGATAATGACTGCTTCATTCAAAAGTGCTCAGAAAATACAATTTGACTAAATGAACAAACCTTCCTTGAGAAGGAACTCCCAATATAGAAGTTCTTGGAAAAGACTTTGCCCTCTACTTTTCTATGCTGCTTCTATCAGCAAATGGTACATAAAGAGAAATTTTTTATAATTTTAAGAATCAACTCATATGCACAGGATCACAAAGTGCTCACTAAATTTTAATTTACCAATTTTTAATCATTTCACATGTTCATATACATCTGGGATATTTTAGAATCTTGATCATAAAATTAATTAATAATCTAGTAAGTCCTAAATAATTCAACTGCATACCAATTTAATACAGACACCTTAAAAATAAGTTTTCAGTACTAGACAGTCAAGCTTATTTTTTCCTCAGTATCTTAGTATAGGTGATAGGAAAGTATTTTTTTCTGTGCTGTATTAATGTCCACTGTGGTCCCTAGTTATTCTTAGAAATCTATTTATGAGACTAGGGAGAAAAGAAAATAATAATCCATCAAAATGGTTCATAAAAGTATTAAAAGCTACTCATTATTATTAGATAGCAAAAAAATTAAATTGAAAACACAATGAGATGCTCTACACACCCACCAAAATGGCTAAAAATTTTTTAAAAAGAGACCAGGGCAATTGTTGGCGAAGTAGTGGAACAACTGAAACTCTCCCACATTGTGGATGGGTGTATATGGTAAATCAGTGTAACAACTTTGGAAAATCTTGTGACCGTATCTTCTAGAGCTGAAAAAAAAAAAAAATATATATATATACACACACACACACACACACACACACCCTATATATAACCTAAGAAACTTCATTCTAATAGAAATGCATACATGTAACACTACAAGTACAAAAATTCACTCTGAACAGGAAGCAACTCATATATCTGCTAGTATTGAAATGGAAAATACATCATGATATAATCATTCATACAATGGAATATGTTAAAACAATGAAAATTAACTTATAGTCAACAACAGGTATGAATGTCACAAACATAATTTTAAACAAAAGGCATACACTCTCTCCCTCTCTCTACATATATATATATATATACATATATATATACATACACACACATAGAGATACATAAATATAAATTCCATTTATGTAGAGCTCAAAATGGGCAAAAAACGATGCCATGGTGGCTGTCTACCTTTAACAGAGGTAATGACTGGGTACAGGAAGATTTATGGATTACTGGAAATACACAACTTCTTGATCTGGGTGGTAATTTTTCCTATGTAGTCATTTCATAAAAATTCATCAAGTTATACACATATGATTTATACATTTTTCTGAATGTATAGTCTACTTCAACACACAGATAATTCTAAATAAAAATTTTAAGTAATCTATAAGATATTACTTAGGAATCCTGTTAAAGACAGTCAGTCAATTAACATCTTTTGTTGTGGCTTCATTTCTAATTCCTATATAATCAACTAGCTCCTTCCACCACAACAGGAATTAAAAAAGACAAAACAAAAACCCAGAAACTTAAGATGAGTGTGCTCTAAAACTAATTCTAAAACTCAAATTAAGTCCATAATTTGAAATTCAGAATAAAAAACTCCCTCAACAAATACAGAAGTGACTACAATGTGCTGGTAACCCTTCTAGGTTCTAAGGATAAAACAGAAATTAAGTTTATGCCTTTACTGAGTTTACTTTTTAGGTGGGAGGAGACAAAACAAGTAAACAAGTAAACACACAGTATTTTAGGTGGTGGTTAAGTGTTATGGTATAAAGTAGGGTAAGGAGAGACAGGAAGTGAAAGGAGGGTAGTACCATATTTTTTGGACTATAAGATGTACCAGACCATAAGACACACCTAGGGTTTTAGAGGAGGAAAACAGGGAAAAAAAAAAAAAAAACGCTCCACAGCCGCCTCCCCCCGCCCAACCCCTGCAAGCTAGGTAAGCTAAATTAGGACTATAAGATGCTCACCCATTTCCTCCTAAGTTTGGGGGGATGCATTTTATAGTCCGAAAAATGTGGTACTTGATTATCTTAATAGAGTGGTCAGAGAAAGCGTTGCCAATACAGTGACATCTGACCCTTCCTAAAGCAAAGGAGAAAGCAAGGGGGAAAGTATTACAGGCAGAAGAAAAACCAAGCTGAATGTATGCTTGGTAGGTTCAGGGAAAAAGCAAGGAGGCCTGTGTGGCTAGAATTAAATGAATGTGGAGGACAAAAAATAAGCTATAAGATCAAGGAGCGGGGGAAGGATAAGATCAGATCACATATGATATTATCCATTGTATAGTAAATTACCTCACAAGCCACTGTAAGGGCTTTACATTTTATTCAGTGAGGGAATCTAATGAAAAATTAAGAGTAGAGGGATAATATAATTTAAATTACATTTTGTTTTTAAAAAATCCAGGATTACTCCGAATGCTGTATTAAAGAAACTGTTAGATTCAAAAGAACATAAGCATCCCTATGTTCATTGAAGCATTATTTACAATCACCAAGATATGGAAGCAGCCCAAGGGTCCATTAATAGATGAGAGGATAAAACAACTATGGGACATTTACACAATGGAATACTACTTGGCCATAAAAACCGAAAGTTCTACCTTTTTCGGACAGCATGGATGGACCTGGAGAACATTATGCTAAGTGAAATAAGTCAGTCAGAGAAAGACAAATACCATGTGATTTCACACATATGTGTAATCTAAAGAAAAAACTAAACTAACAAGCAAAATAGAAACAGACTCATAGAGAGCAGGATGACAGCTATGGCGGGAGGGTTGGAGGTGAAGGGATCAAGCAAAAGGAAAAATGACTCATGGATATGGACAACAGGGTGGGAAAATAAAAAAGAAACTGTTGGGAGGCAAGGGTAAAAGGTAGGGTGACTAATTACATTAGGTGACTACTGTAATTATCAAAGCAAAAGTCGATAGTGGCCTAAAACTAGGGTGTTGATGAGGAAATGATAAAGCATGGTCAGATTCAGGGGTGGGGTAGGTGGGGGGGTAGAAAATGCAGACAACTGTAATTGTACAGCAATAAAAAAATAAAAGAGTGGTCAGATTCAGGAAATATTTTGTAGATAAGAGCGAAAACATTTGCAAACAGATTTGAAAACGGGGTTTTCTGTGAGGTGACAGAACAAGAAAGGCGTTAAAGACAATCCTAAGGTTTTTGTCCTGAGTAACTACAGAGATGAAGTTGCCATTAATGGAAGTAGGATAGGCTGGAGGTAGAAGATTGTGGGAGAGGAGTACGAATCAGAGGCCCACTTTTGAATATGAAAGTTTTGAGGAGCCTATTAAATATCCAAATGATGATGTTGAGCAGGCAGTTAGTTGATGAGTGTGCAGCTCAGGTAGAAGCATGGCCTGCAGATATAAATTTGGGAATTGTCAGCATACATGGTTGGTTACCTGGAATGGAGTGTAAATAGGAAGAAATGCTGAGGCATTTCAAAGTTAACAAAGAACCCACCAATGAGGTAAGAGAAAACTGGTATCCAGAAGCCAAGTAAAGAAGTTATTTCAAGGAGAACATAATTATAGGAGTCAAATGCTTGATGAAGTCAAGTAAAATGAGGACTGAGAAATGACTTTAAATGTAACAATGAGGTAATCACTGGAGATCTTGGAAAGAGCTGTTTCAAGTAGAGAAGTGAGGAAACATCCCTGCCAGAATAGATTCAAGAGAATGGAAGATGAATTGGAAGCAAGTACATACAACTCTTTCAAGAGTTTAGCTGGGAAAGCAAGTATTATAAAACTGGCATTGGCATTCCTAAACTAGAACACAAAGGGATATTTAACATAAAATAATAACTGAAATGGGGTAAATTAACCTTTATATTCAGTAGCAATTCCTGTAAAATGTAGACTAGCAATATAACAAAATAATACACTTATTTAAACTTGACTTTTGATTCTTAAGGAAAAACCAGATTAATGGAAAAAAATGTAAGAAATGGAAATAGAAATTCTCAAAGAGATTTGCATACACGTTTAAGAATTGTATAAACTAACAAACAGTTTGGCTGCTTTTATAGGTTAGGAAGAGGACGAAGCCACTGATCTCGAAATCTTCCTGACTGCTCAACAGTAGTGAAGTTTTCAACATGGATCTCATAAATGTGTTTATTAATTAAACATATATATGTAACAATATTCTGATTATGAAATATTATAAAACACAAATAGATATATGAAAAACCATTTTAGAGTGGAACTTCAGTTCTCAAACTTAATTTGTTGCAGAAGGTTCTTCGACAAGTGATTTGATCAAAAACTGAACCTCCTTTGTCGCTTGAGATGCATGACTGATCATACAGTATCAGCACGAAAGGGTTGTCGGGTCAAGAACTGAAGGTTTGTTCGACAAGAGAGACATTTATTCCATGAAAAACTTGGTTGAGAACAGAATTGTTCAAGATGGGGGACATTGGAGAACTGAGGTTTGACTGTAATTATATTGTTAATTGTGGTACCTCAGTTTTAGATATGTCACAACAAAACATTTAGGCTGAGTTTCAGTGTTATCCATTGCAAATGGAAAAGTGTCTACCATTTTCTTGTTGCTTCAGTGATACGTCCGTTGTTTTTTCTATTCAATCCACGGTTTCTTTATACAAATATTAAAGCCACTTGCCCACTCTGAAGGTTATGCAGTTAAAACCAGGAAATATAAGTCAATTTAGTCCAAGTACATATAAATAGCAATATGCAACAGCATGCTCAAAGCACACAATAAAAGTCTAGGAGTGAATGGGTATGTCACAGGAAACACAAACTGACAAGAAATTAATGAAGGAACCAACAGCAATATGTATAATCATTTATAATAAGCACTGATAATTCTGGGCATGACTAGATTTCTATTAAAAATACTACCAGAAGAAAATGTTAAATGCTTTCTCCTAAAACTAATTCCTAATTATTTATCAATAAAGCTAATAGAATATTTAAGATAAACTCTTAACTACTTTAAGTCTAGAACATACATATTTAAGTAACACTAGATAAATATGAATTATAGTGCTGTTGATAAAAAAGAGACATTCTCCTTTATCAATAGCTTTCATTTGGATTTTGCTATCCTTACTTCATTTGATTCTAAAACTTTATTTTATTTACATGTCTCCTTTAATCGGTTTCACCTGCAATAAAAAAATCACCTAACAGAATTACAGAATAATTTTACAAGATCTCATATTATTCTAATTAGATTTTCACATTCATAATTATTCAGATTCCTATGAACATTTCAGAGCTTCCAAAAGTCTTTATTTCCAATTTTTCTTTCAAGGGCATAGTTTTAAATTGTAGACATGGATCCCTAAAAATATAATGTTACTACTCTAATCAAAATAAGTTAACACTTCAGCAGAAGATTATAAAACCAAAGTTTACTTCTTTTTCAAAATTATCTATGTATGCATCTATCTATCCATCCATCCACCCATTCATCCATCTGTCTCTTATCTCTGCCTTAACATTAAGCAGTCTCTTTCCCAAAAAACCCACTTCCTTAGATTTGGATCATTATTACTCTTCTGTAACTACCCCCCATTTAAAATTAATACCCACATTTAAAATTAATCTTTAATTTCACCTTTACTAATCTTTTTCAAATCCCCCCTTCTATTTTTTATAGTTTTCCAAATTGTATTCAAAGCTTTTCTACCCAATTGAAGATTATACATTAACAGGATTATTCTTTCTATCAAATATAGAAATACAAACTTCTCATAGAATACACACACACATATATAAACATACAACTGATTTTCTACTATGGCTTGTAGAAGACCTCATTATACAGTCATACCACAAAAATGAGAAAAAGACTATGTGACTTATCATACACTGTAAACAGTGAAATATTCACTTTACTTACTCTGAAGTACTAGGTAAGTCCTTGTTAAGGGAACAGTGTCCTACTCTATCAGATGATAGTGATAACTCACACGTAAGATTTACTACTTGTCAGACACTACTATAATAAGCACGACATATATTAACTCACTTCAGGCTCCCACTACCCTGAGGTTAGTAAAACTCTTCCCCACTTTCTAGATGGGAAAACAAAGAGGTTAAGCACTTTGCCTAAAGCCACACAGTTGAAAATGAATAGAGCCCAGACATAAGACCAAGAATTATGCAAAACCATATTGCTAGTTTCCAGATATAGCAGGTTTAAATTTGCCTCCCTACATATGAATGTGATTCTAATTCTAGTTTGATCAAATCAAATTAATGTAACTTTAAAAATCTGGGGAGGCCCTGGCTGGTGGCTCAGTGAATTGAGCGCTGACCTGTAAACCAAAAGGTCACCTACTCGATTCCCAGTCAGGGCACATGCCTGGGTTGCCCACCAGGTCCCCAGTTGGGGGTGTGTGAGAGGCAACTGATCGATGTCTCTCTCCCACGTCAATGTTTCTCTCCCTCTCCTTCTTCTTCCTCTCTTCCCCTCTCTCCAAAAAATAAAATATTTTTTAAAAAAGTCTGGGGAGGACAAGGAAAATGTTGCATATACATACAATGGAATAGTGTGCGGCCTTTAAAAAGGAAATCCTGTCCCACACTGCAACATGGATGAACCTTGAGAACATTATGCTAAGTGAAACAGGCCAGTCACAAAAGGACATATGCTATATTCTACCAATGTGAAGTATCTGAAGTAATCAAATCATGTAATAGAAACAAAAAGTTGAAAAGTGGTTGCTAGGGGCTAAGTAGAGAAAAAGGGGGAATAGGTACAAAGTTTCAGGTCTTGCAAGATGCAAAGTTCTAGAGATCTACTGCTCAACAGTGCAAATATACCATATTTTTGCTGTATATAATGTGCACTTTTGGGCCCAATATTTGAGGGAAAAATAAGGATGCACATTATACATAGGTACAATGATTACATGCCATGGGTATAATAATCCCATGTAAAATGTGCCCCCAAACAAGGGTGCACATTATACACAGGAGCACATTATACATGGCAAAATATGGAACATAATACTACTGACCTGTACACTTGAAAATGGTTAAGATGGCAAACTTCATGTTATGTTATTTTTACCATAATAAAACAAATCTGGGAAAATCTCCCTTGTTGCTTCCCACTCCCACAGATGACTTATTTTAGGAACCTCACATATAAAATCTTCAACCTCACAGGTAAGAAGTTCAGAATAACTATGAAGGGTACACATCAAGATAATATTACAGACAATATTCTTTCCTAAGGCTCCTCCCTTCCCCCATAAGCTTTAGAGACTAGTTTTCCTCTGTCCTTCACATTTTTTAAAATAAAAGACTAGTTTAAAACTACTACAAAGTTTTTTTAAAAAGAAAAAATTGCTTTCCTCTACCACTCACCCAGATTAAAATATCAAAAAGAATGATAGTTCCCAATAACCCCTGGCTTCCATCTAAAAGCAAGAAAATGATTTGTTACCAACAGCTATCACAACTGCCACTATTCAAACCCCACCAGTACCAAATATTCATCCTAAGAGTAGATATAATTTTTAGAGACAACTAAAGACAATCTGAAGTCACATAATGTTGAGTATTTAAACTGGAAAATATAATACTATTTCCTCTTGATTCAAAACAAACTATGACCATAATATAAACTGCATTCTATAGTAGTTTACCTCCCCATCACCGAATCTTCCAAACATTCTATCACTGGAATGAGCAAACACCTTAGTCCAAGCACTCGAGGACAAAATGCACATTGTTTTTTATAGTCTCATTTAGTCTAGTAAGACCAAAGGGGAGAAATACAAAAAATGCAGTAAGTTACATGTAATTTTTAACCTCGCCTCTCACAATCCTATTCTCAGTTTTCGTACCATCTATCCTGTATGTGTATGTGTTTAACAGCCAAGATTGCCAAAATTGAATACACACAGCAGAGAAATTAGGCCTTTTCAAAGAAAGAACCCAAGGCTTCTAAGAAATCTAAACCCCCCAAAGTGAAGATGGTCAGTCACAGTGTTTCCAGCACAGACACTTTCAAACTGTTTCCTTAAGGTTAACGAAAGTGCCAGCAGAAATAATAAATACATGGAGTCACAGGTCCTCAACATAAATCAGAGAAGCCCTGTAAGATCAGTTTTATACACTGAGGTTCTAAGACTTCATTTAAGGAACAGGTTCTACTCTAGCACTGGACTAAAATAAAACTGATGTCGCTGCCACTGCTGCTATGGCTAGGAAAAAAAATAATGGTTGAGGTTTTTCCCCTACCCCCTATTTTAAAATAAATACTCCCTTTAAACAAAAGATTCCCTTTCCTCATCCTATGTTAGAAGTGCATATTATTTTTTTCTAAGGATTATTCACAACACTTTCTGTGAATTCTCAACTATCCTATTTTGAGTTGCTAATACCAGAAATAAGAAACAATGCTTTAAACGATCCAGTATACCATACCTATGTATATAACTTTGAACAGTATTTCTAATGTACAAGTTACACTGTGTTCTAATTTTCCTGTGTACTCTACCTACATAATCTTTTTGCCATATTATCTACATAAAAGGGCACTTAGTCATTGTATGGCTGACTGTTATACTAAGAAATATAAGCCAAAAAGTTGTATCTTGGCAGTTTTGGAATTTGTACTATTTCTTTCGCTCTCATAATTCAATATATTCAATTCAAACACTTTCTGAGCACGTACTGTTACTAAAATTATAACCTATAACCTGTCAATCAGGACTAGTGAGGTGCTACAGTGAGGTGCTACTAGTGAGGTTGTTGTGCTACAGCAACAACCTCAAAATCTCAATGGCTTGACACAACAAAAGCTTTTTTCTAATTTTCTATATCCAATTTGGATCGGTGGGAAAAGATCTGCTCGTCAGTCCCTCAGGAACCTAGGCTCCACTTGACACAGGCTTCAAAGCAGTAAAAGGAAATGTGGTAAATCACATCCTGCTCTTCAACCTCCATTCACATTCTATTGGCCACCTAAGTCACATGGCATTCCTGACCTCACAAGTTACAGAAATGACAATCATATCATATGCTTAGAAGAGCCAATGATTTATGAAGTCTCATGACTCCCAAATTCCTCTGCTGGTAAAATACTGAGTTTATTCTTTTTTCCTAGAAGAATACACCTGTCCCCTCCAAGTAGAGGATAACCAGAAAATCCCATTTAGTTAACAGCAAGAAGCTCAAAGGGAAGGGATCTGTGGGTGATGTAGAAATAAACTATCAAGGCCCAGATGTGGCCCCTCTTCACAGAGACCTTGCTGGGTTGGCAAAAAGTTTATTCCCATAAAATGGCTCTAGTCATACTTAGTTGTCCTGAACTTCATTCGAAACAATTTTGTTAGATTGTATTGTGATAGCTGACACATCAGCATGCATTTAAAAAAAAAGATCAAACTTGGTCAATCTTTGTGCAGCCATTTTAATATTGAAGATGTTAGAAAATACCCAACATTTTAGGCGTATTATGCTTTATTATTTCAAGAAAGGTAAAAACACAACTGAAATGCAACAAAAGATTTGTGCAGTGTATGGAGAAGGTGCTGTGACTGATCGCACATGTCAAAAGTGGTTTACCAAGTTTCTTAGTGCTATGGACATTATGGCCAAGTAATTCTTTTCTGGGGGCTGTCTTATGCATTGGAAGATGTTAGGAGTACCCCTGGCCTCTACCTACTAGAAGCCAATAGCAGGGGACAGCTGACATACTCAAATATCCAAATCAATAGTTACTGGTGAAAACAAAAACTGTGTATTTTATGGAAAAAAAACCAAACGGACTTTTTGGCCAACCCAATGCTAAAACAACAAATTATCTACTACTTTTCCACACACAATACCCAATGATGAGCACAGTAAGTATAGCCATCAAAAACACTCCCTTACAAAAGAGGAGAAACAGGAGACACTTTTATCAGTGGTTCATAGTAATTCATAAACCCAGCTGAACGGATAATGCAAGCTCTCTCCTCTGGGGGTGGAGGTGCTCTGATCAGTGGGAGGAGTTTCTCAATCCAGTGTTCTCTGTGCGTCTTGGCTCTAGCCTTTAGGGAAGTGAAGACCAAGAATATTAAATCTGACTCCCTAAAAAACTTAGGTTTCTTATCTGTTTCATTCTAGCCAGCTCCAAGCGCCAGTATCTACAACCACAGCTTTTTTCCTAGATGTCTCTCAAATTTACTATACATTTTTGCTCTCTTGCCATGTGTTTTATTGATGCTAATGGGGTAGTTAGTGCCCATTCTCAAAAAATCTTCCTTTTTATAACTTTCTTGTTCAGTTTGTCTACTCTTACAACTTCAATTATGTTATTACCTCCATTCTACAGAATTTCAGTTCTTTGTCTGGAGATTAGTCTGCTCTCTCTACTACCAAGTCATTTCAACCTATCTCTAAAAATTCAGTCCACAAGTGCTATCTCTGTGCCTCCTCCTGATCAGCTTCCCTTCCCAACTCTGCCAATGATATGACCTTTTTTAAAAACAAAAGACTCATCTTTTATTCCAATAGCTAATCACCAATTTGTAAAGATCCTTCTTTTTAATGAGTAGCATTCTTTCTTTCTTCCTTTATCCCTATTTAACTGAAATAGCCTCCTATCTTCTTTAGTGCTAGTTTCTTCCCATTCCCAGTCTACTCCTGGAATACATCTCCCAAATACTGATTTATTCATGTAGTTCAACTCTCAAAAACCTTTAAGGCCTCCTTAAGCTAAAAATATTAAAATCCAAACTAGTAGTACTTAGTGCTCTTCACTCCCTTACAAAATGTGTCCTATCAGCCACTAGTCCCCAAACAACATCCCAGCCCTCTACTCATGTTATTACAGCATTTCCCAAAGTGTTCCTCAAAATTAACCTAATAAAATGCCAATCTCTAGAGATGTATGATCTAAAAAAAGAGAAAGGATGCTGCTTCCTTTCCTTAAACAGCAGTTTCTCCGAGATTTTTTTATAACTTATTTAATAAAGCCTATTAGTATCTTAACCATTTTGGGGGGAAATGCTAGGCTATTAAACCGTCTCCTAGATAGAATGACTCTATCCTCACTTATATTGCTTTTTGCCTTGTTAGTAAACATCTTTCCCTTACACCTCTCTAATCTATACAAATCTGAATTCCTCCACTGAAGTTCTCCCTTCTCTGTAGTCTTCCCTGATAACTGGAGCCCTCTTTGATTTTCCACTTCTCTGAACTTCTACACAATTATCTGCAAAACACAATTAGTAAAACTACATTGACTTATATTGTCAATTAACTACACATTGGTTTATAATGTTGATTACTGATCCATGTGTCTGCTTTAAATAACCTCAACATCTGTCAGTCTCTAGGAGATATGAACATGTACATACTTCTCTTACAAACCACACAAAAAAAATTTTTTAAAGTGCTAATTATCTGAGTTGACTAAATACAGTTCCACTCTAAGGAACTTGTTCAACTCCTCCCTTCTCTCAAGTTCTTGAGCTTTTAACTATCCTTTTCTCCCAAATAGGATGCCAAAATTTAAGTACCAAGGGAATTTATTAAAAAAGGTTTCTGGCTTTCCCCTTCATATCCAAGAAAAAACTAAAATAGTTTAATATGACTGGCTGTCCTCTGAAACTTATCAACTACCTTCTTCATATTATAGGCGATAAAGCAGGGAGATAGTCTGAACAGTCAAAATCCATCTTCAAGGTTTCGGAGAACCATAAAATGCTCTTGAAACTTGTAAAACACCTAAGTATTCACACCCTAACCAAGCTGTTACCATGAACAAGGCTCACTAACCCACTCATAGGAGATTCTGACACCAAAATTAAAGCCCAATCATACTAGTATATTGTTTATTTTTTAAAAATTACAATCCAAAATGTCTCTTAATCAAAAACAGGAGAGGATAAAACTTTTTTATAGCTTTTTATTATAGAAAGCCCCCAAATACTGGGTTGTCTAAAAAGCTCATTTAGTTTTTTTCTGTAAAATAAAAGACACATTTTTCTTTTTCACCAATAACTTTACTGACTTGGACATTTTGAATATGTTGTCTATCTCCCACATGGTATAAGATGATTTGATCTCAATGTCTCGATTTGACCACTATCAACTTCAACCTGTCTACCCAACCATGCAACATCTTCCAGCAAGAAATCTCTAGCAGGAAACTTCACAAACCACTTTTAACATGTTCAATCAGTCACAGCACCTCCATACACTGCACAAATCTTCTGTTGCAGTTTCAGTTGCAATTTTACCTTTCTTGAAATAATAAGGCATAATATGCCAAAAATGTTGGGTATTTTCTTCCATCTTCGATATTAAAATGGCTGCACAAAAATTCACCAGCTTTGATATGTTTTTTCTTAATGCACACTGATATGACAGCTGTCACAATATACTCTAACAAAATTGTTTTGAATGAAGTAAAAGACAACTAAGCGCAAGCCATCTTAACAGGAAAAAACCAAATCAACATTTTTGGCTAACCCAATATACACAAGAGTAGAATACAACAAACCTAAACGTATCTGTCACCCAGCTTCAACAATCAACTCTGACAACTGTTTCAGCTATATTCCACACTGCTTCTATGTTATTTTGAAACAAATAGCAGACATAACTTTTCATCCACAAATATTTCAGTACGTACTACTCAAAAGACAAAGAACTTACATTTTTAAAATCTCTCACATTATTCTGAGAATAAACACATGGAACTTACAGTGTTAAAAGACTTGGGGGAAGTCATTTAAGTCTTCTAAATTCCCTCATATGTAGGCAAGACGAAATCTAAAATCCCATTTCTCTTGCCCCCCGCCCCCACAGATTTATAGTATAGTTTCTGAAACAATTCTAAATGCCAGGAGTCTATAAAAAGCTACAAACTTAATATAATTACATGACTGGTAGAGGTATGAAATAAACAGGTACCATGCATCTCACACACCTGAACAAAGTTAATTATTTCAGAAGCAAACAGGCAAAATTTACATTATATGTTACCATACAAGTCTATGTTTATTATGTATCTATCATTGATACTTCTTCATTTGTTAAAAAAAAAAGTATAAAGATGAATAAGACATGATTGCTGAATTCCAAAAGGACACAAACAGCTTAAGCAAAATACAAAACAAAGAATGTATGTGATATTAAAGAAGCGGTAATTTAAAGCACGAGGAGTCAGGAAAGGCTATGGGAGAAGACAGTATCTGAGCTAAGTCTTAAAATATGTTAACTAGAAGATTAATCCTCTACTCCTTCCTGTTCCTGAAGTTCAATATTAGCATACCACTTACCACATTACATTATAATCTTCTATAAGTCTGTCTAACCCAATGGTTCTCAAAGGGAAGAGGGGAATATGCCGTCCAGGGGACATTTGGCAATATCTGAAGCCATTTTTTATTGTCAAGACTGGAGGGTAGGGAGTGCTAATGGCATCTAATAGGTGAGAGATGCTGCTGAACATCTTGTTAGATGAGTAACTTTAGTGCAAGTGTCATATTTATCTTTGTATCCCCAGCATCTGGCACAGCAGAAACTCTATACATATATGTACTCACTAGACCACAATTTAAAAGCAATAGAATAAACTTCATATTTCAATTAAGCTTTAATAAAAATAAATAAATAAATAAATAAATAAAGGCAATTTTAAGAGCCAGTGAAAATCTGAAAGACGGCAACAACATATGAACAACTTCCAATGTCTTCCAAAATGAAAAATGTATATAATCTACCCTCGCTGGTGTGCCTCAGTGGATTGAGTGCCAGCCTGTGACCCAAAAGTTCACGCAGGTTCAATTCCAGGTCAGGACACATGCCTGCGTTGGGGGCCAAGCCCCAACATGGGGGCCTGCAAGAGACAACCAATCAATGTGTCTCTCACACATCAGTGTTTCTCTCCCTCTCTTTTTCCCTCCCTTCCCCTCTCTCTAAATAAATAAATGTATGTAATCTGTAACTCAAGATTTTTGCTTAGATATATGTCCTTCAGATACACATACTTTCTATACAGGACACATACAACACGGTCATGGCTCGATGATCTAGGATCACCCAAAGCGGATGATCTTTCCACTGACATGTCTGTCATCAGTTGTTTCTGCTGGTTCACAGGGACTGTTGGTTCTCAATGGTAGCCTAACACTAGTCACAATGCCTATGTCATTCACCTCACTTCATCTCATCACACAGGCACTGTATCATCTCACATCATCACGAGAAGGTGAGTACAGTAAGCTATTTTGAGACCACATTCATATAACTTATCACAGCATATTGTTATCATTGTTCTATTTTATTGTTATTAGCTGTACCCAGTTTATAAATTAAACTGTCATAGGCATGTACGTACAGGAAATAACATAGTACATAGAGGGTTTGGTATTATCCATGGTTTCAGGCATCCCCTGGGAGTCTTGAAACATATCCCTCCCCACCAATAAGATGGGGACTACTATAAATTTTTTAAAAAGAATTTTAAATGCACCAGAAAGAGAATAAGCATGAAAAACAAATTAAATGTTATTACAATGGCCTAGACTAACAAAATGAGAATGAAGAGAAAGAACAAACTGCAAAAATAGATAAAACCAAAAGGACTTGGTGTTCTAGCTGGTGTCAGTTGGTTACAACATCCAGTATACCAAGAGGTCGTACAGGAAAAGACAACTGATTGTGTTTCTCTCCCCATCAACATTTCTCTCTCCTTTTCTCCCTTCCTCTCTCTCTAAAATCAATAAATATACATTTTAAAAAATAAAAATAAAAAGGACTTAGAACTAACAGAAAACAGAGAAGTTAATCCTGTACCTGCATCTGAGCAACTAAAAGAGGAGAAAAAACACAACTGCACTACCCGCTCTGGTGGGCACCCAGTAATAACCCCCGCAATTCTACATCTCACTAGTAAATTCACTTTCCAATTCTCTCAGATGACCACTTCATACCTTCTTCCTTCTTAAATTTCTAACACCTGCCCTCCTCACCCATCTCAGCTTGTTTCTTATTACAAAAGGAAATTAGAAGCAATCTGACAAGAATTACCTTATGTTCCTACTGACAAACCTGCACCTGCAAACCTCTAACCTATCTATGCCTTTCCCATTAAAACATTATCCACAATCTTATGTGGCCAGTCTCTATACCTGTGTCTAATTACTTCATTTCTCTTGCCTTCTTAAAAACTTCCTCTATTATATCTTCTTCCTGCTTCATCAATTTCTCACTCTTTAGTGAGACACTCAAGAGAAAAACTGTCCTACAACCTCAAGTCCCCCTTCATCTACCATTTCCTATTTCAATGACCCTTTTCTTAATAAGAAAAGAAACTTAAAATATTTGTCTTTAATTATTGTCGATACTTCCTCTCTTCCTTTAATTTCCTCTTCTAGTTGGGCTTTACTCCCCAGCACTCCACTGAAGCCACTTGTTGCCAACAACCAGAATCCTACTATACTTTTATATACCCTCCACAATATCTGAAGAGTTTAGTATATTCACTTGGCTTCCAGGATATCCCTCTCTCCTGGGAGGTCCTTCTTGTTTCTTTTGCTGACTTCTTCTCTACTTCTCCCCCTCAAAATGTTAAAATTGTTTTAGGATTCAGTCCTAAGGATTTCTTTCCCTCAATTTGGTTAAGTTTCAGTTCCTGAATCTCTATTTGGTCCTTTTACAAATCTGCTATGTAATTTTTGTTACAGTCTCCAATTCTCACTTCAAATTTTTTCAAGCTTCGCTTTTATGCCTAGATCAGCAATTTTCAACCTTTTTCATCACATAGCACACATAAACTAATTATTAAAATTCTTCAGCACATCAAAACATCTATTTTATTTGCTGATCTGAGAGAAAAATAGGTATAATTTTGATTCATTCATACTAGATGGCTATTGTTGTGTTGGCTGTTGTCATTTTTTTTCTTTGACAATCTAAAGGAAAAGAGGTCAGTGCCCCCGACTACATAGTCAGGTATTACATTTTTAAAAAATTCTTGTGGCGCACTGGTTGAAAATCGCTGAGCTAGACCATAATAAACAATCTAGTATCTGGAATTATAATAAGTCTATTTCTATTGCCTATTATTTCTCCCAGTTCTCACTCATGGTGTCTCTTTGTCTCAAATGCCTGGTCACCTTTGATTCTGTGTTGAACGCTGCATTTAGAAAACCTAGAAAAATAATTTGAAGGTCAAAATGATACTACTTTCTAATCTTCTCTCTGTATTCTTTCCTTACTCTTTCCTTACTTATATCCACACCAGCTTCACTTCAAAAATCACTTAGGAACTTTTAAAATATACCTTTCCTAAGCCTTATGCAGAGCCATTAAAGAAACATCGATTTGTTGTTCCACTTATTTATGCATTCACTGGTTGATTCTTATATGTGCCCTGACCAGACATCAAAGCTGCAACCTTAGCCTAATAGGACAATGCTCAAACCAACAGAGCTACCCGGCCAGGGAGCTGTTGATATTTTTGATAAGTTCCCTGTGAGAGTCTGCCCTGACCAGTGGCTCAGTTGGTTGGAGCATCATCCCATACATCAAAAGGTTGCAAGTTTGATTTCCAGTCAGGGTACATACCTAGGATGTGGGTCCCCTCCCTGGTTCGGGTACCTACAGGAGGCAATGGATCAATGTTTCTCTTTCTAAGAGCAATATAGATATAGATATAGATATAGATAGATAGGTATATGGATATATATATGGATATATAAGGATATATACACACACACATATATACGGATATATATGTATATATATGTGTGTATGTCTATATGTGTGTGTATGTATATATGTATACAAGTATATATAATACAATATACATATACACTCTGTCCAAAAGGTATTCATTCATACATGTAATATGAAAAATAGAGACATTTTCTGAAGATACAAGACACAAGAAACACTGAACACAGGACAATGACATCTCAGTCCCCTTCAAAGCAGGCACCTCACACAGTCCCCCCAATTTCCATCAGCTGTCCCATCCTATTTTCTTGAATCTCACTGATGGCCTAAACTCTCTTCCCTTTCAAAGGTGATTTTAGTTTGGGGAAAAGCCAGAAGTCACAGGGTGCCAAATCTGGGATGAGTGATTTAATGTTTCACCAAAAAACTCTTCACAAGACATGATGCATGAACAGGCACATTGCCATGATGAAGCTGTCAATCACCAGTTGCCCATAGCTGCAGCCTTCTGAATCATCCAAATAGTTTCCACAGAGGAATGTTCAAGCTTAACACAAAATTTGATGCTGATTCATTGCTCTACTTGCCCATCCATTTTGAATGCCACAGACACACAGAACACATGCTCACTCAATAGCATCTACCGCCCCCACTGACTAGTACAGTGAAAGCATCATTGTTCACACATGCGCATTCTAGTCTACTCTCCTGGGCTGTCAGGTTACATCGATGTAGCGCAAACTGTTCCCGTTATATTAACAATGGCTGGAATTTTTTCCAGACAGAACTCAGGTGAGGGTTATTTAAAAACGTTCCCTGTGAGATTCTACCATGCAGGCAAATGTTGCAAGGCTATTACCCAAATGATTTCACCTGGTCACAGCCATCCATATTAACGGCTCCAAAAATTTTATCTCTAGCCCAACCTGAACTCTAGACTGTGATATCCAATGTTTTCTTGAACCATCCATTTGGATTTCTAACAGACATTTCAAATTAACAAAGCCAAAACAGAAGTCTTAATTCTCCCTTTACCCCATCCTTCTACCAGCCTAGCCAATCTCACTATCCTCTTTCGGCAGTATTACCACATCCTTTCCAACTCACACCATTGCAACCCCCATACCTTCATCCCTATATGCTGCAGGGATCTTTTAAAAATGTAAATAAAATCATGTCATTTCCCTATTCAAAACCCTCCAATGTTTTCCTATTAAAAAATAAAATCCAGCCCTGGCAGGTGTGGCTCAGTGGTTTAAGCGCCAGACTGCAAACCGAAAGGTCACCGCTTGACTTCCCAGTCAGTCACATGCCTGGGATGCAGGCCAGGTCCCCCACTAGGAGGCATGCGACAGGTGGCAGACTGATGCTTCTCGCACATTAATGTTTCTCTCCCTCTTTCTCCCTTCCTCACTCTCTCTCCAAAACTAGTAAAGAAATAAAATCTTTCAAAAAATAAAACAGAATCCAAATTCCTTACCATGGCCTATATTATACCATCCCCAGCCTATTCCAATCTCAACTGCTACTACCACTAAGCTCCAGCCATCTTGGCTCATTCTCTCTTCTTGGAATATTCTTTTCCTTCAGATCTCAACATGACAAACAGGCTCCTTTCTCAATGTTCCTGAACAGACCTGAACTTCAATTTTATCTCTTTATAAGGAAGTATATTTGTTAACCATCCTACCAAAAATAACCACCACCCTCCATTGTTTTTCCATATTACTTAGTATTCCATAACTTAATTTTTTTCATAACACTCTAAAATTACTATTTGTTTATATGTCTTCATTCACTAAAACACAAAATTCATGAGAGTGGGTGGGGACTTCGTCTCTTTCACTGTTGCTAAGAATGACTGACTTCTCTAATCCAAGTTGCAGGGAGGATGGTACTATTCATTAGAGGAAAACTTAGTAAGATTTATGAAAAGTGTCACATGTCAAGTACTGTCATAAAGTTGGATGCAAAAACTGTCCTTACAAACCACTAAAATGGCCATGTAATTTAGAGACTAGCTTTAATAAAGTTATTATTATTTTTTAAGATTTATTTATTTTTAGAGAGAGAGAGGAAGGGAAGCAGAAACAGAGGGAGAGAAATCAATTGCCCGACTCTCACACACCCTTAACTGGGGGCCTGGCTCCCAACCCAGGCCTGTGCCCTGACAGGGAATCAAACCAGCGACCTTTTGTTTCACAGGCTGGTGTTCAATTCACTGAGCCACACTGGCTAGGGCAAATAAAGTTATTATTTTAGATTAAAAGTAATACGGCATGATAAAACAAGGTATCAAAGGAAGAGAATTTCTAATGAAAAATCACACATTAGGTCATTTCCATTCTGTTGTGTCCACCCTGAATGCTAATTTGCATTATTACTTAAATTACGTAAATGTGTTTAATGACAAATTAAATATACTAATTCATAAAATTAAAAGTCAGTAAAAGGTGAGGGGGAAGAAAAAAGGATTTAAAAACAAAAACTGAACAGCAATTTGTTGAAGATATATCCAATGAGTTTAATCAGTTAACCTAAGATTCCATGGTTTAAATCATACTGGTAAATAGTTATTTACCAATGTTAAACTAAATAGATATTTGAAACTGCTGTAAGTTATTATCTTCAAGAAATTACTCTGGGATCTGTGAGCACTATTTTTCCACAGAATACTAAGAAAATAAAAAGTGTTACCACTAACATACAATTAAAATGATTTTAAGGTACATAATGTATGCTAGGTATTTTTTTTCAGTCATAGAAATAATTTAAATCCCCAATTTCTTCCACAAACTGTTAAACTGCATCAGGTGATTTGTAAATCATACGAACTAAACTTAAAAACTATGCTTGAAAGTTTCTAAATTCAGTTTTGCTAAAAAAAAAAAAAGAAGAAGAAGAAGAAGAAAAAGAAAAGGCTAGTAAGGACTTACATGTACTAAAACTCACCAGGACCAAACTTAAAGGAATGTAAATGAAGAATATTTTACAATGTGTGACACAACATTAATTAATGCCCTTAACATATAAAAATGTCATTTTTCCCGATGTCTTACAAATTAGTTGTGGGGGAAAACAAGCAAAAAACATAAAAGGCAACTGACCAAAGAAACAGAAACAGCCAGTAAACAAAGTTCAAGTTCCTTAATAATAAATGAATGCATTAGATTCTTCTTTTTACCCCCCAAAACTTTGCCTATTTGATGCCCTCCCTATACTGTCATACAGTGCTAGTTCAAAAACATTTTGCAATATATAAAAAAACTCAAATAGTAACATTCTTTATTCAACAATTCCACTTTTAGTACTTCTGGGTAAAGAACAATTAGAAATATGAGCAAAGATTTCTATATAACAGAAAAAATAAGAAAAAACCTAAACACATAACAATACAGGATTAAACAATGGAATATCCATACAAAAATACTTAGTAATAAAACCAAATAATCATATTGTATAAAACTACTGCTGTGGGAAAATACACAATACACTGTTTAAAAAAAAGTTATAAAGCTGCTGTGTATATGACCCCAATTTCATAGACAGATTATGTATATGCTCAAAAAAAAAAAAGATGGAAGATTATATGGCAGAATATCAGCAGATAAGTTACCAAGTTTACTGGCTTTGGGATTAACTAATTTCTTTTCCTAGTTCCTTTTTAGAACTGCCCTGCGTTTCTACATCTGCTATTACCCTTTTTCTTGGCTGCATTTCTTCTCCTTTTTCAGAACTGTTCTGCATTTCTACATCTGCTATTACTCTTTTTCTTTGGTGCATTTCTTCTCCTTCCATATATTTTTGGTTGGATTGATAATTTTCTATGTGCTACCCCAGATAAGAAATTAAAAATTACACCTTTATTCTCTTGACAGTTACTTATATCCACATTACAGATTTCTGTATAAAGGCTAAAACTGTTCTCTATAACGTTGCTCAAAATGACAAGAACCTTTACCTACAGACCAACACACCCCCAGTCCCACACATCAATTTCTTTGTTTTCATGTTTAGCATTTTTTCTCTCCTAATACAAACATTAACTACCAAGAATAATGCCATGAATTAAAACACAATAGATAAAAAATTAGTTCATGATGATACTGCAAAAAAGAGAATATCTGATGACAGCTCAGACAACTCACTCTGAAAATAAATTAAAAAATGAATTTAATAGTTTATTCCACCTTTCTTGTACAAACTGTACCTTGGAATACTAAATATAAATAGCTAACAAGCGAAGGTTCTTTATGGAGGAATGACAGCTATATAAATACAAAAGGACTGAATAAAACACCATTTTGCAAACCTTAATGAAGTAAATGAATCCAAATGACCAAACAGGATTAGAAAAGTTGCTAAAACCATTCATTGAAAATCTGAGACTCGGACGCACACCAACCAATAAAATAGTTAGTCCCTGCTTGAATCTTAATTTCAACAAATCAATTCCAAAGACATTTTTTAATCAGTTGAGGGAAACTGAACATGCTGTGACAATATTAAGTAATATTAAGAGATTACTATAAATTAAAATATTGTAAGTAATGGTATTATGTGTATGCTTTTTAAAATCCCTAGCCCCGGTTGGTGTCACTCAGTAGATGGAGTGCTGGCCTGTGAACCAAATGGTTGCGGGTTCGACTGCCAGTCAGGGTACAAGCCTGGGTTGTGGGATAGGTCCCCATAGGGGGCGTGAGAGAGGCAACCATACATTGATGTTTCTCTTTCTCCCTCCCTTCCCCTCTCTAAAAATAAATAAATAAATAATTTTTTTAAAAAAAAAAACCTGTATTATCAGAGCAGCAGCTCTAAAACTTGATACCAGGGTCACTTTATCTTTTAAAAATTACTGAGGCCCTGGCCAGGTGGCTCAGTTTGTTGGAGTATCATCCCATGCACCAAAGGGTTACAGGTTCAATCCCCAAGCAGGATACCTACCTAGGTTACAGGTGTGATCCCCAGTTGGGGCACATACAGGAGGCAACCCATCCATCATCGATCAATGTTTCTTTCTCGCATAGATGTGCGCCTGTCTCTCTCCCCGCCCCCCTCGCTCCCATCTCTCTAAAATCAGTAAACATATCCTCAGGCAAGGAGTAAAAAAAAATTACTGAAAACTTCAAGGAGTTTTGTCTATAAGAGTTACACCTATTTGCTAGAGAAGGGGCATGAGGGAGAATGACTGATTGGCACATGGTAATGGAGGGGGGTGGTGAAATGATACCGTATCTTGATTATGGTGATTACAGAACGGTGTGCAGCTGTCAAAACGTGCCGAACTGTGCACTAAAAAGGGTGAATTTTACTACACATCAATTATGTCTTTATTAAAAAAATGAAAATTTTAATTTGAGGACCTCAAAGGGCCTTTGTGTACATAAGCACATATATCTATTAATATTTACAATATCAGAAATCAAAACTGAGATAATTTTAAAGATGGATTACTTTTAAAATAAACTAAGTGTTAATATAAGTAGCATCTTTTTATGAAAAATGTATTTTAAAAAAATTTATTAAGAATATTTGACATTTTTGCAAATCTAATATCTGGCTTTGCCCTTATTCAATCTGTTATGACACATCATGTGGCCTGTGGGAAATTCCACTGTACACTACTTCTGAGGTAAGACTGCAACAAATAACATCCTAGTATTACTATACTTTGTGTATGTTTAATACATTATTATTGTTATTATTATTATGACCTCAATGACCTCTCCATGAAAGGGTTTCAGGGACTCCCAGACCACACACTGGAAACCAACCCATTAGAATTTTGGGCTAAGATTATACAATGTCTGGGATCTACTTTAAAGTGTTCTAGCAAAAATAACATTTTCAGTGGCGGGAACAGAGGAAACAAGAATGGCAGAATGTCAGTAACAGTTGAAGCTGTGAGGTAGTTACATTAAAGCTCATTACACATTTCTCTGCTTCTGTTTATTTTTGAAATTTTCTGTAATTTTTGAAGTTACTGGTATTTTACAGTCAGTTAAATCATTAATTTTTTACTAATTTCTGATCACTATTAAATCCTCATTTCCCACTCATTTCCTCTGGATCTATTTTTCTAATTAACCCTCAGTAGTTACTTTAGGAAGGGTCTTTGTATAATAACTCTCAGTCCTTGAATATTTTAAATATCTTCATTATATCTTAATTCTTGGGTAGGGGTTTGCATGCATATAGAATTTTTGGCTGCTGGTTATTTTCTCTCATTACTATGAAAATACTACTACACTAAAATTTGAGACTAAGTCTTGGCTTGAATTTTAGGGAAGTTTTCTAACTAGAAAAGACACTGGAAAGATATGTAAATTCATACTTTGTTTCCTCCCAACCAGTTTCAAATACACAACAATGGCAAAGTAAAAATAAAAAAACAAGTTCTCTAAAACAACACCCATTCTCAAAGGGCAAGAAATTAATAGAAATGTAAGCAGTGAGTGCAACTGAAGTTTGGGCCCTGATGAGCTCTAAGTTCCAAGAAAGATGAGGGTTTGATTTCTAAGGGATAAAAGGTTTGTGACATATCTTTCCCAGAGTCAAATTGACTGCTTAAAACAGGTTAGAGTAAAGGTCATTTTTGTTGAGAGTCTAGAAGTCAAAAGATATTCCACAGCCCAAAAATGTGCATTCTCGTGTGTCTTGGAAAATTGTTACATTAATTTCATACTTACTAAAAATAAAAATGCAAATCAGTGATGTGAAAGTTTTAAGCATTTCATCTGGGCATATGATGCCATAATAGATTAAGTTTTTATTCTGCTTTTCAGGTGAAAAAAAATCCTAAAATAATTTATCTTCCTTCTTGTCGATCAAAAAGACTGTACACCAAGGGATAGTTTTCCTATTACCAAATATCCCCCAAATTAAAATTTCTTGCTTTTTATTACTAAATATGCTGCTGTGTACACTGAAGCATTTTAACTTTTATTTTCTCAATTTTTTTCCTCATTCCTTTAAATTGGGACAAAATTCAAATTTAATGGCCTTCTGGAATGCTTCTTTGTTTTACCTTTCCTTGCCACCTTCAATAAACTAAATTACCCCTTTTTAAATTCCTTTTTGCATTTAATTCATATAATATTGCTATTTTGATAGTATTTTAGAAATAAATTACTATACTGAAACATTTCGTGCTTTATACCAGTCTAATTTCATGACCAACATAAATCCACAAAATCACAAATAAATTCTTTAAAGGTGTTTTTCATAGTAAACACAATGGGTTTACCAAAAATTACTTAGTTTTTTTCAATATGATGGCTCTAGTCATACTTAGTTGTCTTGAACTTCATCAGAAACAATTTTGTTAGATTGTATTGTTACAGCTGCCACATCAGCTTGCATTTTAAGAAAGAAACTTAGCCCTGGCTGGTGTGGCTCAGTGGATTGAGTGCCAGCCTGTGAAGGTCACTGGTTGGATTCCAATCAGGGCACATGCTGGGATGTGGGCCAGGCCCCCAGTATGGGTTGCACGAGAGGCAACCACACACTGATGTTTCTCTACCTTTCTTTCTCCCTCCCTTCCCCTCTCTCTAAAAATAAATAAATAAAAACTTAACAAAACTGGTGAATTTTTGTGCAGCCATTTTAATACTGAATATGGAAGAAAATACACAATATTTTTGGCATATTGTGCTTTATTATTTCAAGAATGGTAAAAGCCCAACTGAAACACAAAAAAAGATTTGTGTAGTGTATGCAAAGGGTGCTGTTTCTTGATACTATTGACATTTTGGCCAAGTAATTCTTTTCTGGGGGCTGTCTTATGCATTGGGAGATGTTTAGCAGCTCCCCTGGCCTCTACCCACTAGAACCCAATAGCAGGAGAGAGCTAACATACTCAAAATATCCAAATCATGTAAGTTATTGGTGAAAATGAAAAACGTGTCTTTTTAATTATGAAAAAAACTAAACAAACTTTTGGCCAACCCAATATATAGAACTCCATAACCTTAACTTTGTAGAAGCTTTAAAAACTGGTTTCTAAAAACTATCTGCTATGTCTTCAGAAATCTGTCATTCTACCAGTAGTTCTCAAACTTTCTGGTTTCAGGGCTGTTTCTAAACTCTTAGAAAGAGTTTAGATTACTGAGGTCCCCAAAAAGCTTTTGTACATATAGAATATACATTGTGACATTTACTGTGTTAGAAATTGTAAGAGAAATTTACATTTTAATTGATTTTAAAATAGTAAATTACATGTTAACACAAATTAACATTATATGAAAAACAACTATTTTACAAAAATATAAATAAAAGGTTGATTAGAAGAGAGACCATGTTCTACATTTTCGCAGATCTCTTTAATGTCTAGGTTAAAAGAAGACAACTGGAGTCTTCTATTTGCTTCTACATTCAATCTGTTGCAATATGTGGTTTGGGTTGAAGCATATGCACAGTATCTAGTCTCACAAAGATATGTGGTTGGAAAAGAAATTGTAGGTACTCTTTTATACTTGTCC
Organism: Desmodus rotundus; assembly: GCF_022682495.2. Classification (NCBI taxonomy): domain Eukaryota; kingdom Metazoa; phylum Chordata; class Mammalia; order Chiroptera; family Phyllostomidae; genus Desmodus; species Desmodus rotundus. The sequence continues at coordinate 160,692,651 of NC_071388.1, forward strand.
AAACTTGACAAGTAGCAGTTTCATAAAGGTCTATTGCAATGCAGAATCTGAAACCATATTGGTCAACGTTCTGTATGTTTGTTACTGGTCTACCTCTAATTTTAAATGGATCTTTTACCCATGCATGATTTTGTAACATGAGCTGGTCATTTGAAAACTACTGGTTCACTGAGTAAATCATATAGATCTTCCAAATGTTAGCACATTTCATTATACTATAGTATCCAAAATAATCTTATCTATTTAATATCACTGTCCTTCTCATCAGAAAAGTACTGTATTGATTAACAAGCTATCAAGTTCATAGTCGTAGATTCAAGTTTTCCAAAATTCAAACTTTCACTATAAAACCCAAATTTTACCACTAACAACAAACACTGTCAGTTTTTTTTCCTTTAAGTAATTCTCAATTCATTTTTTAAAGAGAATATCTGTCACTTAAATACAGGAGTCTCCCAATAACCATAGCTTGTCAGTCATTCTTTCAAGTAAAAAGTTTCATGAAAACATCATCTAGTTCAGCTTGCAACTCACACAGCTACAACTGAAAAAAGGTATTTTTTTGTAATACAATCATCGTAAAGTACTTTACTAAAGCATACTTTGTCACAAAAAAAATATTACAAAGACATGCAGCAGAAAATGCAATTCAAAAACACTCATTAGGATGGCTATAATCAAAAAGGACAATGATAAGTATTGGTAAGGATGTAGAGAAACCCTCATATATTGCTGGTGAGAATGTACAAGGTGTAGTCACTTTGGAAAACCATTTTGGAAGTTCTTCAAAATGTTAAACATGGAGTTACCATACAATCTAGCAATTCCACTGCTAAGCATGTAAGAAATTAACAGTCCACAAAAAAAAAAACCCTGTACACATGATGTGCATAGCAGCATTATTCATAATAGCCAAAACATGGAAGCTTTGTCCATCAACAGATAAATAAAATGTAGTATATTCATACAATGGAGTATTATTCAACCACAAAAAGAACCTTGAAAATATGCTAAATAAAAGAAGTCAGACACAAAAAGCCATTATATGATTTCATTAATATGAAATGGAATTCCATTAATATGAAGAGCAAATACAGAAAGAGAAAATAGATTAGTGGTTGCCAAGGGCTAAGGTGGGCGGAGGAATGAAGAGTGGATGCTAATATTGAACAACAATAAAGAAGACAAGGAAAAAAAAAAACTGACCGCTAATAGGTAGGGGGTTGGGGGGGGGGGTGATGAAAATGCTCTAAAATTAGATACTGGTGATGGTTCCACAAGTCTATAACTATATTAAAAATAACTAAGTTGAAAACTTTAAAGGGTGAATTTTATGGTATGTGACTTACCATAATAAAGCAATTATTTTTTTAAAAAACATGCAGCACTCAAGAGTCAAAATTTAGTAAAAATAACTATTTTGACTTGTTTTAACAAATTCTTCAGTGAAATGCATTTCTTTTTTTTTTTTATACTCACCGGAGGAAATGTTTATTGATGTTACAGAGAGGGAGAGGGAGAGACAGTTATGTGAGAGAGAAACATCAATCAGTTGCCTTTGCTCAAAGGCACCCCAACCAGGAACTGAACCCTGTATCCTAGGTGTGTACCGTGGCCGTAATTGAACCCACAATCCTTTGGTGCATGGGACAACACTCCAACCAACTGAGCCACCCAGACAGGGCCAAACACCTTTTTCTTTAACTGCAAGTGCAATGTCATAGAAGAATACAACTAGGATAGTTTTGTGCCACTGTTTTGATTTGTGCTAAGACACAAGCAGTTATAGCCACCATCAATGAAAGTATCAACACAATGAAAAAGGCAAATAACTTGTGTAGTATTATTATGCAGAGTAGTTTGACATCAAGGACCACTAAGAGTCTCAGAGATCCCCCCAGGGGTCCAAAGACCACACTTTTGAGAACTGCTGCTCTAAACCACAGCTTTACTAGACTCAAATTCAATTAAAGGCTTTCCAAGGACAGACCTAAGGCTCCAAGACAATTCCAGTTTTCTAAACGTGTATCACAAATTTCTCAAGAGAAAAAAGGTAGTCTTTATTGTAATAAAAATTATCTCAATAAATTATTTTCATGTGTCCCAATTGAAGAGTTTAGAATCACTGACTTATTGGAAGGTTAAAATCTCCAAAAAAAAAAAAACCCAAATAAAAGAAGGAGAGTGAAAGGATTTTGCACATAAAACAATCAATAAAATGTTACCTAAATAAATAACAATAAGGTAATGATGACAGTATTTTTTTTAAAACTATAATACTTAATTCTTGCAGAACTCTGTTTCTATTCAAAGACTTCTATTCAGAATTCTGAAATTTCTACCCATGCTATCAATAACAACATGTCTAGCACAGCTAAGTTCAATGCCCACTACATACTTATAAGAATAAACTATCACAGAATCAAAGAATTTTAGGTCTGGAAGTTACCCTTGATACAGTTACCTAGTCCAACAACACAATTTTACATGATGAGGAACTGAGTTTGCATGAGAAAAAGTAACTTAGCCAAAATCACATAGCTAGCTACTGGCTGAGACAGCATGTATAATCTTTATTCCCAGTACCATGTTTTTACTAATGCCAACCAGATTCCCCAACCAAATACATTACAGTGCAGAAAACACTTTAACTTACAGGACCACCAAGACACTTTACGTGCCAAATAAAAATTTTGTAATGTTTTGTAATATCAATCAAATGAGAAAACAACTACAAAATTGGGTAAGGAAAAACTACAAATATATTGACACGATGGAGAAATAAACCCTTGACTTCAAAAACCACAAACTTTCAATGAAGAACAATTTGGAAGGCACTTGGATGTCTACTTTTCATACAAACGGGGCAATTTATCATCACCTTTAAAGATAAAGACATAGTGATAAACAACTAAAGCAAAAAATTTCCCAACGTATTAACATAACACTGAACCTATCTATGGTACGACATGACTTAAGACTTACCTGCAGGACTGTCAGCATTCTCTCCTGGGTGTAGCTGTATACCTGTAGAATCTATAGAGTTTACTGTAACTGTCTGTAGATTTGGCAACTGACCAGTGCTTAGACTAACTGGAGTTGAAGTCAAGGCTCCACCTGCTGCAACTTGACCAAGCGTGAGTGTCTGAACAGGCGTCAAAGTTATTTGTTGGGCAGCAGTATTCTGTATTTGCAAATTCTGCAAGTTCTGGACCCCTTGTACTTGAAATGTTTGCCAAGTTATCTGTCCAGAAGGGGTCACTGTCTGTGCCTGAATTAAAAAGGTTCCAGGATTCAGCTGCAACTGAAGATTTTGCAAAGCCTGTTGTGATATATTTTGACCACTGGCTTGCACACCATGGATTGTCTGTGGTGTAATACCTTGCACAATTTGGGCTTGACTGGTTGGCTGCTGAGTCTCTTGAAGTTGTAGATGTTGTACAACAGGCTGTGCCGTAGAAACCTGAATATTCTGAGCCTGTGCCTCTTCAGAAACAGGCGACTGGATATAATTTCCCTGAAGATCTGAAGAATGAACTTGCCCACTAGAAGTAGTCAAGTTATTTGTGTTTTGTTGCAATATACCTGTACTATCTATAGTGACAGGCAACTGTGATGAAGAGGACGTTGGCACAAATAAATCTGTATCGGTATTAGTTTCATTAATATCAGGAGAAACCCGCTCACCAGTCCTTTCTGAATTGTCTGAACTATCCATAGCTTGTCCTGTGTTTATCAAATGTCCATCGGCATTAATGCCTGCAGTCATTGTCTGAGAACTGCTCGAGAGTCCCAAAGAATCTAGATCGACACTATTAATTGGTACAAAGGTAATATTTCCTGGCAGACCAAGAGGCACATTAGCAACTACTTGGGTTTGGCCAGGAAAAGATGAACCACCAATTGCAACTCCCTGAACCTGGACTTGACCAGTCTGTGGTATGAGATTCTGGATATTAGCAGGAGGTGTTCCAGAGGCAAGCAAGGTCTGATTAGAGCCAGGAATGATCTGAATTTGACCACTTTCTTGATTTATACCTCCATTATCTGAAGTGCCTGTGAAACCAATCTGAACCTGCTGACCATCTGTGGACTGAATCTGTGGTATTACTTGATATTGAACATTGGACACTGTACCATTCGATGACTCTGATCCTGGTGTAACTGAAAATATTTGTTGATTCTGCAAATTCTGAAGGGGAAGAACATACTGCCCACTAGAAGTAGCAGCACTTGGAATCTGTACTAGATTACCCGCTTCATCTTTTATAGTTGTAGGTGTGGCTGACAAAACCTCCCATCGGTTTGGTGCTCCTCCTAACTGTGCAGCAGCCAAATCACCTGTCTGGATGAAGAAAACAAAAAATGCTTTGTAATATTATTTGTGGAATAGTCTTTGCTTTATGACCACACACTAAACCTTTTTTGGGTGGGGCGGGGGGAAGAGGCAGAGATACATGGATTGACTGCCTCACACAAATGCCCTACACCCCAACCGGGGACCAAACCCGCAACCCAGGCACGTGCCCTGACCAGGAATTGAACCCGCAATTTTCTCTTTGCAAGATGATGCCCAGTTAACTGAGCCACACCAGTCAGGGCCACAAATTAATCTTTTAATCCCTCATCTATGGTCTCTAATGCTATACAGTTAGAAATAAATAAATATAAGTGGCTAGAAAAAATTATGAATAGCTCAAACGAGACATACCTCAACCACTGAAGTTCAAAAAATTATACAATATACTAAAAATTATCACTTAATCAGATGCATTATAAATAAGAAAAAAGAAACAATGCAGTGTTAATCAAACCATCTGAATTAGAAAACTTGAGATTTGTATATTATTAGTATAAACCTTAAATCAAACAATTAAATTAACCCTTTTATGGCATGTATTAATGTACTCCAGAGCAAAGTCATGGTTTGGGATATTCTATTAGCAATCCTTCACTTTTCCCATGAACTACTTAAAAAAATATGACACCTCTAAAATTTATTAAGGAAAGGTTACTGCCCTGTGACCACATGGCAAAGTCACCCCATCTGAAAAGTTTTTCTAGCATCTAAGAGCTGAAGGATGACTGTGGCATTGCCTACTACTCTATTTAAGTTTTCAGTAAAGTGCCAGGCATATGCATTTTGCATTCTGTGACCTGGTGGAGTCTCAGGTATCATCCCCGTATTTTACAGATTAAGCAATACTGGAAAAATACCAACATAGAAAAGCAAAAAGCAGTAAAATCCTACATCTCAATGTTAAAGGAGATTTTCCTTTTTAGGGTATAGTAACAGTAATGTCTAACATTTGAGCTGTTCTTTTACATGGCAAGTACTATAATCAGGACTTAGAAAATTTTATCATTTACTCCTTACAACAATCCTATGAGGAAGGTGTTACCATTATTTCCGTTTTACAGATGAGAAAATTGAGGGACAAAAATCACATAACTATCTCATGCAAAAACAAGATATATAACTAGGCCAAGTCTAACTCCAGAACCCAGACTCTTAAATACTATATGACACTGTCTCCCACTAAGACCAGCGGGTAAAGACATGGAGAATGGGACCCTACCCTATATTAATTACTCACCATCAAAGTAAAACCATTTCTATCCCACTTTCCTTCTAGATCTTTATATGTTATCTCCTGAAATGCCACATACCAGCAGACAATGAGAACATAAGCATATCTAGCCCAGCATTCTCAACCTAGGATCCACACCTGAGTTTCAAACAATCTTTGAATGCTCTAAAGCAGCGTACCAACTTTTTGAGAAAGTGCAAAGTGCAGTTGGGGAGGGGAGGGAGAATGGGAGGAAGGCAAGATAACCTAGAATTTCGTATTTTCAAAGGGGGTCTGTGACCACAAAAAAAGTTTATAAAAGAAATTACCTAATCTTCATGCAGATACATAGTTAAAAGTATGTATTTCAATGGATAAACCACAGTATTAATGACTCAATTCAAGATATTTGTGCATATTTATCAAGATGAAATAAGCATATGAGTAATCAAGAGATACAATCTTTCCTGTCAAATGGCTCACAATCTAGCCAAGCAGCCATACACATACATGCTACTATGTACTAACAGTGGTGTACACTAGCCACATGATCAAAATGCTATTTGAGAACACAGAAGATTGAAGAGATTTCATATAAGAGATATTTAAAGTAATCTTAGAATAAAATTTAAGAATCCATTCTGGACAATTAGGAAATAGAGATAGAAGCATCAATAAAGGTATAAAAACAATAAATTCACAGACAAAAAGAAACATGTAGTTTGGTATTCAAGAGAGGATCCAAAAAAGGCTCAGGTGCAGAGAAAAGTAATGGAGAACAGAACTAGACATTTTTATCAAGGCCTGTAATAAATGGCTTTGTAGATTCCGCTAAAGAGTTTGGACTTTATCCTACAGATAGTGAATCAAAACTATAAGAGGTTTTTAAGCAAGTTAGTGGTGCAATCAGATCCGTTTTATAAAGATAAACTAAGGCCCAGTGAGGAGACTAAAAGGAGGAAGAGAGAGAAGGCATAGAAACTGTGGGACCAGTACAAACATCTAACCCTGAACTGAAATAATCATTTAAATACCATCTTTTAAACTTATCAAGTTATTAAAATGAAGCACCAGACATTAAAGTGATGTCATTCAACTTCTATCTGAAACAAGAATTACAAGTTTAAGTCATCTTTCCCTATATTAGTCTCTTGATATTTTAAATAAAGTAAAAATAAATCTGTACTTTATACTGAAATCTGCAGTAAAGTATATCTAAAATCTAACCCTTATCTTAAGGTTATCAATAACCTTTAAAGAATCAACTGTTGAATTTTTTCTGTTCAGCACAAAATTTGTAACTATTCAACTTATATCAAACAATATAGTGTCATATACAAATTAATTTCACAATACTGGCATTTAGACCCTTTTTCATCTTCAAAAAAAGGTTATTTTATGACAGCTAAAAAGTATTCTTTTTACAATATAAAAGGCAGGTGTATTCAACCATTATTTAATAGGTTTCCAGTCAAGAAGTTCTTTGAAATACAACTTCTCAAATGACAATTCTAAGTAAATACCACCCAAGTACCACCATTCCCTCTTCAGAAGCTAAATAGAAATAAACTGTCACACCACTTTTTCCGGTCACTAACTAAAGGGAATCCCCCCCAAAAAAGAAATTAAAAAAAAAGGAGAAATCCCCAAATTTAAGACAAAAGGATATATTTAAACTTTTTTAGTAAACCTACAGTGAAAAACATATATAAAAAATAACTGCCCTAGCTGGTGTGGCTCACTGGGTGAAGTGCCATCCTGTGAACTGAAAGATCACTGGTTCAATGCCCAGTCAGAGCACATGCCTGGGTTGCAGGCTAGATGCCCAGTTGGGGGCATGAGAGAGGCAACTCATCCATGTTTCTCCCCCTCTTTCTCCCTCCTTTCCCCTCTCTCTAAAAAATAAATAAAATTTTTAAAAAACTAAAAAAAATATTGATGAAGCACAAGCCTGGGGGGGAGGGGGGCTGGGAACAGCAAGAAATAATTTAAGAAAGAAAAAACAATAAGAAAGATTTTTCTTTAATGAAATAATTTATAGTTTGAAAAGGCTTAGTGTTGTTTTTTTTTAATGGAATGAGGGAAAACACTGAATTAGAAAACTCGACTTTCATGATTTTAAGCTAAGGTTATACTTGAGTAAGAGAAGTATACTGCACTAGACAGGAAAAAACTCAGAACTGAGTTCAATCCTAGCTAGAACTGTAGAATTGTGTGTGCTTTAGAGGACTCAATTTTATTACGTTAAAAATGGGAAAAATATTACTTTGTAAGGGTTATACATTATAGTGCTTTACAAACTATAAAGTACTACACTATAAAGCACTATGTAATCGTATCATTATGATTACTAAGATTTTAAGAATAGATTTGAAAACTATCCATCAGATGCCTAGCACAATTCCTGGTGCAAAGATCAGTAAGTATTTGTTGAATGGATAGTTAAAGCTATCTTACTTTAAAACGATTGCAAAGAAAATGATAGAAAGAATGGATCAATAAAACTGATTTTGAGATATTAGTCCTCTATTAAAAAAACCTGTATCAATTTTAAAACTATTTATTTCCATAATTCCACAATGAAAAGACCCAAATATTTTATACTACAAAGCCTACTAAAACCATTTGTAAGAGAAATTTCATCAGCAGCACACCACTGAAAGATATAAACTACACAAAATACCAGAAGGGAAAGGGACAAATTATAAAATCATCTGAGACCAAAGACAGCCATAAAAACGTTTGCTGCCAGGCTATTTGGAAACACTATACAGTGTACAAAGAGAGAGAGAAAAAAATCACATAACTCAGGCAAGAACTGGTACTTGGTTTAGGATCAAGACAACCCTCTACATAAGCTTCACACTAAAAGAAAAACCCACCAGAGTTTCTCTCAGTAACTCTAATATTCTGATTGGACACCTAACAAACAAAATACTGTCTAACATGGAAGCCCGCATTATTGTAAAAAGTTAACTGAAGGTACTCTGAGGCCCCCTCTGCATATAAATACATAATCACACAGTGAAAAGGACCACAACTAAGAGTAGCCCTGGGACTTTGCTAAAGCAATTCATTATTAGGGCATTCTCCAGTATAACCAGGCATAAAAATGGGGACTCCGGGAAAGTTGGAGTTAGAGAAAAGAAAAAAAGAGATTACCTTTTCAGATAATACCTGTAGATAGGGAAAAAGAAAAAATTCATACTACTTATTGCATAAAATTTGAAAAGTATTAACTTCTCAGTTAATAATACTTTTATGAAAGTACTATTCATAAAAGTATTATTGCCTTGCCTGTTTTGTCTTTCAAATGGCTTTACAAAAAACAAAACAGGCAAGGAAGGAGTGTAACCAGAAACAAGAACAAGTGCAAAGCTAAAGTGGAAACAAGCAGGAAAACTATTCTTAGGCAAGTACTCAAGTTTCTTAAAATCTTCAAGGAATACTAAAGAACTCAACAGACTTCAAATAAAAGCAATTACCCAATAAATTCATTACAATGGCAATGCAGGTCTTATTTTAAGTACCAATAAAAATAAGCTTTTTAAAATAAGCTACTATTCATTTTCTTAGCTCACCAACATTTATATACTATATTAATGAACACTATATTTACTACCTAAACTGAAGATCAGGCAACAACTTTGATGTTTCCATGTGCAGTTTATTACACTACAGTACAAATGAAAAAAATTAATTATCCACAATTACACATAAATGCAAAATGGACACGCTAATACTGCATAAAGGTCTACTGTATTCCATTTCCTAATTTATTACAAAAATTAACTATATAACTTGTAATAATAAAGTAAAAAGGAGCCCTGCCATCAAACCAACCTTGGGAGCCCACGTTTTTAATAGGGCAATACAGCTGAGATTGCTTTGTGATTACACCTATTCAGTACTGTACTGAGGGTATCCATTCTTGGCCAGGATCCAGGATGAACCCATGTCATATTATAACAAATTCTAAATTCAAAATATGGAAAGCAAATCTCCAGTGCAGGTGATTGGTTTTTCAGTGACCTTTTAATGTATCAAATCCTAAACTGGCATAAAATTGAAATGTACCTATACATTTCACTAGATTTTAAACACAACAATGCTATATGCAATGTGGTATATTCTGGATTGGATTCTAGAACAGAAATGGGCATTAGTGGAAAAACTGGTGAAATAAGAATAAAGTCTGTAGTTAATACTGTGTTGTTGTTAATTTCCTAGTTTTGACAAACATACCATGGCTATATTAACATTAGGGGAAGCCGGATGAAGGGTATAAGGTAACCCTCAGTTCTACCTTTGCAACTTTTCTGTAAATTTAAAATTCTTCCAAAATAAAAAATTTTAAAAACACAGCTATAAAAAAGGCTCTCTACAGACTTCTCAAGATTCCCAGTAATTTGAGAAAAGTAAGATTATCTAAGCACATTTTTAAGTGGAAAAAAATGCCCATGGAATCATTTCAATTCTGTCATTTTCTGAGATGTGCACGTCTGAAATTCATTTGAACAGGAAAAAAATTTTCCCATTTGCTAAGGCAAAAACATTCAAACCAGTCTTATGAATTTTACTCAGTGAAAAATTGTATGGACAGGTACCAAACATACAAAGAAAAAAAAAATGCCCCAACTGATTCTAGTTCATGTTCATCTAGAAAGAAATATGTATCGACAGAGATCTGGTAATTCAGAGGAAGAGGAGCTGAAAAAGCATGTGAACAACTTTCCTACATGTGATATATGGCCACAGTAGGCTACACTGGAGATAATATTCAATTCCCAGGGCTGAGATTCACACATACATGGACATATACGTATTTTCTACACATAACTTCCTCCTTCACTTCTCCCCTCCCCCATCAGTGAGCTGATACCTAAACTTGGTAAATTGCTGTTACAAGAAGTGTTCTGTTCCAATTAGAAATATTAAAAAGTACAAGCAATCTGATTTGCAATTTTACTTATACAGTGGTCTCAATTTTCTTGGCACTGTAAAACTACAGAAATATAATTCATAAAAAAGGCTTACCAATCCATAATTGTTTAAAAGTAACAATGCCTCATACAAAGATAATTCTATGCTTTTACATTTTAATCTGCTTACAAAAACACAAGACCTAAAGTCATACTTTTTAAGACACTAAAACCATTCACATCCCTCTAGAATATAACGAAGTACTAAAATTGAAAATACATTTAACAATATAGCTTAACTTTAGCTTCACTTTTAATGCCTAGAAAGATTAATTACCTGAAGACTATATCAGATACCAAACTTTGCTGTCTACAATGACTAATTCAAAATCAATTCCTATAATCATCTAAAAGATTGAGATTTCAATTACTTTAATAAATAAACACATTTATGTGTTAAACTAATGCAACAGCAATGATTCAAACAAACATTAAATTCACAAATAACAGTCCTAAAAAATGTTTTCTAGATCATACGAATTAAGCCCTCATAAAATCCTGGTCAGCTCCTCCCCATGCCCCAGACACTCTAAAAACACTACAAAAAGAATCCCACCACGTCCTATCAGGCTAGGCAATCACAATAAAACGAAAATAATGGCTCTGCCAACGAAATTCAAGTATGATGTGCATTGGCATGCATGTAAGTACAATTTCTTACATGTACTTTTATTCTTAACACTGGTATTCATATTCAATTTCAAAAGCCTAAGTGTTATCTAAGTCACTTCACCGACTTCAACAGTCGCTAATTGAGCGTTTCACTTATTCCACTTATGAAAAATTACTGCAAAATTAGTGCCTGCAAAAACTAAAATTCAACAATGTAATGGCCATTGAAAAACCACTCAAAAAGTGTCCGCTCCTGCATAGAAAAGGATAATTCAAAGAGTAAACCCTTCATTCCTTTCTTTTAAACGATTTACGGTTTCAATCAGTAACATCTAGTAACTTTCAGCAAAAAAGCTCCAGGTTCAAAAACACTAAAAGCTGAAGACACTGCTGCCTCTGTAGTTCATACTATCTATGGCCGATAGGCTGTGCTTGAAAATTTTGTAGTGTTCAGCGAAGGAGTTTTCAGCAGTGATATGAATTGCTCAAACATCCATTTTGGAGTCCTCCACCCCCACCCTCTCAGACTTCATTTTGTAGTGATTTTGGAACGAGGTTCCGCAGTGACAATTTAGAGAAAGCCTGGGTTGGCTTCTGATCCAAACAGGCTGCGAATGAGCAGGAAAGGGCGCCCAGGCTGCGCGATCCGTCCGCACCCGGGAAGGCGCGGGCGCCCGGCAGGCCTTGGGGGCGGCGGGAGCGCCACAGGCCCGGGATGGCGGGCGCTGGGCCTCGGCGGGGGCGGGCGGCGCGCACGCCAGAGACTTACCGCTCCGGCCACTGCGGCGGGGACCCCAGCTGCGGCGGGCGCCTCCTCCTCGTCGTCGCCCGGCGATGGCGGCCCAATCTTGCTGCAGGTAGCGGCCAGCAGAGCGAGCGGTGACGGCTGAGTGTCCTACCCCCGATGGGCGGGTTCAGAGAGAGAGAGACAGGGGGAGGGGGTGGCGGTTAGGGCCGGGCCGCCACTCACACAGGAAGTGCGACTTGGTCCTCGCAGGCTGCACCCGAACCAGCGCCAGCCCGCGCTCTCCTCCTCCTCCTCCTCCTCCTCCTCCTCCTCGACTCCTGCTCGCACGCACACCCGCTCCACCGTCGCTCCGAGGCGGGCGGCAGGCTGTGCGCCGGGCCTGCACCTTCTGCCCGGAACCCACCTCCGGGAGAGCGTACACACGGACACGCACACGCGCGCACTCACACACACATACACAAAAAGGCTGCGGGAGGGGGAGAGCGGGCGGGGTCGGAGCGTTGGCGCCTCGGGCGGGCAGCTCCCGGGGCGGGGGGGAGGGGAGGAGAGAGGCGCGGAGGGAGGGGAGAGCGAGGGGAGGAGGAAAGCGGCGCGAGGGGGGAGCCGGGCCGGGGCTCAGTCGCTCCTCACCTGGGCCGCCGCCGCCGCCACCGCGCCGTTTCCGTGCTGCTGCTGTTGCTGCAAATACTCGCCGTGGCCGCCGCCGCTACCGCCGCCGCCGCCGCTGTCCACGTCCAAGGCAGCCATTTCCTCTTGTTTCACGGGCTTTTCGGGAGCTGCAGGCACAGCGCGGGGGGGGGAGGGGAGGGGAGGAAGGCGGGTGGAGGAGAGGGAGGGGGCCCGCGGGCCAAGTCGAAATTATTCCGAAAGCCCGGACCGAATCCCCTTCCCCTCCCCCACCCGCCCCGCGGCGGCGGCGGCGGCGGCGGCGGCGGCGGCTCCCTCCTCCCCTCCTCTGCTGCTGCCCCGCCCGCCGCTGCCTGTAACCCTCCTCCTCCTCTTTCCCTCCTCCTCCTCCCCGCGCTGCCCCTGCCCCCTCTCCTCTCCTCTCCTCCCCTTTCCCTTCGCGCCGCTCGCTCTCACTCGCGCTCGCTCCTCTCGCACCGTCAGTCACTCACACGCTCGCCCCGCCGCCCGCGCCCGCACACAGGGGGATGCGCTCCCGGCGGACCCGGCCGCCCGTCCCGGGGCCCAGCAGGGACACGGCGTTGCTGGGGCTTGAGGGGTGGACGGTGGCTGGCGGGGAGGGGAGGGAGGCGAAGGGGAGTGCGGCTTTCTGCCTCTCACAGACACTCGGTCGTACACACGGGACTGGAGCCGGCGGCGACGGCCCGGGGCTGGCTGTGGTCGGCGGCGGCGGCGGCAGCAGCAAGGGTTGCTCTCGGCTTTACGTACCGGTCATAGTGTGTTTAGGACACCTCAGGCGGGGCTCCCCGCCGCCTTACACATGGTGAGGAGCGAAGGCGGCGGCGGCGGGAGAGGATGCGGGAAGCGGCGGCGGACACGGCCGGAGCGGTCCGGGGATTTTTTTTTCCTATTTTGATTGACTGTGCGGGAAACACAAAAGGTGGAGCCTCCAGCCCGAAAGGGGGGAAGAGGGTGACAGCCCGCCCGGAAGTCCCGCCCCTCTTCTCCGCGTTCATTCGCCTCCACGCTCTCTGTCGTCAGTGCTCATTGGTCTGGACGCCCGTCCGTCGCTCGGCCAGGCGGCGCGCTTCCTGTTTGCCCCGGGGTGGAAGGGGAGAGACAATGAGCGGCCTTGGCGGCGTAGGCTTCCGAAAGCGGCCACGGCTAGCCTGTTACCCCGCTGTGCCCGACTCGCACGCCGGCTGCCGCTGCCAGGCCCGAGGCGTAGGCCTCTTCCACCTCGCAGGCACTCGAGTCAGGCCTCGCTAGGCTGGGGAGGAAATCTGTCCTAGGTGGCTCAGCTCCACTCGACGGTTCTTCCATCCCGGTGGCAGCCTCGGCCGGATCTCCCCAGGGCCTCGCGCTCTCGGAACCGCCGCTTCCCTGCATGGCCAGAAGGCCGCCGCCGCAGCTCAGGCCTGGGGCTGCTGCTGTGGCCGCTGCTGCTACTGAGCAAACCAGACCCGCCCCGCGAGCCCGGGGGGAGGGAGCTGGTATTGGGGGAGACACCCCCTCCGAGGCTGGAGGAGGATTTTCTCTCACACACATTCAGCTCAGAGATTCACAGTCCCAGCAAGCTCGGTCCCATCCCCTTTAGCCCCAGGTTTCCATTTCATCTCCCACTTATATATAGCCTGGAGGCCAGCATTTAAAAACAAAAAAGATAATTCACCCCAGATAGAGCAGAGCTTTCTTTGTTGCCAGTGGCACCAAAACAGACACTTAATATATTTCATTTCATACGTGGTGTGTGTGTGAGTGTGTGTGTGTGTGTGTATAGTCAAGGGTGCAGAATCCTTTTCATAAAAAATCCAGTCATATAATCACATTCCCTGCTTCTTAACCGTCTTGGTAACAGGTCAAACATGAAAAACCCATCAACATTTGCCAACATTTTTAAAATAGTGAATCTCAGCGAGTATTGTTTTGCTTGGAACATTTTAGTAATACTTTAATTTAAAATCTCGGTTCACTTACTTGGTTAGGTTACCACTCCTTTTCTCTTTGGCATCCCTGACATCTTGCTGTCATCCTTGGGAGGAAAGTGGTCATGTTTTACGTGTAAGTTTTGCCAGCTAAGAGAAATCTATGTCTGCCTATTACCTTTAATGTAATTGCCAAGAAAGGTTAAATTCAAGAGGTGGAAATGCTGTCCATGATAGCCTTTTCATAGAAATCTGACTCAAACAAGAATTAGTAGTGTTCCAATTATTGTGATTATTATATTTTGTGGACAAAGTTGTGCAGGGAGGATGGGGTTGTAAAGTCCAGCGCTTGAACTACATTTGCGTGTGTGAACTAAAAAGAATTCCTAATCCATTTGTGAGTTTTGTGTCTCAATTTTAAAGCACTTAAACTTTCAACCTATTGGCACTTAATTGTACAAAAGATAGAACTTCCAGGGAAGTGACTTAAAAATCACAAAAAAGCAAAAACAGGACTTGAAATTATGACTCCAAGAATTGGGTTGATCTCTTTCAAAAGTAAGGCCTTTTAGTGTCATAATTTAAGTTGACAAATCACTTTAAAAGGTAAGTAGTTATACAATCTATACTATTTTACACTTCAAAATTAAAGGAAAATTTTAAAGAATAAGCTGATTGTGGGGGCGGATAGAAAGAGAGAGGAGGCTGAAGAGGACTAGTGAAAACAAGTTGGAGAGTGGGAGGGCAGTACAGTATCATCGCTCTTCTACGGATTGTTCATTAGAGGATAGCTCTCGAAGGAGAGGTTTTTTCAGGTGTTTTTCCAGGAATGGGGATGTGTTTTTATGGGTCTAAGCATACTACTTCCATGTCCCTTTTACAAAGTCTTAGTCCAGCCACCCATAGAGAGCAAAGTACCTGGCCACAAGACGTCAATTCATTTCCTCGTTGATGGAAGAGGAAAAAGGAAGTCATTTTCAGACCGTTTTGGTCCATCGACCATTCTGACAAAATGTAAAAATATTTCATCTACTCTTTCTGAAAAGAGAAAATAACTTACCAAAGTTAACAATTCAGCTTTTTATGCAGTGTTTTAAAGAGATACATGTGCCAAAAGTATCAAAATCAGGTTCATAGGACCCTCTCAGACCACACTTAAAAGAATGATTGCTATGGAATATTAAGAAGGCTGGAAACAGTTTCTGGAAAGCATGCCTTTTCCAGTACTATAGTCAAATCTTGAAATACAGTTTAAATTAATTAAAAGCTACCTGTTTTCTCAGTAGAAGTCAACCTGTTAATGGCACCTACTGCTACATTACATAGGAATCCAGAATTGCAGTTGCTAATCAGAAAAGCACTGTGCTGGAAATTACACTTTCTCCTTCCCAAAGGCGGTTTGAGGAAGCTCTGTGCTGGTCACTCTTTACATCACAGTAGGAGATCTGAGTGTCACTCTATTTTCCCTTATCCTCAATTTCCTCACTTTTTTTTTTTATCTTATATGTGTTTTTGTAAACTTTCTTAAATCCTTTGGAAACTGACGAATATCAAAGGGCCTTAAAGACTTCTATCTTCAACCTCCCTTTTCTCTACAAAGAGAACACTAAATAACGTTTGGTTCACATCTGCAAGAGCTTACCCATTCTGTATTAAAAATGGCCAGAGCCCTAGTTACCTGAGCCACACCTGAAGGGCTGCCCTTCCTTCCCAGTCAGTCCCTACTGCTGTTCTTCCCTCCTGAGCATTTAGTAAGTGAGCCACATAAAATTGCCAGTATTCAACCATTTCTTTTCTAGAAAGGTGGCAGTTTTGTATAGGTCTACCTAAATCAATGTCTCCTTTAAGATAACCTTTGTTTCTGTGGTTATAACCCTCCTTTGACCTGGCCCCCTGGGTCTCTAACCTGTTCACACTGGATTCCAGGAATCTTCAAATTTGTTCTGTGTACATAATCACTACTGTATTTTAGAAGCATTCTAACTGACATTGACTAGGTATTCTTAATGACTTAACCGCCTTTATATTCCTTACCTCCCCTACTTTCTCAGAAGTATACCTCAAAAGCCATATCTCTTGTCATTTTTTTAAAGATTGTATTTATTTTTAGAGAAATAGGAAGAGAGAGAGAAAGAGGGATAGAAACATCGATGTGTGAGAGAGACATTGACCAGTTGCTTCTCCCACATTACCAACAGGGCACCTGGCCCATAACCCAGGGCCCAGACTGGGAATCAGACTGGCAGCCCTGTGGTTCACAGGCTGGTGCTCAATTCCCTGAGCCACACCAGCCAGGGCTTATTTTTTCTTAATCTACCAAATGTTTTCTTGAACGTTTACTATTTGTGAGTTCTTTCACATCTTTGCCCCATAGAGCCCTAGGGGTTAAGTATCATAGGTTTATCATTTTATAGGTGAAGAAACTGGGGCTTAGCAAGATTATGGGATTTGCTTGGTGTTATTTTCAAATATGTGGCAGATCCAAGCCCACATGTGCCAGTCACCAGTCAACATATCAAGTGTGCTTCAATGGTCCGCTTAAGAAATTCACCTACCCACCATGTAAACAATAAAAAGATAAAGAAAAAAAAGATAAAATTGGCACGTATTTGTAAGGAAGGTCGTTTTTAAAGCAAGTCTTTTACAATGTTAGCTCCTTCTGTTAGGGATCATATATTTTGAATGCTCTAACCAATACCTAATATGTTGAGGATGTTTAATACTAATCAGAAAGATTATCAACAGTTATCTTGTGGGAAAATAAAGGATGGCTAGAAAATTACAATTAACCAATAAATATTGTATGATAACATTTCTTCAACCTCATAATAGTTCACCTCTTTCAAGATCACATTTCCCAAATGAGTTAGACCCTCATTTGCATTCGAGCTCCATACCAATGATATCATCATGGTACAAAAGGACTTATGTTTTTATAGTTCAAGAAATCCCATGCCTTATCCAGGCTATTGACAGACATCCCTGGGTATTCCAAGTTTTCTAATTATCCATAACACACATGAAGTCACCTTCACGTCAGTCAATGAGCTTCATCCACTGACAGATTTCTGAGTTGGTGCAGTTTTCTCAAAAAGGTGGTTTACATATTTCTACTTTGTTAATCTGTCTTAGAAGGACATAGAATGCTAGAATGTGTCATGTTAATTACCTTTCTTAGAACAGTATAGAATGCTAGAAATTATCTTGGTTGTAAATTAGCAAACTTACCAAGGAGCTTTACTTAACAATTCTAATAAGTGACCTAAGGTTATTTAATAAACAACCTTAGATGCCACGAAGGTGTGGTGTCCTTAAATGATGACAAACAACCTTCAGCATGAAGTGTATTTATACTTCATGAGTCAATCCCTGTCTTAGAATAGGATTTGTTTCTGTCCTTTAATCCTATAAATCAGACATATCCATCAACTAGTTCCAAAAGAGCCAGTCATACCCAAGGCCTAGTTAGAGAAGATAAGAGGAAGGGGAAAAAATAAAAAAAGGCGGCAGAGAGAAAGTTGGGTAGAAGTGTAGAAAACATTGAAAACTTTTTATCTGCCTTTGAAGGAACAGAATTTTTCCAGTTATCCCTAAAATGGCTGAAATTCTGCACCATGATATCACTCCATTTCAACCCAAGAGCAGAAAAAAATAAATGCAATTATACACACAAGGGTGTGTATGTGTGAGAGAGAGATATATAATCATAATATATAATTTAGTATATAGTGTAATGCACAATGATTCATAAAATTATGTTATATTCATTAAACAACATTTAAAATAAATGAAGAGAGATGATTCATCATGGATAAATCTCAAAAATAATGAGTGAAAAAGCTATTACAGCAGGACAAACAGCAGGATAAATGGTAATTTTTATAAAGTTTTAAAACATACAAATGTATAACCTGTACTATACATGGATACATATATGTAGAGTAAAGCTATAAATTCTTGCACGGGAATGATAAATGTTAAATTTTAAATGCTGATTGCTCTTGGTGTGGACAGGAGAATGAGATTTGAATGAGTATCCCAGGGGCTTTGTATTCGAAAGGTTTCCTTAAACTAGGCTAAGTATATTATTATTATGATATTGTTCTCTATTACTACTTTGCCTGAAATACTTCATAATCATTATTTAAAAACAAAATGAATAAGTTAATAAGTGAGTCCATGGTGGAGGTAGCAAAATAAGCATGCTCAGGAAACTGATTGACCCAAGGAGTAGAGGGGAGGGAAAGAATGATTCACATGTGACTAAGTTTTCCAGGTTTAGTAACTGGAAAGATGAGCTGGAATAAAGAATGTGAAAAATGGGAATGGGTATGGGATGGACAATCACAAGTTCGGTTTTAGATGTGTTGAGTTGGAGGTACTAGCAGGATATCCATGATATATACAACAGACTAGTATAAATTTGAACCCAGATCTCAAACGAGAAGCAAGTGCAGGGCATGGATTTGGGAGCCTGTGAAATAATAAAAAATATATATTGGTCTCTGCCCCTAGTTCCTAGCACAAAGCTCCTAAAACTCTTGTGACTACATAAGTGATAAGAGCACTAGGTGCAGCGTTTGTTCAAAAATTTGGTCTTTGACCCTGGATCTTGACACAGAACTCCTAAATCCCTTGGAATTTCCTGGGTGATAGGAGCTTCTTTTGTACTAATGAGGTGACTTTGGGTGAGCTCCTGGATGGGGGCTGGTCACTGGAAAGACCAAACCATGATTAGAAAGTTAGAACTTTCAGTCCCACCCTGCATCCTCTGGAGAGGGCCTAGAAAATGAATTAATAATCAGTCATGCCTACATGATGGAGCCTCCATAAAAAGCCCTAACGTATGGCGTTTGGATTGCTTCCAGGTTACTGAACACAGGAAGGTGATGGGAAGGCAGCATAGCCAGAGAACATGCGGAAACTCTGTACCCCTGCCCCATACCTCGCCATATGTTTCTCTTCATCTGGCTGTTCATCTGTATCCTTTATGCTAAACTGGTAAACACGTTTCCCTGAGTTCTGTGAGCCATTCCAGCAAATTACCCAACCCCAGGAGCAGTTTGTGGGAACCCAATTTATAGCTGGTAGGTAAGAAGTAGTGCTGACAATCTAGGATTTGCGACTGGTGTCTGAATTGGAAGCAGGACTGAGCCCTCAACCCACAGGTGGCAAACACAAGGCCTGCGGGCTGAATCCAGCCCTCCACCTTGTTTTATCCGGCTGACACCTTGTTTCTACCCAGCAGCAGCCCCGAGCTCTCACTTAACTGTTAAGGAGTAGTTACATTTCTGCAGTCCTGAAATTACATTCGGCCCTTTGAAGGCAACCTTGAGGCTGATGTGGCCCCCGGTGAAAATGAGTTTGACATCCCAGCTTTCCCCTGTGAGAGCTGACACTAATTCCAGGTAGATCCAGGTAGAGAGTGTCAGAACTGAATTGAATTATAGGACACCCAGCTAGTGTTGAAAATTGTTTGGTGCAGGAATAAGCACACACAATTGTTGACCAGAAGTGAAATGTTTTGATTATTGTTGAGTGTGCAAGTACCGAGAGAAATGGAGTTTTTCCTAGACAGAGCCCTTGCCATCTTCACAGGCCTCTGTCCATTTCTCTTCAAACAGGAGAAAGTCTTTCCATCTTTAAAAGCCCTCCATGTGACTCTGAAGTTTCCTCTATAGTCTTCTTTCTTTCCTTGTCCAAGGTTTCAATAACATGCTACTGACTGCCTTCCTAATTTAATGCTACACCCCGTTTCTGTCCTACCAAGCTACTCAAAATTGCTATCTTAATGGTTTCCAATGACTTCTTATTGCCAAGTCCATGGATCCCCCACCCTAATTTTCATTCCTTTTCAGCTCTTCTCAGCATTTGACACTATAACATTTCCTCTCTAAAACTCTGTCCTCCCTTGAAAGGTCATCTGCTCTCTGGTTTCTTCCCAAAGAGTATTTCTCTGTATCTTTGCCATGCTGTTCAATAAAACGATCTGCGGTGGTGGGGACATTCTGTCTGCGTTGTCCATTACAGTAGCCACTAACCACATGTGGCTCTTGAGCACTTGAAATGTGGCTAGTGTGACCGGGGAAGTGAATTTTTAATGTAATCATTATTGTATTTTTTTCCATTACCATTTAGTCCCCTTAGACCCCCTCCCCCCTTGAATTTTCAATTATTTAATTTTAATTAATTTAAATGTAAAGGGCCACATGTAGCTAGTGACTAACTTATTGGATAGTGCAGCTTTAAGGATTCTTTACCTCCTTCCAGCCCCTAAATATGAACCATACTCAAGGCTCAATTTTTGATTCCCTGACCCTTTCTTTGTAAATTCATCCCCTAAAAGCACAACCGTTCCTGCAACTTCAGCCCTATCTCTCCCAAATCTTCAATCCCAGATCTTATCTTTAGTTGTCACCAGAGTTCCAGTTGCACATCCTCCAGCACTGTAAACCCCTCTTGAAGGTCTCACTTTTACTTCAAACTCAGAATGTTCAAAGCTGAACCCATAACTTTTTCTACAGAGCCAGCTCCCCTCTCCCTTATGACATTCTTGTCTCTAACAATGTCCTCATTGTTTTCTCAGACTCCCAGACATGAAATTACCTTTCACACATCCCTCTTTTTTTCCTCCATTGACAGCTGGTTACCAGGTGCTAACACGTTTTCCTGCAGAATCTCTCTCAGCTACCGGTTCATTGAAGTCACAAAATTTATTGAACCCCACTCTGCATGGCCCCTACCCACAAGAAGCCAATAATCTAATTAAGAGATAAAATGGAAACATACACAAATTCAGATGATATAGAAGAGAAATAACAAAATCTAAAGTACACTAGATGCATTAAAAAGTGCCCTCCAATTACCGGAACGCTGGGTATCAGTCAGCTCCTTCTGAAAGAGATCAAAGCATGCTTTGCCCTGGCTGGGCTTCTGCAGCTCTACTTGGTACTCCAGACTTTTCTGCTCCTTTCTGTTCTGCATCTGCCATCAAATTAATCTTCCTCTAGCTTGCTCAAAACACATTAGTGATTCCCATGATCTACCACAGAAAGGGTCTCTCTGGCAACTCCTCTGCCTTATACTTAATCACCCTTACCTCTGAGCAGTTAACTCACTCGCACACCAGAATTGTCTTTTCCTCTCCCCCACCCCACCCTACACACCCACAGTGCTGATGCAAATTCTAACAATTGTATTTTTCTAACAAGCCTTTAAACTTCAAGTCTTAACCTCCTTCCATAAAGCCATTGCTTCCAGCAATCCATAACTCCCTTGCCTTTAACTTTCCATTACACTTAAGAGTAGGCACCCTAAATATTACACTTAATTCATGACAGCCCTGTCACCACTGTTTCAATCTTTAGCATTTTGCGCACAGCACGTCTTACCCTTGTGTGGCTCGGGGGCAGTGGTTCTCAAAGAAGGAGAGTGGTGTGGTTTGCAAACAAAACAGCTCTTCATTGTCCCACTGAGGCTTTTTTTAAAAACTATGACATTAACTTATTTGAATTTCAAATATTAAAGGAAAATGTTAGATTTCTATGCTTTATCAAAGGAGACATACTGTTTATCGAAAGAGTTCAAGAAACAGTTCTACGGTATTGAGCAAATAGAAGATAATCAACAAATATCTATTGAATAACTCATTGATTTCAGTAAGCCACAAATTTGGGTTCTGTTAGGACTGAAGTTTCAGACTTCTTATTTTAATGGAGAAACTTCTAGTAATATGATCTGCTAATTGTAAAGAGGCCAGAAAAATAATATTCACCAGCTCAACAAATGATCAAACACTTGTAAGGAAGCCTTTGAATGTTTTTATTATAAGCCATTTGATACATATAAAATATGTATAAGGTATATGTAAATTATAAAGCCTAATAAGTAGTAAATTAGGTGACCCTACTACCTAATTTAAAATATTTCTGGTACTGATAACTAGCCATAATTTACTCATTTTTTAGTTATCCATTATTTAAGGGTTTTATCATCCTCGACAGTGTGTTACTATTTTTGCTCTAATTATATATACTCCAGTGAGTTATTTTCTTACTCTAGTGTATTAAAAATATACTTACTTTTTTAATTTAAAATATTAATATTTAAGTTCATATTTAAATTCTATGGTTCAGTATTCCTATCTTGTTCACAGCATTTGAATTGTTTTAATTTATTTGCAGTATGCTTGCTTACTCATTTCAAGAGTTTTTACATTCTACCCTGTTTTGAACATTCTGAGTTTGCTGTACTGTGAGATAATCTTTCTACTTCATGCCGCCTCCATGCTTAATTGCATAAACCACTTGTGTGCTTCTGCTCCTAGTCTACTGGAGTCGTTTCATTCCTTCTCTGTATTGACTGTCCCTCCCTCTGGTTTTGTATATCGAGCTTACTGCATGTTCCTTCTTCTACGTCTTCACATGTAGAATGAATAAAATTGGTTCTAATATTGAACCAATATTACAAAGCTCTCTGGAGCTTTGTAAACCATCCATTCCAAACCATGACACACTTGGATATCAGAGTCAATGTTTAATCTACTTAAGTGGTTCATCCCTATACCATACTTCTCTAACTTCTAGGTTAGTTTTCTGTACAGTATTCTTTTCATGGTGCTTTATCCCAAGTAATTGGTTCCGGGCCTCGCTCAGCTGATATCTGTCATTAGACCCAGAGGTTATCTCATATCACTGAGTCAGATAAAATGTGAGTCCATGCTGGCTTTTTAAATTAAATCATAAAGTTCTGGAATTTCCAATGGTTAATTTTCTACAAAATGTGTCAGTGTCCTGTCATCCACTGAAGCTAAACTTAATAATTCTGAATCTTGGATTTGGGCAAAAAAGGACATTTAGGGAATTAACAATAATTTAATATGTATTTTATTTATTATAACATAATAGACATAGATAAAATATTTTAAGTCACCTTTATGTTTATTGATGAATGAATTCAACATCTACTCAGAATAAACAAAAAACTATTTGAGTTACATAGTCAAAATTTAGTACAGTAGTCAAAAATTCATAGAATGGCAACTAAAGAGTAGGTGAGTTTTCCCGTGTGCACATTATACCTTACTATCTAAACGGGTGAAATTGTAGGATACGGATGGTGAAAGACGAAGAGAATAGCATAAGGTCTGTGCAAGGTAGGGTTGAATGGAGTTTAATCATGGAAATTTTTGAGGAGATCAGAGCATACAAAGGAAGGATTAGAAGAGAATGTTATGAAGACAGGTAAAATCCACGGTAAAGCAATGGAATGGAGAGAAGTATAAACTTTATAAAATGTATTTAATGTACATAAAAAATGAATGCATATAAAGAACAAATGAATAAACCCACAGAGTTCCCCACAAAGACATAGCTCTGAAAGTATAACAGCAAGATAATAGAAAAGAGCAGTGTATATATATTTTAAAGATTTTAATTATTTATTTTTAGACAGAGGTGAAGGGAGGGAGAAAGAGAGGGAGAGAAACATCACTCAGTTGCCTCTCCCGTGTGCCCTGACCCTGCAAACAGACCTGTGCCCTGACCAGGAATGGAACCAGGGGACTTCAGCTTTGCAGGACCACTCCGGTCAGGGCAAGAGCAGTGTATATTTGGGTGTGTATGCTTTGTCCGCTCAAAAGCAGGGAGCAGCAGAAAACTGACCATGTAGTAGGACTTCAATGACTTTATTGAATACATGAATATTTAACTTCTTTATGTTTTATTTTTAATTTATTTTGTTATTTTTTAATAAACTTTTTATTTTAGAATACTTATAGACTTAGGAAAAAAAGATCACAAAGATAATAGAGTTCCTACATACCTCTAACCTAGTTCTCCCTAAGTGGGTTAACCAGTCATCCCAGTTTTCCAGGGACTGTCATGGTTTTAGCACCAAAGTCCCACAACCCAAGAAACCCTTCTCCCAGGCAAACTAGGATGGCCGGTCACACTACAATGTTAACATCTTACATGACCGTGGTACATTAATCAAAACTAAGAAACCAACCAACACTGGTGCGTAAGTACCAACTGACCTGCAGGCTTTATTTGGATTCCACCACATACTTAACTGTCTTCTTCTATTCCAGGATCTCATTCAGGACACCACATTGTGTTGAGTCGCCAGGTTTCAGTGTCTTTTAGCTTGTGAGAGCAGTCTTTCCTTGCTTCTCATGGCCTTAACTCTTATACAGAGTAATTATAGCTCTGGCTGGTGTGGCTCCGTTGGAGCAAGCATTGTTCTGTAATGGAAAGGTTGAGAGTTTGACTCCCCCTCAGGGCACATACCTAGGCTGTGGGTTCAATCCCCAGCTGGGGTGCGTATGGGAGGCAACTAATGAATGTTTCTCTCCCTTCCTCTCTCTCTAAAAGCAATGGAAAAAAAAATGTCCTAGGGTGAGGGTTAAAAGAGTAATTATAAAGTATTTTGTAGAATGTCCCTCAATTTGTGTTTCTCATGTTTTGACTGGTGTTGTGGGCTTTGGGGTCCTCAGTTATTTTTAAACTGCAAATGTCAGTGCTTATTTTCACGTTTGCATTAGCTAGTGTGCACTTTAAGTTCCTCAGAATGTCATTTTAATTTTTAAAGGAGATTAAATCACTTGTCCAAGAGTCACAGTAAATTTTTTATTCTAGATATAGCAAATTGCTTCCAATTCAAAAACTCCTGGTTTAAATGTTAAAAATGACAGACCTCATTGCCCAGGTTACCTTTGAAGCCATAAGTCTTCTCCATTGGTATACTCACAGGGTAAAAATACACCACCGTTTGGCTAAATAAATAAAGCTATTGAAGGTTTATTTTTCTAGTTTTGAAAAGAAAATGTATTCTTTGTAGAATATTTAGAAAATAGAGATAATAGCCCTGGCTGGTGTGGCTGAGTGGATTAAGCGCCAGCCTGTGAACCAAAGGGTTACCAGTTCGATTCCCAGTCAGGGCACATGCCTGGGGTGTGGGCCAGGTCCCCAGTAGGGGGCGCACAAGAAGCAACCACACATTGATGTTTCTCTCCCTCTGTTTCTCCCTCCCTTCCTCTCTCTAAAAATAAATAAATAAATGTTTTTGAAAAACAAACAAATAAAAAAAGAAAATAGAGATAATAAAAAGAAAGAAAATTACCTATAATTCCATCACCATAGAACACCCACTGGTTATAATTCTTAACCTTTTTTTTTTTTTTACATCTTTTTACTCTTTTTTCTATCCACATTTTCCCACACGAAAATCGGGTTATACTGTTACATGTTCATTTTAACTAACTTAAAATTTGATATATCATGAATACCCTTTATATAATTAAACACCTATGAAATCATTTTTAAATCCTGCCTAATATTTCAGAGTATAGATGTATTATTGAACATCCTGTAGCTAAATATTTACACAAGCCCATGGTAATGTCTCAATGTTAAATTTCTTTAAGTGCACTTACTGTAACAAGGGGCATACACAATTTTAAGGCTTCTCATGCACATGGCCAAATTGCCCTCCAGAGGGTTCTACCAATGGATACACTCACTAGCAATTTGTAGAAGTACTCGTTTCTCCACATATTCACCCACATGTTTATTTTTTTTAACACCAATTTGATAAACATTTTGCATTTTTGTTTTAAGTTGCATATTTATTACTAATGAAGGTGAGCATTTTTGTATGATTAGTGCCACTTGTATTTCTTATACTGTGCATTACTTGTTTACACCTTTTATCTCATTTTCTATCAAAGCATTCTTCATTTTCTTATGTATTTGAAAGTACACATTAACAACATTAAACTTTTCCTCTCAGATGTGAGTCAAATATTTTTCCCAGTTTTTCATTTGCCTTTTAATGATATTTTGATAATCAGAGGTATGAATTGCTCTCGTTTGTTTTCTGCCTTTGGTAGTGGTTTTCTGTTTTCTGTCTGGTTTTGATTTGCCTTGAATATTGAACTCTGATGGTCCTATTCCGGGCAGCTCCTAGTTGAGTGGAGCAATCCCCTCACCCAGCGGTTTCAGCACAGGTTAACTGTTCCCTTCCTCATGAGGCGATACCCTGTGTGCTCACAATCCCAAGCTTTAGAGAAAAAAAAAGAAGTGAAAACAAATGGAATAGCACACTGCCCTCAAAGCTGCCAATTTCAGGCTGCCACCCAACCTCCAAGGAAATAAATTCCAAAGACAGTAATAACTCAGAAAAAAGAAAAGGAAAGGAAAGGGGGGAAAAAACCCATCCTTTAAGACAATTCAGGTCCTAAACCTCAAATTCATCTGTTTTAACAGCATTTGTACAGTACAGCGTGGGGAGCCCCAGCCCACTGTTTGTGAGCACCCCTGCCTCCAAGTGCTTCCCTGGGGCTCCCGGCTCCCTCTGAGCAGAAAAGAGAGCCTGGGTCCTGAAGTCCGACTGGGGAGGCCTGTTTCCTCTTCTCGCCTTCATTGTAGGGCTTCTCCAGCCTGGACAGTTTCAGGGCAAATGCTGGGACTGACAATTACTAGAAACACAAAGATTGAAAAGCCTTCTTCTCTCTCTCTCTCTCTCTCAATGAAAACATTTAGGACAGCAAAAGTTCTACATTAAATTTAAGCCCAGAAAAAAATAAAGAAAACTGAAGGCAAGCAGAAGGGCCGGTTCACAGACAGTAAACACAGGTGCTTTGTGTGGCGAATCAAGGGGCCTCGGGAAGGCTCCCGCGCACGTTCCCCAGAATACTCCTTGCCGCAGCCTCATCATAGAGGGTTCCTTTCTGAAGTGCACGACCCAGTCCTCACATAGAGGGGTATTTGTGAGTGACTGTTAGAAATGTAGTAGTTATTGGCAAGTTACAGAGGTCTATGAACTAGGTGTTTGTCCTCAAGTCTTCAAAGATGAAGATTGCCCTCTAGAAATAAAAAGGTACCTGTAGTTCTGCCTGATTTGAGCTTTTCTGCTGAGGAGGGGACCTGATGGCCTTGAGCCCATATGGTGTTGGTAAGGTGGGCGCAGGAAGTGGGAGGGGGTGTGCTGGTGTCTGAAGCAAGTCCTCACTCTGCTGGATGGGTAATCCAGCCTTGGTCCTGAGGGAATACCACACTGTTGTTAAATGGTGTAAAAAACAGGAAAAGGGATGTGGTATCACCCCCAACCACTACTCCCAGAAGCTGGTCCAATTCTGAAGCTGCAGATCCCAACCATTCAGCTTTCAGGCAGCAACCCCAGGTCACATCCCTGATTCTAGAAGGCTCCAGCCTAGCAACTGCTCGATAAAGCTATGTGTAGAAATATTTTCTTAAACACTTGTAAACTGCCTGATTTGTAGAGTTTCCTTGTTGGTGACCTTATTTTGCCATCCAGTTTCAATATTAATTCAGCTTGGAAGTGGAGTGGAGGGATGTCCCAGCTTGAGCCTGGGCTGGGCTCAGAGCCAGGATTCGGATTTGTCTGGGCAAGTCTGATGGGCTTGCCAGGAGTCTGTCAGCATGAGGGACTCAGGAGGCACATAGAAAATAACCTCCTAAGGCAGTGGGTGTAAGGGGACACATCACAGGTATCAGAATCATCAAGGAAACTTTAAAAATATGTACACGCTTTACAAATGCATCCCCCATTTTGATTGTGTGTGTGTGTATGTGGGTACACACTAGCAAGGAGTGCTGCTTTGGCACCAAAATTGGCCCTCAGAGTTAGGCAGATCAGCCTGCACCAGGACACAGTGGACTCCAGAGAACACAGGTTGGCTTCTGTGTGTGAGAGTCCCCCAGGCCCTGGCAGTGTGGCCCTGCTATGCAGCTCTGCACACCAGTGGCTTCCGCATTTCAGGGACTGCCTGCACCAGGAACCCTTAAACCAGGTACCATGGACCCCTGGGAGTCCGAGAATAGGCTACTTCTAAAAACTGCGTGCAACTTAGTTTGTGTATGTGCTTATTTTTCTGGGAATAGGTTCTATATGTTTCTTGGATTCTGAAGAGAGGATGTGATCTTCAAAGGTTAAGAACTGACAACTGCCAAAAAAAATGTCGGGGCAAGCAGATTTTGTAAGATTCTGAGAATGCCACTATAGTAGATAGGGGCTGAAGCCAGAAAAATACTACTGTTTTTTTCAGTTAATGTGACATACTTTACCTCACAGCATCAGTGACCTGGTAAAACACTGGTTATGTGAAAATATGAAATCCCACCTATGCTTCAAGCCTACCTCAAATGCTTCCACCTCCTCCCTGGCCAAAAAGTATTGCTCCCTTGCTGAAGCCATGTCTGTGTGCCTCTCATAACACAACTTCATACCTTGTACTTTAAACCTGTGCACGAACACCGCATGTCTCTTCTACAAACTATAAGCTTTGAGAGTAGGAATTGTGTCTTGCCCATGTTCAATCTTACCATGTCCAGCACAGCATACTTACTTAGTTATCATTGGATGAGGGAATGAACAAGTCATAAATCCATCCGATCTGCTAAACCTTTTAATCTCTCTAATAAAAGCAACTAGCCTTATTCCCTTACAAATTATGTACTTTAAATGAATTTCTTATAATTCGTATTGTTGTAGTCAATCAATTTACTTCTTTACACATGATCCAGTATTCACCTGCCTCACCTGTGTACTTGGCTGTAAACCACTTGAAGGGCAGGAGTCACATACAATCCAAACCATGCAAACCTACATGCCTCTTGGCAGGAACAAACAGCCCTAACCAATGTGTTCTGTGCCCTGGCCAGCACACCCATGAGGAAATCTTTCATGAGAAGACACAGACCCGGATGAACAGAGGTTGCTAGAAAAGAAAAAAAGAAACTATTAGTAGGAGCTAAGTAGAAGAGCAAAATCAACAGATTCTGAATTCTGAAGAGGAGATAAAGCAAAGAGAGAGCAGCCTGAACCTGTCTGAAGAAGGAGAGTGCCAACAGGAAAGAGCGCAGCCCCGGGGAGTGTGGTGGGCAGCCACAGAGAGATTTGGCATTGGCTCCATGCAGGTTTGCACAAGCTGCCAGGTTTTTTCCAGCTCTAGTCCCATATTTGGTTTGTTTCCTATTCGTATCAGGCTTTTCTTGTGTTCAAAAAACCCTGACTGCACTATTATATATAAAATGATGTTAATGGAATTGGGTTTTTTTTTTTAAGATTCTATTTATTTATTTTTAGAGAGAGAGGAAGAGAAGGAGAAAGAGAGGGAGAGAAACATCAATGTGTGGTTGCCTCCTGAGCACCCCCACTGGGGACCTGGCCCACAACCCAGGCATGTGCCCTGACTGGGTTGAACCAGCAATCCTTTGGGTCACAGGCCCATGCACAATCCACTGAGCTACACCAGCCAGAGTTAACGGAATTGTTTTACAAAATAAGTCTGTTCTTCAGAATTAGAACAGAGGCAAAGCAGAGTATTTTCTTTTTATCCTCACCCAAGGGCATTTTTTTCATTGCTTTTATGGAGAGAGGAAAGAAAAGAGGAAGGGAGAGAGAGAAACATCAATGTTTCTGACCAGGAATCAAACCCACAACTCTTTGGTTATGGAATGATGCTCCAACCAACTGAGCCACACTGGTCAAAGCAAAGTAAAGTATTTTTAAACAGATTTAAGCATATACCTGATCTTCAGAGAGAGACAACTTTCTCCCGTTTTTCTTTTCCTCTCAGCTTAATATTTACTTGCATATTCACCTATACATTAACACACCCTTCGTTCTCCACAAAGTGTCTAGGGGATTGCATTATCTTGCTGACCATTTCAGCTTAGTGACTGAATGGTTACTGTACAATATCCTGGGAATGTTTATTAACTGATGATGTGCAGAGTCACAAATGTCAGACCCAATATTCCATGGGCAAGAGTCAAACTCGGGAAAGTGCTGGTAGTAGAAGTAAAGGTCAAGCCTTTACATGGCTAGTAGCTTGGCTAGTGATTCTAAATGAGCCCCTACTACCCAGAGACCAGCCCTCGGACACAGAGGTAATGTGAGGGTGAATGCAGTTAAATAAACTAGATAATGTCACATTGCTTATCAGAGTGTAAGATATTCATTGGTCATTCAACAGCACTTATTGAGTGCCGATGTGTAGGATGCATCACCAAACAGAACAAAAATCCCTGCCCTGGTACCGTTTACATTCTAGCAAAAAAGAGTCCCATCTAGGCATCATCTGTCAGTCCTTGTGGTAGTTTTGCATCTCCTCTTGGTCTGAACTCCTGGAGGTCACTATCTTGCTTGTCTCAGTTTTTTGCATCTCTGGGCCCCAGATGAGTTTGTTTTCAGCTACCTAAGTCTTTGGAGAAGCAGGGTCTCTGCATTTCCGGGTCCTAGGTCCAATCTGAACCTCTCCCATAGGCACACGCACTGGTTAAATAGAGCATTTTCCTCAACTCCTCGGCCTGAATTGTCTTAGGTTCTAGCCATTGGGAATCTGTGACTGTAGAGACTTCTAGGACAGAGGTTGGAAAAAATATGAGATCATCTGGTTTAACCTATTTACTTCCCAGAAGTGCAGACTGAGACCCAGAACAGCACAGTGCTTTACCAGTGTCACACAGGGGGGCCTGGGCTTATCCCCTGACACTAGTGCTTTTCTATCATCTACTGACACACCCTGTGGGACCTAACGGGATAAAAGAGCGAAAAATGGCCACCGAAGAGAGGTGCAGCAGGACGCATGGGCAGAGAGAGCTCACACTTGAGAACAGTACTAGGGAGGACTGAATATCTTGTTAGATGTGAAATCCACCCTAGGCTAGGTGTTTGAGTACCTTGGGGTCACATCCTCTCTGTCACCCCAAACAGGATTAAAGCATGGCATAGGAACTGGAGTTGGTAATCCTGAAAGCTATTGTGGCTGTAGGCCAGACGAAAAGTTAGAATTTAAAAATCTGTGCTCCATAAACTAATCCACTTACATGGTTTTTAATAATTATTTTCTGTTTACTAAGATGAGCCAATTTTGAAAGGGTCCACTGTTGTCACAGCTGGGCTGGACTACGCAAAGAGGAAAGAGAATTTTTCTAGATCGTATTCAATCGTGGGATTAGGAACACAGCTGCCTGAGCCAACTAGGCTGAAGAATACAGGACAGAGAGAGTGAAACCACAGGAAGCTTGAGCTTGCTTACCATCTTAAAGAACGCTCACAGAGTTTTAAAATTTAATAAGAAACCATATGGTCCAGGGCACAGATCCATCGTTCATTAGTTTTCGACAATCCTTACCACCTCATCAGTTAGCAGTTAAGGAAGAGCATGGGTTTGGGGGCAGAAGACTTAGCTTCTTCATGTACAAGTTTCATGAACTGGAGTGAAATCCCTCACTTTGTGAGCCTGGGCCTCTCCACCCATAAAATGGAGATAAAATCTGCCTCGTCTTCCTCTCCGCATTGTGAAAGTCAACTGAGCAAGCATGTGAGCACTTTTTATAAACTATAAAGAACTGCAAAATCTTAATTATTGTTGTCAATTAACATTCAATTTGAAGACTTCCTTAATTAAACTCGATCTTAAATTTAGTAACAATATGAACTTGAAACTGTTGGGGGGTTTACATGTTAAGCATAAATCTTTTAAAATTCAAAGATACAAGTTCCTACAGGTATAATCATATGAATAAAAACACTTATTCTTTTTTAAAAAACAACCTTTTTTTCCCCGTATTAAGGAAAAGTTTAAAAAGAAAGAGCCACTGGGGTGAGTTTTTTAATCTGCACTTTATGGAGCAGATGGACGTTGTTCCCCCAATGGCTGAGCGCTGGAGTACAATGGGCATCAGTATTAGCCGTCCATCCTTCAAATGGACTGCTGGGAAAATCTGTTCTTCCAGATCCTCTGCTTTCCTTTTCCAGCATGGAAATGCCTGTCACTTGGTCCCAAGTTGCATGAAGACCTGCTTTGCTGAAACAAGGAAAGCTTTGCCACTTTCACACCTCTGGTCCCAAACTGATTCTGCAGACTTGGCCTCCTAGACAAGTTGACTGATGGGCAGACACTTATGAATACATGCAGAATGGAAGGATACTCTTACAATGTAGTAATTCTTAAGTCCACATCTACTGACCTGCAGGGCATAATCATTTTATTTTATTTTTAAAATTACACCCTGTTCAGCACAGTTCTTGGGTGCTTATAGAGAAAGTGAACCCATTATAACAAAAAAAATATTACAGAACAACAACTAATAGCTTAAAGAAATTAAAAATAAGAACTCATAAAATAGTCTTATTGCTGGGCCACCAGGGAGGAGCAAAGTCCTTTAGCCACTAAGACTGGGACACATCAGAAAGAAGAGACCTTCCCTCAGCAATACAGTGGAAGCAGGGGTTGGTAGAGAAAGAACTGGAGGGGGAAAACAAGCCTTATTAGCTGATTAGGAATGCATTAGTGTCCAGCAGCCCCACAAAAGGTCCCTGAGTTATGGAAACGGGCCAGCACTGCCCTGCTGACCGTAGATAAGCAGGGCCATTTTCTGGAGATGTAGAGTCCAGCTTTAAGGCACTAACTGAAGCCGTCCCTACTTCATTTTCTTATCAGACTTAGACCTGATACCACCTTCCTTATTTCCCCAAATAAGAAAGGTTCTGTGTTATTTTAGAACTTAAAGGATACTTATCCATTCCATAGATACAGACCCTAACACTGAGTAAAAATGCATTAAGCACACATATGCATGCACGTACACACAGACACTCCCCCACGCCTGTCTGTCAAGCCCTTCCGCAGAGACAGCACGGGATACCATCATAATGTACTAACCCGATACAAAGCCAGGCCACTAGGCCCCCGTAAAATAAGAGTGTACTCTAATTTTTCTCTAAGCCTCCACAAACTGTTGCATTGCTATCAAAATATTTTTGGAAATTCTGTAATGTTTATGCTTTTCCCTCCACTTCTTATTTCTGGCGAAAACTAAACCCCAAAATACCTTTCCTCTGGGACACTGAAATAACTGTCCCGAAGCAGCTGCTAGACCTATAGCTAGTCACAGGTTTGGGACAGACTTCCAAGGAAGGCCACTTGCAATGTGAGTTTGTTTCAGTCCAAAGCCCTACCTTCTGAGATTCTCGAAGAACAGGTGTGTGAGAGGGTTTAATCTTC
The DNA here is from genome assembly GCF_022682495.2 of Desmodus rotundus. Taxonomy (NCBI): domain Eukaryota; kingdom Metazoa; phylum Chordata; class Mammalia; order Chiroptera; family Phyllostomidae; genus Desmodus; species Desmodus rotundus. The sequence continues at coordinate 160,726,151 of NC_071388.1, forward strand.
CTGGACTCTTTCATTTTCATTCATGACTCAATCTGCTGTTTCACTTCTGTTTCTTCCCTCCTTTTGTCTTGCCCCCCACCCCCCACTCTGGGTTTTATTTTAGATGTAAAGAAAAAATAAATCAACCAACTGCTCCCTCTCCTGTGCTCTGAAGCTGTATTTCTCGTCTGCTGACTATAACAGTGCCACTGAACTGGGTTCTGTTTACCCAGGCCACCTTTCTCAAGGTTAGAACAAGTTAGAGGGTGTCTCTGGTGGATAAAGAGAGGAGAAAAGAGGTCTCCATCACCCAGCACAGCTGCCTGACAGACCCAAACTGGGGGTCTTCCTGCAGACGAATAAGGGCGGGACCCACTGCGCAGCACACAGGTCCCTTGTCCGTGCCCCTCCTGCTCACCTCTACCTCAGAAGTTCTCTACCCTGGTTGCATCTCAGAATCACCTGGGAATTGTTCCCAGACACTACACCTTTGTCAAAAAAGAAAACAAAAAGCCTTTTGTTAAGGCCCGTTGAACCGAATCTCAGGGCTTGGGCGTCACTTTTTTTTTCTTTTTTTTTAACAGCTCCCAGATGATTCTATTGTGCAGCAGGGTTAAGAACCACTTACTTAGATTCCACTTGTGGATGTTATCCAACCCTGAGATTACTCCCTTCCTTCCAAATACACCCCAGGAGATTCCTCTGCCTGTTCTCACACCAAAGATTTCTGGGAGCCAGGAAACTGAGTGTGGCGGCCTAGGGAATGCAGTTTAGTTTTGGGAGGGAAGACAGTTGAAAAGAGAGGTGGTACTGAAGCATAGAGGAGGCTGGCCTTGCTGGTCACCCCCCAACCCCACCCTGGTGACAGCACACAGCCTGTGCACACAAGGTCACCTCCACTCCTGAGGGCCTGATCCTCCTAGGACTTGGCAGGTGAGACACTTCAAGCATCGTGATGCTTAGTTTCTTTCCTGCTGGGATGGGGGAGGGGAAAAACTAAGTCGTAGAGGACACTAGAGACTCAAGAACTGGGATGCAGAGACTCTGCGGAGATGAAGACAATTCTCAGCCAGCAAAGGACAATTTAAAAATTAAGTGACGTCTATGTTTGAAACGGTTAGGATACAATAACCAGTATGGCTGTACATGCAGATCGTAGTGGAGAGACTCAAAGCAGCTGCCATGACACAGTCCATTACTAGTCCCACAAAGACCAGGGACTCAGCTGGCCAGGGGGCAAGTGGCTCCTAAAGCCCTAACCCACCAAAGTCCCTTCAAACCCTTCAGCTGTTCACCCCGCAGTTTGGAAAGAAGGAGGAGGCCTCTCCTTGGAGCCCTGAGTTCTAACCAACCCACAGGGGTTTCAAACACCCCCCAGTTGCTTAGGCAACTGGTGGTCACCATCTAAATCTTCTTGGCCAGTGACTATGCTGGGAGAGTGGCCTGCCCTGCAGCTTAGCTCTCGCTTAGGGATTCTTGGCTACCTGCCTGCCTTCCTCTGGCACGTTCACGGCTGTGTTGTGCTCTTCCCTCTTGGCTTATTTTATAAAGAGAAGGTCTCCCTGCCTCCACCCACCTTTCTCGCAATCTCTCTCTCCCCAGATGTCTCGGAGTTTGTGGGAAAGCATGTCCTTACAGCCTATTAAAGAGATTTTCAAAGTCCTGCCTTCCCCTGCAGCCTTCGGAGTCCCTGGGCTCTAGGCAGTGTGTGAAGGGACTCAGTGAGAGCATGTGACTATTTTGCATTCCCTGGGCAGACTTGCTAAACTGGGTTTCCCCTGGCATGGTTCTGATTTGTGAGCATCCAGAGCCCAGGCCCTTGCCCTCAGAAACAACCGTGAAAAGCGCAGGCAGCAGGGCTCAGGCAGATGTGCTGCATGGGTGCGTTCCCACTACAAAGGAGCAAGAGGTTCATATTTTCTTGTTCAGCAAAGACCCTCCCTATTCACACAATGTTGGTGCTTCCAACTTAGGAAGTTCCATTACTTGGAATTTTGGGTGTGTTTCTTTTTTTTTCATTTTTCAAAAGATATTCAAGCAAAGACCAAATGCAAGTAAACGATCTCTCAGGTAGTGAACCACCAGAGCCCCGGCTTGCGCTGTTCCCCCCACACACACCAGTCCCTGCCAGCCAGACTCAAGCCATCCAGCCTGACACCAACTCCTCAGGGGCTGGGGACAGTCCCTTCCTGAAGAGTCAGCATGAAATTAGTAAATACGTGCACCTTCCAACTTCAAGAACAGTTTTTTAAATACAGTGAAACCTGGTAACCTATGATGTTTGGATTCTGATCCAGTAGTCAGATCTGGACACTGAATGTGATTCATCTTTAAAACGTGTCCGAGTGGTCACATACCAAGGCGGGGAAATAGGAATGCCCAAAGGCAGATTCTCCAGCCAGAGGAGGCTGGCGGGGAGCGCCCCGCCTGAAACTAACACTCCTGCTTGCAGGGGGTTCTTGCCCTGTTTCATTTTTAGAAACCAGAAAAACACGAAATGTAAAAACGGCTCCAGTTCTAACCATCCCACTCTAATCAGCTCCAGGCAAAACTAGAAAGTGGGCCAGGAAAGCCAGGCCAGGCTTCCAGCCCCCTTCTGCCCCTGTGAGAGTCAGGGACACCCTGTTTCCTGGCCCAGGGTGGACGGGAGCCGCCCAGGGGCACGTGCATTCTAGAAATTTCTGTGTACAGGATAGAAGAGCAGAAAAAGCAGAGATTTTTATCATCATGATAACAATAAAAATGATAATGGCCACTAGGATTCTTATCCTAGTTCTGCTTAGAGGCTTTGTGACCTCGGGCAAAGCACTTAACCTCTCTTCCTTCACCTATAAATGTTGATAATTATCTATACAGCCCTTGTCCCAGGGTTTTCACAAGAACCAAAAGAGATTATGTGTAAGATTTTTAAAAAACTATACAGGTGATTTTTAACCTGTTTAGATTGTTCATTCTTTTTAAGGCTATATAATGTCAATAGATACTCAAAACCAGATACCACCCCTAAATATTACACCTAGCAAATGATATCTCCATTATCTATTGATGGCTAAGTAGCAGGATTTGATGGGCACATCTGCTATATTCTACTTTCCATATAATATCCCAAACTGTTACCGGGGATGTATAAATAGCCTCACTGTGTAAAACCAGATTTCATGGCATTTGCTAAAGTCACTTCTACCTAGTGACGTGGCATAGAGTCAAGGCCCCCAAAGGGACGTTCTGCACAACTCTGACTGGGTGGTGCGAGTCTTTAACTAGACCACATAAAAATTACATCTATTCTCGTTGAATGCAGCTATCTCTGTGATTTGTGAATAGGCTGCTCAATGAGTTCAAAAAACATTTCCCTCTAGCTCCAGCTGGCAAGATGTCAAGATTGAAAAGCACATTTCCTGGTTCCCCTTCTTGCCCCAATTGGGATGGATGACCCTAATTCTCACCACCCCATTTCCTTGAGCCATTAGCAGTGATTGAGTCTATCCACCCCGACGGGCCTCCCACAGACGATTTCAGTGCACAGCAGCACGGGTAATAGAGAGAACTATGTTGTGAAACTTCAAATTTAGTTTTAATTTCATCTTTGACAGACCAAATTGAAGCCATGGGTTATACTTTGCTATGGCCACTTAACACCAGTTGGAAATTCAGGCATCCTCCAGTTTGTAGAAGTTTCCCTCATTCATCAGCCCCAGGTCAGGAAGCAGTATCTCCCTTTCTATCTTGATGGTTTTCAGTCCACAGAAAGGGTTGACCTTGACGGGGAGTTGGCAGAGGAAGGACGGCCAGATGCCAACATCCCGGAGAAGCTGGGGACCCAATCGGAGAGAGACAATGAGGCAGCCATGTAGCCTCTGACTGCATATCCGTTTGCCACACATTTGTCAAGTCATGCTGAGTGAGGAAGGCGTTTTGTGAAATACACAAAGCATTAGAAGCAATATTCAACTTCTTAAGTGACCAGGCATTTTTTATCTGCCATACAGTTCCAGAGTGGAAAAAGATAACAATGGCAACATCACCGCTGACTATTCTCTCTCGATATTCTCATAATAAACTCATGAAGCACTATGATCCCCATTTTATAGATGTGACAATATGAGGCCTAGGAAGGTTGAGTAACTCGCTTAATAGTCCATAGATATTTGATAGCAAAAGTTTTAACCCAGATTTATCTGATTCCCAAGCCTTTGCTTTTTACCATGGCACTCAGCTGCCTTCCACTGTCCTGTGGGGCCAGTTGGGAAACCCTTGGGAAGGTGAGGTTTGAATTGTTCTTGTGGGCAATATGGTTTGGACTGCCTTGGGTTGAGGGAGAAGGTGAGAGGGCATTTTCCAAATTACTGAGTTTACATCCCCAGGGCTTACAACACTGCCTAGTACAGTTGACGCTCGAACAATACACATCTGAACTGCACAGGTCAACTTATATGTGGATTTTTTCAATAAGTATGTACAATGCTGCCAATGTATTTTCTCTTCCTTGTGATTTTCTTAATTACATTTTCTTTTCTCTACCCTTATTATAAGAATACAATAACACATATAACATACAAAATAAATGTTCGTAGACTGTTTACGTTATCAGTAAGGCTTCTGGTCAATAGCAGGCTATTCAGAAGTTCTCCAGGGATTTTTGACCACATGGAGGGTCGCAGTGTTGTTCAAGGGTCAACTGTGTATAAGAGAAGCTCAATTCCTCTTTAGTGAATGAATGCGTGGGTGGATGAGCAACCACACGCACAAAAGCAAGAGGATGGGTGTAAGGACAGAGAGCAAGGGCTGGGAAAGGGAAAGTGAGAAAGTGGAAGAGGAAAGAGTGGAGAGATCAGATTGGAGCACAGTGTCCATTGCAGCAAAGGGTAGGGTCTGAGCTCATCTCACCCAGGCGGAACAACTGGGTGGGGGCACAACGTCCTAGGGTGAGGAATTTGGATTTAGTTCTACGCATCATTGTAAAATAAATTCCTAAAGAGGGGCCTGACAAGGTGAAATCTATGATTTAGAAGGATAAATCTGAACTAGTGAGCAGAAGGGCTGGAGGTAGAGGGACCAGAGACAGGGAGACCAGCAAATGACTGCTTCAGTCTTGTAAGCACCCCAGGGAACTAGCTGTGGAGGAGCTGGGGTGGGTGGGCAGGGGGCGGGGGGCTCTGATTGGTGACCTAGAGTTAGATACAGGACAGACCTGTGTCTTAGTTAAATAGACAGAGTTAGGCATCCTATCATGAGTGAATTGTTTACAGCAAGTAGAAGACAGTAGGGAAACATACGAACTCTCTTCATCCACACCACACTTATATCTGGAGATATTTTGAAACTATCCAGCACAGCCTCACTGCACAAATAATTACATTGTAAAATTTTGGTCACCGGGTCAAAGTAATTGGCTACTGGTATGAGCAAGTGGTTGTAAGTACTTTTAATGATTTTCACTGACTTGAGATTTCTTAAAAATTAATTTGAGATAAAGAGAGAGAAACATCAATTGATTCTTCCCCTTATTTATGCATTCATTGGTTGATTCTTATGCCCTGACCGGGGATCAAACCCACAACCTTGGCGTATTGGGATGATGTTCTAACCAAATGAGCTACCTCGGCACGGTTTAGATTCTTCTTCTTCTTCTTTTTTTTTAACTTGGTGAGATTCAGATGGAGCTTCTTGCTAATCAGAGTCATGAACCACAGGTGTGCATCACTATAGACACTTCCCCAGCCAGAGGGCCGACTTGCGGAGAATAAGGCCAGGCCTGCTCCTTTGGAGGGAACCTCGCAGTGGTTCAGCACAGGGTACCCATAAAATGAGCGCTTCACAAATGTATGCTGCCTTGACTTCCTAGTAACTGAGGAGCTTTCTCTAAGTTCTGTACAGAGTTGGCACTTAGCTGATTCCAGTAAATGCTCAAAGAGCTGCTGGAGCTTCAAACATTTGTGCCCAACCTCAGCTCTCTGACTAGACTTTGATCGCAGACACCCACAGAGGTTTTGCCTTTAAGAAATGCAACTTAGGGCTCTTAGATGTTGGTCGCATTCTATGAACAGAAGGGGATTTGGAAGTGCAGACACATAGGTGCCCATTCAACCACTCAACAAAATGTGTGCTGTGTCTACTGTACACAGGCCCGTCTACAGCACTAAAAATGCAGCAGTGAACAACACAGGCGAGCCTGCCTTTGTGAAGGTTTCCTCTAGTAGAAGAAGACAGAGAATAACCAACAAATATGATAAATGAGTACATCAGTGGGTTGGAGAGTGAGAAGTGCTATGGAGAAAAGCAAGAGTGTGTGGAGGGGGCGGGGTCACAACTGTCATTCAGACGGGCAGAGCAGGCCTCACGGAGATTGCGGCCTTGACCAGAGAACTGAAGGAGATAACTGTGTTGTTCTCAGTTACAATGCGTACATTTAAAGTCTTTCTTCAAACATCAACCGTGAGGTAAAAATAGCAGCATCAGCCTATATCTGGTACTGGCCAAACTGGGGACTGGCTCTCTTTTTCTGAAACTCATCAGACACATGTCTTACACACTTCCATTTTAACAACAAAAGCCAACAGAAAACATAATTTTCTGAGGCATAATGTGTTAAAATACCATCTCCATAACCCTTTTTGTAAGAAAGCTCCCCGTGTTAAAATTCTGGTCCCACCTGTCTGTGCCACTCTCTGAGGGTCCATTCTGTCTCTGAAGGCTACAAGAACAACTACTGTCTTATCAACATTAAAAACGGAAACTAAAATTTGTAGGAGACAATTAATAGCCAACAGTGAGTCTTAGCATTCATTCAGTGGTATATGGAAAAGTTGTGAAAATTCCCTTTGCCAGAGAAACAATCAGCTGTCTTACTACTCACCAAGCTGCCTTTATTTTGCACTTGTTACCGTACTATATACTCCTGGCGTTCATGGGGAAAAAAGAGGTTGGGAGTTACATGTTGGATAAATCTGATATCTGTCTAACAAATGATAACAATTCATGTTAAAGTGCACGTTGCTAAAACTGTAACTTCTGTTCCAGATTGTAAGCTACTGTAATATGCTTATTTTCAAGACTTTCAGATTCCAAATGGCTTTCAAATGTAGAAAATTATCTTACTGTTCAGGGGCTTGGTCTTGAAGAGAACCAGTTTAGAGAAGGCTCCCGTGGGGAGCTCTCACCGCTGCTGAAGCAGAATGCCTGTCTGGGAAATCAGCAGGTCCCTGACACGTGTCTGCGTCACGTGATTATGGCTGGGTTTGTGAGTGGTGTTCATGGCCACTGAGTGGCTCTGCCCAAGATTCATCCCCCGTGCCACCACTTCCAGGTGTCTACCTCCTGCCTGCCCTCCTCTAGCAGCTCATATCCCTTCACTTCTGACGTTGCTCAGCACAGCTCAGGCCTCCCCCATTTCTGAGCTGTCAAGAGCAGAGGGTGCGGCTCAGGCATTGTTGAATATTCATGTGAAAGGGACCCAACTTCTGCTTTGGGGTCATTTAGTAACAGTTGCTCTATTTCCTTTTCTTCTGTTAAGCAATTCTACTTGCACAGAAAAATATAACCAACAAGTGATTTTTTTAAAAACCAAGTACTAAAAGGAAAGATAAGAAATTAAACTATGCCAGACATTTACATAACCTACCACGCTCCCTGGGCACATCAAGCAATGTGTCGTGAGCCCTTTCAGGGGGAAATAACAAAGACTTAAATGACAAATATTTTTTACCAAAAGCAAAAAGTATGGCTTAATTGTGATTTGACCTGACAAGGAACAATTCCTGCTTCAAGCAAAAATACTTCAGACCATTGGGCACATTGTCAGGGTGGTGTTGAATACCCCTGTTTATTTTCTCCATCCTTTGCCAAACACTCAATTCCTACGCTTGGTGTAGAACCCATAAATATATCCTGTTAAAGCACAGGAAGAAAATGGATGTTTTCTTCCACAGTAAGGCTGAGCAAATGAACATTTTCCCTTTGACCTACCCAACCTTGAGGCTCTACTCATGACCTTCCACATCCACAGAGCAAACCTGTCTTTCACAATAACCTCAACCACCCCGTATCGCGTCAAGGAATGAACTGCGACAAGGTGAAGCAACGCTCCTCGGGTCCAAGTGCAGCGACAGCACCAGCACTGCGGCCCAGGGGTCCTGCCTGCCCAGCCAGCGCCCATGGCCCAAGGTTACACATGTCATTAACACAAGGTGAAGTGCATCCCTGCTTTCTAGCTTCCAGCAACGTCCACTTCTCACCCTCTCTCACCCACCCTCTCTCACACACCTAGACCGTGCCTCACGCGCAGTGGGAACATCTAGTTTCTGTAAACACGCATTTGTATCCTGTGCCTCTTCTAAGTCTTTTGGTTGAGTGCTGCCTGTCTTAGGTGCAGGGCTGATATTCAGAATGTTTCACAACTGTTATGACCTAGGCACTGACCAATCAGAAGGAATACTGACCTAGTGCTGGCTCAAGGACCTGGGGGCTCCCCTCCCCCTGCAGTAGGCCACTTTAGCTGTGGGGAGAGGGAGAGGAATCAGAGGGATCCCTAGAAAGTTCTGCTTAGGGGCAGTTTCTGAAGGGACACTTGTAAAGGATCCCGTCTTCTGTAATTTGTGTACATGTACAGCGCTTTTGGTTTATTATTCACTCAACAAATTTAAGCTCCTGCAATGTGCAGAACTTTATGGAGAAATAAAGGCAGTCAGACATGCCCTTGTGCCTTACCTTATTTCCTGATAGAATAGATAAGAAATGCTCCTCAGTAGCTGCACTAGATGCCAGAAAGTTGTCTGTGTTTTAAGACAGGTCCAGGAAAATGGGCATGGCAGACAAAAATAGGGGAAATCCTTTCCAGTAGTAGATCAGAGGACGCTTTCTAGAGGGCTCGTTTCAGCTGTGGCTTTTAAAGGGTGGGGAAGATTTCATGAGGAAGAGCTAAAGGGGACCAGCCTTCCAGGCTGAAGCAAGAGGAGAAGCAGCACACGGGGGTAAGAAATGGTCAGGTAAAAAAGGCAACAGCCGTGGTCCAGCCTGGCTGGGGGCACAGGAGAAAGCATCAGCACCCAGTGGAGGTGGCAGACGGGTAAGGGAGGGGTAGACAACCATCGCCTGCTGGCGACTAGGGATCCCTGGAGTTCCAGGCAGCCTCCCTGGGAGCCCTCTCATTTCTAAATTGGCCAGGCATTCCCCTCCCTCCGTTCTGACCATACTAAAGAACAAGCAGGCATTTGCCAAGTGGCCTAAGGGATTACATACCCTTGCCTGGCTCTGACAAAGCCAGGGAAGTATTGGCAATTGAATGCTGTGCCTGGAATCGCTGCCTGGGAACAGGATGCGCTCTCTCAGCAGCTTGGAGGCAGCCCAGCGCTGAGTCTGGCCCTGATCCAATCTGGTTCTGGAGCCAGAAGGGAGTACGTGGCTGTGGGCTGTGGGTGCTCCCTGGTTCCTAGCACAAACTCAATTTAGTCTGGAGGTGGGAAAGGGGAGGGTTGGTAAAAGACGTAAACTAGGAAGAGGCAGAGAACGCTGGGAGAAGTCATTGGAGAAGAATGATTGATTCTCAGAGTCTGATGTAGACAAAACTGGGAGAGATTAAAAAGTTGTTTTTACCATCCTCTATAGTATATGAGTCCCTCATAATTTTAGTTTATCAACAGACACTAGCGATGTGCTAAATGAAAGAGCAAGGGCTCTGGAGTTCCACCAACCTGGTCCACGTCCCTCTCTTGTCAGGAGTGCACAACTCCTCTTTCCCTGGAAACGACGCACTGGCCAGGACGATGCATGGACTCCAGATGAAGTCTAGGAAAAGGGAAATCAGTGACTAATAGTTTGTGCTTCTCTATCCTAATGCAGGAAAGACAAGGCTCTGTTTTCCATGACGGTGGGGTCCGAAACAGAGAAAAATGCACATAGGGTAACTAGCTACCCTTGTCTGGGGGCTGTGTTCCCTGAGAACGGCCCACTCCCCTCCCTTCAGTCTGCCTTCTGCTGTGCAGTCCAGTTTTCAGAGTGGACTTGCTTTAGGGCACCCTGCAGTTCTCAAACAAAGCCTTTCTCCTATTACATGTTTTCCAGCTTGGAGTCTGTACTCATGTTGCAGAGGTCCATAAATTCTTTAGAATAATTTTAAAATGGGTTTGCATTTATGACTGTTTTTAAAGTCTCATAATGTAAGTGTGAATTTAATGTTTCTCAAACTGGGATATAGTCAAGAGTCTACAAGTTTTTAATTTTAAGAAAGAGTTCCTATTATAAATAATCTAGCAAGTTAGTTTATACATCAGTTTCTTATAAGTTTGGCTATGATGAATCGATCCTTTCCAGCTTAATCACTCTGAGTGAAGAGGCCCAAAATGATGGAAAGCTGTAAAGATTGAATCTGTAAAGCTGAGGATCAGATCTGTGGTGTTTGCACCAATATATTGCCGATCAGTAAGCAGTCAGCCAGAGCTGTCCTCCTGAAAAGTTCTGCTCTCTTTTGTGCGACACATGGATTGTGATTGGTTAATCAGACAAACGACACATGGATTATGATTGGTTAATCAGACAAACCAATCTTAGATTTGAAATAAAAGACTTTTGGTCCTGAGCCCTTTAATCTCTGCTCTCAAATTTATAAACGATAGGTGATACTACTTCTACTACTTCTACTGCCACCACCACCGCCACCAGGGATGTTGTGTGCCAGTAATTTCTGGCTTCCTGTCATGCTGAGTCTGTCTGGCCCTGCTCCCAACACAGTACTCTAGGGGCTTACAATTTGCCAAGAGACCAATGAGGTGAGAGAGGCATGAGAAAGAACAACGTTTTGGCAAAGTCATTCCTGAAGTCTGGAGACTAGCTCTGGTGGAGCTGTGAAGTTTCTTTAAGCAAACAGTGCGTCTAAGAGACATCTTAGAGTCCAGATAAGAGCAGCAGTAAGCATGTCTGTGATCCAAGTAACAGAGTAACAAAGGGGACTCACTGGCTCTTGCGATTGGAAGTGCAGAGGTGGGTAGGCGGGCAAGCGGACCCAGTGGCTCTGCCCAACCCTTGGGACAATGCCTGCCTGCCCTTCAGCCCTGCCAAACAGCTGCACTGGCTCCGCCCTCAGGCTGGCCCTCCTCAGGGGCGTGAGGCGGCTGCCAGCAATGCGTGGGCAACCCCTAGTTAAGGAAGTACGTAGCTTTTCTGCTCAGCTTTTCAAACAAGAATTCCAAGATTTACCCCGATCGGAGTCCTCCTTGATATCTCTCTTCTCCAACACACCACATCCAATCTATCAGAAAATTGTTGGGTCTACCTTCAAACTAAATTCTGTACCAACCACCTCTCACCTTCTCCACTGCCACCACCCCACCACCACCCACCCACACTTCACCTGGATTACTGGTGTCATCTGACTGGTCTCCTGTCCCCACTACAGCAACCTGAGTGATATTTTACAAATGAAAGTCAGATCATGTCTCTGCTCAGAACCTTCCAACGGCTCCCCATCTCCCCGAGTAAAAGCCAACGACCTGTGAGGGCATGCGGATCTGGCTCCCCTGTAACCTTTCTGACCTCAGCCCCTGACACCCCTCCCTCACTCACTCCACTCTGCTCCAGCCACACTGGCTTCCTGTTTCTGTTAACATGCCAGGTGTGCTCAGCGTACGACTGGGGACTCTCTACTGGCTGTCCCCTCTGCCTGGAACAGCATGCAGCAGTAAAGGGCCTGGAGAACATATTGATGAGTCTTTTGGTCACTGGAGATGAATGCTCCCACTGTGAATGGACATTCTGTTCTCTTAAGAGTCTTCAGGGAGTGCGGCCAGCATGACTCAGTTCCTGAGAGCCTGGCCGCGGTGCCTGCATTGACGATGTGAGTTTTGGGGATACACAACTGTGATGACCCCTCATTAGGCCTGTTTGCAGAACCAGTTGGCTTCACTCTTGGGCATCATGGTCTCTCCTCTACAACTACAGCGGGAGCTCCATCTTAGAAGATTCACAAAAACAGCGAGTGAAGCCGGGAGGTGTACCTAGTGCACATCCCTCGCCAGCCCCGTTTCCCAACAGTCTCCACACCAAACCTGCTTCTCAGGCTCCAGGTCTGACACCCTCAGAAATGACAGATGTCATACTGTGTGCCCTCATTACAAGAGGGACAGAGATGCGGGAGTCGCAGATGGGGATTCCCAGATATTTTGCCACAGACAGTGTGTCCTTTCACTGGTCCATCTTCCCCGGACAATAGGCATTTTGAAAAGTGGTAAACTTCTGAGAGCTCGTCCTATGGACCAGAATAAATAAAACTGCTGACCCAGGAAAATACCCTCCTGCCCTTACTAGGCTCTGACGACACCACCACACACCTGTTGTATCTGGGTGCCTCCACCGAGAAGGGAGGTCTCGATTTCAACTTAAACAAGTATTCTTGCTTTTCACCATCCTTTTCTGGCTTCATCCAGTGTTGTTCAGGTCTGTGTCCCTAAAAAGGATGCAGGGCTAAGACTTAGTGGAGGTTCTCAGAAGCCCCAGACATTGTCATAAACTGGGAAAAATGTTTTCTTAGACTAGTTGAGACAATTTTGTCAATTAATCTCCTTGTTCTATCCATAGAAAAGGATATAATCAAATGGCCTTAAAATGCTCGGTTACGGTTGGTTAAATATGTAACATGAACTCTGTGGGCCATCAGCACCAGTTCTCAGCTTGAGAGTTTGGGATCCAGGCCAGGTTTCTTTAAAATTCAAACCACAACAGCCAAAACTTGAGTAGGAGGTGTCCAGACCCCAGTGGTTGACCCAGAATTTAACCCAACGAAATATCGCTACAGTTACAAGCCCTCTTACCAGAATACTGCTTAACCAACTCACTGGATTAACCTTCACTCTCTGTCCCTCCAACACCACCACCCCCCACCCCGGGCCAGTGTACTGAACGCTAGGAGGCTACTCTTTAGCACAGTATTTTTCAAACTGTCAGTCTTCATATCAATTTTCTGGGTAAAAATAAACTCACTGGGTGTTGGCTACCATTTTAAAAATGAAACAGTACAGAATGGCTGAATTGTATGCTTACAATCATTTATTTCTTCTAAAATGTGTTTATTGCCTCATAAAACAATGAAATGTGAGTGGGGAAAAACCCAAACAAATACAAGACATGAAAAATGATGTACAAATGAAGTTGAATGCTTTGAAAAGACTCTATAAAGGCAAGTCACTTAAAAATAAATAATAAAAACTGATGTTAAATTAGTTGCGAGTTAGAAAACTATAAAAGATGAGGGAGAAATTGTAAAGCCTAAAAGAACTCCACACTGATACTGTTTTACAACTCTCTTTAACTCTCTCCTCGCTGTAGAAAAACAAAGGCTGGAAACCCTAAACCCACTCTATCGAGAGTGGGGTGAATGCGAGAAAAACAATGAGCAACTTCAGTCAGAGCACCCACACGGTGCGCCCAACCCAGAGACCGGGGAACTAATGCACAATTATATGCTTTAAGTAAAAACAAAAAGGTTAAGGTTTAACATGTTTTGTAATTTCAATGATACCTGATAAAAGAACATATATTTTAAAATGTTAGCCAGTCCTTAAAGTATGATGAAATAGGACTTGAATGTTATAAACTCATTGCACTTATCAATGAGTTTAAAAATCACAAAGCAACCCCTCAATGTGTCAGAGAATGACATGTTTACAGCAAAGGGTACAAAAAAATAAAAGTTTCATACCAGGCCCTGACAGGTATGGCTCAGTAGGTTGGGCATCGTCCACAAACAGAAAGGTCACTGGTTCAATTCCCAGTCAGGGCACATGTCTGAATTGTGGGTCAGGGCTCCCAACCGACTGATGTTTCTCTCCTTCTTTCTCCCTCCCTCCCCTCTCTCTAAAAATAAATAATAAAAATTTAAAACAAAAGTTTCACACCAGGAAGGACTAGGCACCTACAAGCTAATAAAGATTTGTGACCAGCCCGGATAACTAATTTTCTACGAAGTTTTTCCTGCCTCCGCCTTCTCACTGTCCACTTGACCCACTAGAACTGTCTACTCCTTCGTGTCCCACTGGCTGCTGCTCGTCTGCTGAGGGCCTAGCAAAGCCCTGAAATAATTCTACATGCAGCACTGTCTGTCTGTGCATGCCCCAAACCCGTAAAGGGAAAGAACCAGGCCTTGCCTGGTATTCGTGGCCTCAGCCCGGGGCCTGGCGCTTCGTAGGTAGGTACTTATTAAATATTTTTTAAATGAATGACTCTGTGCACAGATAAATTAAAGTCTTGTCCTAATTTTCAATAAAAATGGAAGGTAACTGAAGTACTCTGGAAATTTTAAAGAACTGTTTAGGAACAGAGGTGGGAGGGCCCTGGCCTGGCACTGGAAAGGTCAAAGTTTACCAGACTGTTACAGTTTGGTCGAAATAACCATGAAGACCATTCCACTCACTTTGCCTTTCTGGACTGAATATGAGCCCTTCTATGGTTTTGATTCCCTGCCTGGGCCCTTGACACTACAAAGTAGTCCCCTAAAGAGACGAGACAAAAGGGAACATCTTTACACTTCAAACAGATGAGTTGATTTTTTAGCACAAGTCAGAAGAGATTGGCTGGGGGGGGAGTAGAGAAAAACTATTGCTTTATTCTTAGGATATTTTCCCGCTATCTCTAAATACTCAAAATATGATCATTTTTATCAGCTATGTCATATATATAATTAAAGTACTTTTCCCAAGGTCCAGAGTAATACATACTGACTGTGAAAAAGTTGGAAAGCACTAAAAAGTATTAAACCCCAGAAAAAAACCCACCCATAATCCTACCAGGACATCAACTCTAACACCTGGCATGTGCACAAGTAATCCGGGAGTGGAAGCTGAGAATGAATGATAGGCAAGAAGGGAGAACAAGCTCAGTACAGTCACTCGTAATGACAAGCTTCCCAGGACATCACCATGAGCAGAACAGGACCCAAGGCAAAGTTTAGGACCATATTTGAGATTCATAGCACTTGAGTCACGTTGGAAGCCTGGCCTCCCTGAGGATCTCCTGCCCTTTTGAACTTGGACAAGTTTCGTAGCCTACAGGTAACCCTAACCTTTCACCCCACCACTTACTAGAGTGTTTGTTTTGTTTCTGGAGGGGAGGGCTGGCTATTGGAACAAAGGCCTTCGTCCTTCACGGACACTCACTCCTTCCTGCTCCCACACCTCCCACTAACAAATGCCTTCAACTTAGAAGAGTGACAAACTCCACCCTCCCCTTGGTCCTCAAGTTTCCAACATGGGGCACACAGAAAGGAAGACCTCGTTTGCAGAGACACGGGCCCCTTGGAGGGGTTGGTCGAGGGCAGGGATGTGAGTCGCACTGAAGCCCCTGCGCATCCAGCTCGCATTCAGGCAGGAGCCTCAGAAGGTAGATACACCCATGGCCAGCCCTTTCTGCAGAAAGCACAGCGTGGCCGCACGCCAGGCTTCCACCCGCGTTCAGGAGGCCAGCGCAAACGGGAACTGGCCTGGGACGCTGCAGCGCCCTCCGCCAGGCACCCCTCCTTCCGTGGTTTGTCCAGACTTCCGCCCACTTCCCCTGGCCGCCAACGCCCCCCTGCGTCCCCGACCTCCCCGGGGACGTGGGCTGAGCGCCCGGGCTTCGGGAAACGCTTGGCGACACTCCTTCGACGTCAGGCTCGCTCCCCCGCCGCGCCCCTCGGACTCTCAGGGCCCGACCTCGCTCGCAGCGCTCCCCACCCCCCGGGCGCCGCTCCCTGCCGGGCCCGCGGCCTCTCTCCTCGGCCTCCTCCCCGGCCGCAGTCTCCCCGGGGCTTCTCCCCCGCTCCCCTCCTCTCCTCCCTGTCCCCGCTTTTCCTCCCTCTCTCCCGCCACTTGACCTCCCACCCTCTTCCCACTCTCCTTCCTTCGCCCGCCTGCCCTCCCCTGTCCGGGCTTCGGCCGAGGGCCGCGCTCCCAGCCCCAAATGTGCGAACTCTGAGCCAGTGGCACCCGCCAAGCGGGGTAAAGGCGCAAATGAAGCTTTTCGCACGAGCGGCTCCTTCCTGTGGACGCAGGAAAGCTAAGAGGCAAGACTGCGACTCCAGGGAGAAAATATTTGGACGTAGATGGGGCCCTGCGGCACGTTGGAAAGTGGGAAAGAATGTAGGTCAAGTAGCAGAAGTCCCAGGTCAGACCCAGAGGCCCTGGGCCTCTTCGAGGGGATCGGGAGCGCCCCCACCCCACCACCCCTCACGTCCCTGCGTGTGCTCTCCAGGCCCTGGAGGTGACGGAGACATCTTTAGCGCCTTCCCCCATGACCTCAAGGCTTCAGTAGAGAATAGTAGAGCCGTTATCTTACACTGGGGGGGAGGGGATGACAACCCTGAATCTCAAGAATGTAGAGCCAACATTATGATTTGACCAAAAAGCAAAATGATGTGCTCTAGGGGGAAAAAATCAGTTGGGAGTGCAGGACGATGGTGGGATCTAGAGTTAAAAGGGTGGTCTAAATCTTGGCATTTGCCTCCCCAGCTAGTTTTAGGCCTGGAATAAGTCACTGAAGCTCTTTGAGACCATTTCTTCATTTGCAATATAGAATAACAATCCCTTCGCTAATGGTTGTGAGAAACTGTAGTAATGCATGTGATAAATGTAAGCTATAAAATGCCATACAAATGTAAACTTGTATCTTTACAGATTTATGGTCCAGCCTGAGGAAAAAAACAGAATAACTTAACCCTGACTTCCAAGGAGACCACAGTGAAAGTCTTATTTCCCAACACTGAGCAATACCCTGAAGGAGACCCAAGGGACCTGTGCGATTGTCACAAAATTCTTGCAAAACTGTCTTAACCAGGGTATTTGTATTTCACCATCATTAAAACATAACTTGCCATTTCATATATCTGAGAAGAGGGAATGTTATGAATTAAAGATTGTGTGGAAATAGTGAAAAGGTAGATGAAGATTAGAAAGCATTCAGTTAAACCAAATAAAACAGGTTACTGTTTTACTACAGAATTCCTCAGTCTTTGGTGTGTGGATTGTGACTCAAAAGAGGTTCCCAGGAATCAGTGCTTCGGGACGGATGGATCTGTCAGGAAATGCACTTTCACGCCAAGCCTACCCTTTACTCACATCTTCACAGGCAGCTTGGACTAATCTCACACTCGGATTTCTAAACTTTTGGACTTGAGGCAAATCATGGGCATTTCACCTTCCTCATCTGTAGCCAAATGCTTGCAAGTAAATTCTTTTTTAAAGAGAGGGGAAATGAGGGGGAGGAAAAGGGAGAGAAACACGGATCAGCCACCTCTCGAATCTGACCTCCATGCCCCGAGGGCCTGCAGCCTAGGCTCGTGCATGTGCCTAACCCAGGAGTGGCACCTGCAACCTTTCACTTTGCAGGATGGTGCCCAATCAACTGAGCCACGCCGGCCAGGGCAATCCTCATAGATTCTCAACCAAACTTACACATGCCTATGTGCCAGCCATAGCACAGGGCTACAGGTACACAAGCACATAAGTAATACTCCAGTTCCCAAGGAGTTTCCAATCTCAGGAGAAGAGAGGCGCAAATATTGACAATGCCACTGAGATTGGCTGTTCACCTTGAACACCTGTCAGGTAGAGCCAGGCTCAGGTTTCCAACTCAAATGACTACCAGGGAAGAGACAGGCAGTATGAAGGTGAGAGGCTGGGCCTGCAGCACCGTGGAAGATAGGCCTGGTCTGAAGGGGGAACCACCGTGAAGCACGTCACGGACCTTCAGGGCCACGTTACTACCAGTCTTCCAAGATAAGCCAGAAATCTGAATTTTATGTGAAGTCACCTGATTTCTAAATGTGGTCAGCTAATTCAAACTTTTAGAAAAACACTTGCAGGACCATCAAAACTCATTCCGTGGGCCTGCAACTAACTATCCACGTCACCCCAAACTATTCAACACTGTCACAGTAACTCAAGAAGAGTGAGAAACACTGCTCTGTAGCTACTCCCGCCACAGGAGGAGTAAGTGCCAGGTATATATTATTTAATCTTCGTGACTATCCATAAATATTTATTACAGGCATAATATGTGCTGGCCTTATTGTTTTGATTTTAAAAACTAGGTGAATAAATCATCAGGATACTGGATTTCAGTTTACCCATCAAAAAACAAAAACAAAACTCTTGGCTCCACCTGAGTCACAAAAAACTCTAAATTTTCCCAAGCAAGTAAAACGAACAGTGAAGGGAACTGACATGGTTGCTGAAGTCAAAATATTGCTTATGATGCTATCCCTTTAGGTTCTTACAATACTTGAGTTTGGGGAGGAATCCTGGTGTGCACACATACTATATTTATGTAACTGCCAATTCTGTTTTAAAGCTGCTGCCCAATATAGTTTACGTTTGTTTTGCCAAACACATCACCCAACTATAGTTTTTATGTTTGGTAAGAAATGGAGTTCTGAGCAAAGATGCGGAAGAGTTCCTGAAGAGGGGCCCAAATACCCTCCAGCCAGTGTGGCTGAGATAACTTCAAGGAGAAGCAAACAAGTGGTTGATTAATTTCATCAAGACCAAAATTAAATTATTTTCTTTTTCACACTGTTGGGAGGTATGCTGGATCTGTGCGGAACAAAGGGAGAAAGTGAGGGACGGAGGGAGAATGAGAACTAACAGTGCCTACTACGTGCATCCTGTGAGAAAGTGTTCTCGAAGACCCAGGATATAAAATAGGCGTGAGATTTACTACCTGTCCCCTGCCAAGCTCTCTGCCCACTTCACGGACAAAGTTAATGTAAAGTCCACTTTCTGCCTTTACCTTGCCTTCACCTTGCCTTCATTACAAAAGCAGAGCCTTCCGACCCCAAGCCACATTTCCCATTCATGGTCCAGCTTCTGCCCTCATCTCTCCACAGAAAAAGCTCCTATTAAAGTCACCAATACCTTTTCTTTGGCCAAACCCTCAGTGGTTAATTTTCAGTATTTTTCTGAAACATTTGACACTGTTTACGCATCCTTCCTTTTCTGGAAGTATCCCATCTTCAATTCTGTGTGTCTCTCCTATTTCCCTGCCTGCCTTTTCTCAGTCTCCTCTGGGGCTCCTCTCCTTCCTTGTATTATAAAAAGCTAACCCTGCTTTCCTTCTACTCTTCCTGGATGAGGTTATTCATGCCCACAGTTTCTATTACCACATGGACACTAGAACTCTCAGACCTGTTTCTCTAGCCCATGTCTCTTTCCTGAATTCTCGGTCAGTGTGTCCACAATATGCCCAAAGACAAGACATCTCCAAAAGGGATCCCACAGACTCATCATGTCCTCAGACTCATCATGTGAATAACTGAGTGCATCCCCTTTACCCCAAATCCTGCATGTCCTTGCCTACTCTGTCCTTGGTTGCGATGTCTATTATTTATGCTAGAAACCTGGGAGTCAGCATCATAAGCTCCTCTTCTTCCTGTATCCCCCACACTGGGTCAGCCATTGAGTGTGTTCTCAGCAGTCTGTCTCCTCTTCACCTCCATAAACAACCTTGTTACTTAGCTCCTCTCTCATCTGGACTGTGCATTCAGCAGTGGCATCCCTAACCATCCTACCATCACTTACCTCCTTCCTTGTCTTCTAACAACTGAAACAGGACCACCAGAATGACTGAAGACACAACTATTCACATCACTCCCTGCTTAAAATCCTTTAGGGCTTCCCACCATCACTAGGATAAAGTCAAAACCACTTTGCCTTGCAGGCAAAGTCCTCTCCGGCCTTACTTCTCACTGCTTCAATCTTTGCATGTTATGCTCTGGTGAAAACTATTCCTGTTGTACAAATATTGGTGGGATCCACATGTTTGCAGCTCAGCATCTTTGTGCGCATGAAGCCTTTACCTAGAAAGACTCCCATCTTCCTTCCTTTAGGGGTGCCTCCTAGTATAGTAAGCCACTTACCACAGTACCCTCAAGATGGCTTTGCAGGCCCCACTGCCTGCCTCTGCCCTGCAGACTCTTCATCATTTAACAGCCTCACCCTCACTTCTCCCAGCTGCCTTGCCTTTCATCCTCTCAGACCTCAGCAACCCTGATGTAGGTCAATAGTGAAAAGATATGTGTCCCTTAGTATTAGGAGGGCTTCCAGCCAGTGTCATCTTATTTTGGAGAAAACTACCTCCGTGAAGACAGTCTGATTTCTCCCATAGGCTCTTGTCCATTCTGCTTCGGTCCCCCGCCAGGTTACAGTGGATTGTTCCTCACAGAAAGGGAGGACCCTACCTAGCCATCGGCTGAGATCAACTGGCCTCATCATCACCAAAGCCCTGTGGCTCCACGGATATTGTTGGTTAGGATGAGGCTAGCTTGTGCATTCGTGTTTTTCAAAAGTGAATTTATTAAAATAAAATATATTAAAAAAATAATAACCCAAATGATTTGTGGATAAGGCAAAAATCACGAAGGCTGTTCACGAATGTCTGTTACTGAGGAAATATCCCGCAGTGAATAACGTAGGCCTGTGTCCAGAAGTGCCACTGAGGGTGGAGGGACGCGGGGGTCTGAGGACAGTCAGAGAAAGGGGAAGGGGACCAGTAAGGACTGGCCTGAGCCAGGTGTGCCTTCCCTCATGTCACCACACCCCCTGCATTCGTCCTTGAGTGTAACTTGGCTGCACTTTATTTAACATAATAGGAAGAAAAGCCTAACATTTTTGACAAGAAAACTCACCGGGTTTTCAACGAGACAGAAGGGGTCTCCATGACACTGGGTCCCACTGTGAAGACAGGGCAGGGGCTGCTTCGGGTGCCGGACTCCATGCGCACAGAGCCGGGCACACCATCACCCTGCAGCAACACATTGCCCGTTTAACGATCCACTGATGTCCTGCAAAGTCTAAGGCATTTGAATCTCCTCCAAGAAAACATCTGCACATCATGCCAGCAGTCTCCCTGCATCCCAACTACTGTGTCACTGTGCTGGTTCCACTTCTTTTCTTACAAAATGGGTCCCTCAGCACAGGCTGATTGTGGTCATCAGTTTTTAGTGGCCAAATCTAATGGCTTCACAAAGAGTTTCCCCAAAGCTGCTGGCCACTTGGGCCTCAGGCCTCAGCCCGGGACAAGCGTGAACTGAGTAGTTCTGCCCCAGCCGTTTGTCAACACCAGAAGAGAAAACGTCAGGGGCACAGGACAATGATGGAACTAGTTACGAATATGAATTTGGCTGTACCTGTTGAAGGATTTTAACTACATGATGTTAACCACCTATTACCTTTAAATTTCATATTTAAAAAAAAAACTAGAGAGTCTAATTTTTCTTCCGTAATTCTTGGCCTAGCACCCACGGGTAGGTTCACGCCACAGGAACCCAGCGTTCAGGCTACAGTGACAACTAGGGGAACAGGGATGGCTGACGGCGGCCCAACGCGGCGCGGCGCTCGGTCCGGACCCGAGTGCTTCATGTGCACTGACTCCTCCAATCGAACAAAAGCTCTGTAAGGTCGTTACTGTTACTTTGCCCGTTTACAGGTGAGGAATTGAAGCACAGAGTTTTAATAAGGTTACACAGCCAGGCAGTCTGCCTCGCGGCCACACCCTTAACACCAGTGGCCGATTTCGTTATCATCAAAGGATATGTATTGGATAGCATGTGGACTGCTTCACAGTTGCTCTCTCATTTAATTCTCACACAAAGCCCGTAAGGGAGGACGATGGACGCCACCTTACGGAAGGAAACGCTGGGTCACATCACCATGGAGTGCCAGCACAGGGCCCGCGCGTCCGCCGACCCGACCACCGCGCATGTTGCCCGGGAGGAAAGGATTCTGGCCCCGGCAGAGCAGCAGGCCCTAGCTGAAGTCATCAGCAGAGAAATTTAAAATGCCCTGGGAGGCCCTCTAGAGAAATGCAGATTCTCGGGCGGGGGCAGCTGGGTTGAAAATACAAGATGCGCTTGGGGCATTTTATAGTGGCGGCGAAGTGGAGCCCGGGTTCCAGATTGCGAGCGCAGGAGGAAAGAGGGCCGCGGGGAATCGCCCTCGGAGCCCCGCAGTCACACCTGCCATAGGCACGTCCACTGAGGGTGTGGACGTCATGGGTGAGACGGTGAGAGGAACAGGATCTTTGCATCGCCTCAGAGTATCTACCCCCAAATCTTAATTAATTACACTGGAGTTTGTTTTTTTTAACATATGTCCACAAATTCTGTGATATTCCTTCCTCCACAGAAGGAGCTTAACTCCTTCCCGCTGAGTGTGGGCTGGACAGAGTGACTCACTGGCAACAGACAGAGTAGGGAGGAAGAACATCAGCAGCCTCATGGCTGCAAACCTGGCAGATGCCACCTCAACTAAATGATTCAAATTACTATCATTTGCCCTGGCTGGTGTAACTCGGTTGGTTGGAGCATTGTCCTGTAACCAAAAGGTTGCGGGTTCAATTCCTGCTCAGGGCACTTACCTAGGTTGAAGGCAGCAACCAATCAATGCTTCTGTCTCTCATCAATGTTTCTCTTTTTCCCTTCCTCTCTCTGTAAAAAAAAAAAAAAAAAAAAAAAAGGCAACAAAAAAATGTCCCCGGGTGAGGATAAAAAAAAAGGATTAACATCATGTGTAAGGTAATGTCATGTTCATATATGAACCCCCCTCATATGACATCATGAGAAAGGCACTTCCCCTCTTCTTCCTTCAAATTCCTAACTCCAGTGTAGGAATGAGAAAACATCAGCCCCGAACTCAGATGGAGGGCCAGTCTACAAAACCCATGACCGACACTACTGAAAAGTGTCAAGGTCAGGAAAGACAGGGCAACCCTGAGAGACTGTCAGAGGCTGGAGAAGACTAAGGAGGCATGACAAGTGAATACAGCGTGGTGTCCTGGATGGGTTCTAGAACAGAGAAACGACATTGGTGGGAAACGTGGTGAAGTGGCCTAAAGTCTGCAGTTGAGTTAACGGTCTTCCATCACCGTTGGTGTCTCAGTTGGAGTAACTGCACCGTGGTGTGATGTCAACATTGAGGGCAGCTGGGTAAAGGGTCAAAGGGAACTCTGCCTGGTAGTTTTGAAGAGCTGGGGGCTAAGGAATGGAGGGGCTGCGTAGGAGGCTCGGATAATACCTTCCATGGGCAGATTGCTTTGTAGCCAGCGCTTCCGTGTGTTCTCTCCTCAAAACTCACCTCAGTTTTATGATTTTTCTCTGTTAGCTTTTGAAAGCCTGGAAGGGGATTTGAGAAGACAAGTAGCCGGATAGGAAGTGGGCATGGAGGCAGCTCCAGCTGATGGAAAACCTGAGAAAATCAGAATACAATATGGACTTTCATTAATAATATGTCATTATTGGTTCATTAATTATAACAAATGTACCATGCTAATAGGGAAGCTGAGTATGAAGTATATGGAAACTCCCTGTCTTTCTCAGTTTTCCTGTAAAATTAGAACTATTCTAAACAATAAAGTCTATATACAATTGAAAATAAAATAGTGCCCCACCTGTGCTCCTCATGTAAGCAGAGACTTACCGGAGGCTCAGCTGAGGTGCCCTGGTGGCTCCGAGGGACTTGTGACAGGGCCCAGAGAGAGAGGATGGGACAAACGAGTGGCAGGAGCACAGAGGTGATAGAAGGACCTGGAGGAGAGGACACAGCTAAGAAAACAGGAAAAGGAGGAGCAAATGAAGGAGACCCTGTGCTTCAGGCAATTTGTTTAATTCGACTGCTCTGCCCCGCCACCCACCCGGCTCACCTCTCCTCTTCCTCCTGCACCCATTGCCTTCCCACAGACTGTCAGTTATGCTAGACATTCTGTCTGTCCCTCCCAATTCCCCTTCCACTCTTTTCCACCCTGCTGCATGCCCCAGGGCACTTCCTGCCAGTGGCTTCCCTGGGGCTGGCCAGTGGGAGGAGTGGGCGCAGCTCTGAGAAGAAAGGAAAGTGGGGTTGGAATCCGTGTCTCCTTCCCCATCTGCGTGTCTCAAACAGACTAGCCAGGTTCCTCTAGCAGAGGCCACAACCCCCTCCCCACAGGTCCCCTCAGTGTGTTCTGGCGATCACCTAGGCATGGGTAGTGGTTCCCCACAGTGGGTAATTCTAGGGTGCTACACAATCCCTTGTCAGCTTCCCTGAAGCCTGCCTAGGTCTTGGTAAATCTCCCACTATGAAGCTCCTCTCCATTACCCAATGGGGTGCATCATCCGTTTCCTGCTGGGACCACAACTGATAGCTGGAGTTACTCATTCTGTTTATTGTCCATTGTTTATCCTTCCTTTTAGAACATAAACTCCATGAGGGCAGAGATCTTGTATGCTTCCTTCATGCTGTGGCACTCGATAAGTATTTGTGGAGTAAATGCGTGAATGCCCGCTTTATCCGGACTGTCTCCCATAGGACGCGTGGCTAGTGTCCACAGTGCCCGTCTAAGAGGCTCCCTGAGTGTAAAGCATGTTCTTCAGCTACTGACACCCACTCTGACCCAGTAGGGGTTAAGAGAGTAACGGATGGCCTTGGCTGTTTCCCTTGTCTTGGGCGACTGTGATGCTGGTCTCTCTGTCACTCTCTCTTGCAGGCACACTTGGCAGTGTGTGTCTTGCTTTTATACGTTTACATGTCCATTTCCCTGCAAACTCTCTGTTTCTTGGATAATAGAGTTACAGAGTGCTCACTAGGCCCTTACAAACTTGCAGCTTACAAAAGAGCTCTGGCCGAGGGCCAAGGGAGTCTCCAGCTGCTGACTGACCCTCCTGGAAAGTCAACTTGGAAGAGAAGCAAATGTCCTAATCCTCTTCCAAACCACCCTAAGTAGGTTTTATCCGGTGATCTGTAAAACCAAATTAGTAAAGGGACACTTTAATTCCCGCTCGCTAGAGAGCTTCTGGAGTCTTTGAGAAAGTCAACACAGCGAATTTCTGTGCTGGGGGCCAGGAAACGCATCTTGTTTTCAAAAGCAAAATGCCCTTGCTTTTTCATGGCTTCTCTCTCAGCGCTCAGCACACAGAAGGTGTTTTCTGAGGCTCTCACAGGGATCCCCCGTGAAGGTGAGAGCAGTTCTTGACAGGGAGGAAAACACAGTGGCCAGCGAGGTCGAGTGATTTTCCCCAGGTTCTGCCAAGTGCAATCCAGCTCTGGTCTCCTGACTCCAGCGCAGGGAACATTTGCTCTGTTATTATTACCCCAGGAACTGGCTTATTGCACAATATCCGGAAATAGCCCATATGCAATCCTGGTCCACAGAGCGTACATGTTCTGCTTTTTATTCTGCAGCTTTTTAATAAAGTGTGTTTTCCTTTCCCATAATGTCATCTGGAAGCAATTCCTCCCAACAGCTGGCTTTGCTTTCCCAATTGGTAAACACATAAAATGGAAGGCAGGGAAGATGCAGAGTGTCACCAGAGAGCATCTTCCCCACCCGCTTGGCTCACGTTCTGAGGCTTATCTTGGGTCTCTGCACAAGCCTCATCAAAACTGAGAATGTCTTTAAACAAGCGACCCACACTGCAATCCCTCCTTCAGAGGGTCAACATGTTCTTTGGGGGAGAAATTTTCTGAAGGCTTTGCAGATAAAATTGACCAGATGCAGACCAGATTGCCAGCTGCCAAGATCTCCGAGCTCCATGTGGAGGCCAGCAGAGCGGCATCTTCCCGAAGTTCCCACCATCCTGGTACAGTCAGGACTTTGGGGGGTCTCACGGGAAGCCTCTCTGAGAGCAAAGCCTGCCCCGTGCCACTGCCACTGTAGCCAATAAGGCAACAACAAGAGCCTGAAGAGCACTAACTGGGTCATCGGAGAAGATGAATGTCCTGCAAACGTGCTCCTCAGGAAGTTTTCACACAGACACACACGGAACAGCGGCCAGCGCTCTTGGAACAGCCAAGGCCAAGAGCACAGCTGTCTTCTGGGTGTTGGCTCACACCCTCTCCTCTCTGTTCACCAACATGGTCAGCTCTGGTCCAAGAGGTTCAGGGCACAGTTTCAGCTGGAACACAGTCTGGAGGACGAAGCTCAGGCTTCAGGCACTCCCCACTCCCATGTCAGCAATGTTACTCTTTCAGTCCAAGTTTCAGGTTTGGGAAAATAGGCCCAGTTACATGGCTGAACTCTCAGAGGGAGCACAGGAGCATGCATGCCTGTGACCAGGTAGCCCTGGGAAGCTGTAGGAAAGGGCATGTGTCAGTTAGCCCAGCTGCGGGGATGACCTCTCAACACGGTGCTGGCCAGGATAGAGGGGAAGGATAGGAGTGGGAGGGCTTCCTTCCAAGCATCACCAAGTCTCCAGGCACCCAGGGCCCCACTCCACCTGAAGGGACTTCCCGTTGTTGTGGGCCTTCGACTGCCAGGTTCTCCCAGAGGAAACGGGTGTCCCTCCCATTGGACAAACGAAAAGAGACTGCCAGGGGCTGTCTCACCGGAGGAGGGTGGCTGCCCAGCTCCACAGCACAAGCCGCAAAGGGAGCTTCTCTGCCTGGGCCCAGGGTGGGTGGAGTGCTCTCCGTCTCAGTTCTGCTTCTATCCTGCAGTCCCGCTTCTCTCTCCCTCCTCCAGGAGGAAACTGTGTCTTGTCTGGGGTCAGGGGACAGAAACTGCATCATGCTTTCTTCTCAAATATCTGGAATTTTGGAAATCTGTTTCCTGGTTCCATGCCAAGACTGGTTCCCTCAGGCCCTGGTCACTCTGGTCTGGTCGCCTGGACGGTGAGGAAGGGGCCTCGCAGCACCCTTAGAGAGATTCTCTGAGACCGAGAACAGGGCTGGCTGGCTGGGTGAGAGTGACCCATTGGTCAGTGCTGAAAAATGACCCTCGAGTGAAGCAACTAAAGGGGCCTAACGACCAAATGCAATATGTGCACCTTGTTTGGATCCTGACTTAAACAAACTGACTACAAGAAGACATTGTGGGATAAACAGGAAAGTTTGAATTTGGACTGAGTATTACAAAATATTTCAGAGCTGTTCATTTGATGTGTGTGATAACGGTGTTGTGGTTGCATAAGAAAATGTCCTTATGTTTTTTCTTTTCTTATTGTTGACACTATTACAGTTGTCCCATTGCCCCTACCCTTTGCCCACCTCCACCCAGCCCCGTCCACCCCCCCATCGCCACACTGCTGTCCTCATGTTGTAAAACATGTACACTAGATATTTAGGGGGGAAATACAATGCCAATCTGTTCTAACATGTTTAAGGGGAAAAAAGCTGCCTCAGCCAAAGAGTGTCTTTGTCCATTTGGGCTGTTATGACAGACACTGCAGACGGGTGGCTTACAGGAAACAAGCCTTTATTCCTCCCAGTTCTGGAGGCTGGGGGTCCACGACCAAGGTGCAGCAGATTCGGTGTCCGGTGAGAGCCCCCTTCCTGGTTCACAGATGACCCTCTTCTCACTGTCCCCTCGCCTGGCAGAAGGGGTGAAATAGCCCTCGGGGGTCTCCTTTACAAGGGCACAAATCTCACTCAGGAGGGTTCCACCCGAAACCCAATCCCCTCCCCAAGGGCCCCTATCCTAATAGCACCACAGGAGGGCTTAGGTTTCTACATATGAACTGGGGGGTGCAAACGATCAGTCTACAGCACACGGCAAAGTGTTAATGTTAAATCCAGACGATGGGTATATGGGGTTTTTTTTTTCAGTAAGATGATTGAAATTTTTTTAATGACTGCATTGTAGTTCATCATATGATTTAACAAAAGTTTTTAAAATTGAGTTTTTAAATGGATTTTAAAAATGGAGATATTATTGGCATATAACATTGTGTACATTTAAGTACATAACAAAGGATTCTTTACACTGTTCTTGCTACTTTTATGTCTGTGGGAAAAAATTCTTACAATAAAAAGTTAAAAACATAGACTATTTTATCACGAAAAATCATAGAGGGGAATCAAACCCACCTGTTGCCGCACCGCAGTGGTTGCTGAATTCTGCACTGAGGTTCTTAATCCTGCAGGTCGGACGCGGGACTGGCTCTGTAGGATAATGAGGAAGTGACGGCAGAGGGGCCAGTGGAAGATGACCCCAGCTTGCTCTGGCCAGGGGCTGCGGTACCACCCTCAGCTCCTCTGCCTGGCAAATGGGGGAAGGAGCTCCTGTCCCAGAGCAAGGACAGCCCTGCACGTCCCAGCCCTCGCTGATTTTAAGGCTGTGGTTCCCTCCTGTGCACGCGCCTGAGCAGGTCAGGAGCCTGGTGAGTGAAAGTAGGACACAGACCACATACCACTGAGTAACTACCAAGTAAAAGTTCCTGTTATCACAGCTTCCGGTTGCTCTCACTGCCCTCACCGCCACTGTCCCATCGGTGTGCCGGCTGCCATCCTGTCCTGACTCGGTCACAGGCTTGGCTTCAGGAGTAATCCCAGGCCAGTCCCCTTGTGAGGCCCAGGGCAGGATCAAGACTGTCTTCTCAGTCTTGACAGTGGACAGTGGAGAAGGCCCCCAGTTAGAAGAGGCCGGGCAGGCCCGGCACTTACTCTCTTCTTGACGCTGGCCCTCTACCTTCTCATTCTAGGAGAGTCTACAATCTTGGGCCTTTACCTGGTTTGAGAAGATTTTTTGCTGTTTTCTTATCTCCTCCTTCTGGCTGAAACACAGGCCTTGCCAAAAAAACCTTTTTTTTTTCTGCTTTGAAATATGCATGTTATTCTATTTTCCTTTGAGTCCTTGAGTAAAAGGTAAGTGTCTTTCACTGGTGCTGGGCTAGGCCTGGTCCTTCCTGAAGTACCCACAGTAGCCCCAGCCCTCCGGATGGGAACAGGCTGCTGCTGAAAAGCCTGCCTGAGCTATTACTGCCAACACATGTTATAAGAAAGACCACTTTCCCAAAAACAAAAAATCAACTTTAAAAAGCCTAATTATACTTCATCAGACTCAATATTTGATATTTGTACAGCATTTTAAATAGGTTCTCTAATTATATATTTTTTCCTTCCAAATGGTTTCTACCTTTGTCTCAGTTATAAGAGAGCTTACCATGCACATTTTTTTTTTTTTTGGTATTTCTGCTCATTTTTAGTGACTAAGAAGGGCACCAGCCCTGCAGGAACTGAGCTGGAGTTCCACTGGTGTGACATCATGCGATAGCTCAGCTGTTTCCCTCGTCAGTGGGTGCGTGGAAATCCAAAGCCAGGCCACAAAAGGTGATCAAAGAAGGCCAATGCATGAAGTTTGAAAGTATGGGTTGTTTAAAAGCCCAATATACAAAAGTCGAAGATGTTGCCCAGACCGAGCTAGAATGGAAGCATCTCGCAGGCAGGAATGTCGTTTGGTACACAGCTGCGTCCCAGTACCCAGAACAGGGTCTGCCACACGGTAGGCGCTTAGCACGGAATGCATGAACTGCCTGTGCTTTGGGATTCTTGTACTCACTCATTATGTTCTACCATGTATTGCATTTTACTTCAA
The DNA here is from genome assembly GCF_022682495.2 of Desmodus rotundus. Taxonomy (NCBI): domain Eukaryota; kingdom Metazoa; phylum Chordata; class Mammalia; order Chiroptera; family Phyllostomidae; genus Desmodus; species Desmodus rotundus. Next base: position 160,755,425 of record NC_071388.1, read on the forward strand.
GACTGAAAGTGTCTTGAAAGCAGAAGTAAATTTTTGTCCTCTGTAATTCGGATTCAGTAAGTGTATATTGAACAGACTGAACTAGCTAGTGATAAGATAATTTTAAAACAAAATCCCACATAGTTCATGAGGAAAGCTATGGCCCATGCTATAGAAATGGACAATTGCTGGAGCCCCCAGAAGTTTCTAAAGTACTGTGTAGTGGGGAAGTACATTTCCTGCCCCAGAAATCTGGCAAAAGAATTCACTTAAGGATTTAAGTCTCAGGGAAAAAAAGACCCAAAGAAGGAGGCAGAGAAGGGGAGGTCTTTTCCAGGGCCTACAGATTAAGGGGATTTAGATACCACTTAAGAAAGGAACCAGATGCCAGCCAGGTTTGTGCTTCAGTGTAACCACGTTCCCTGTGAAACTTGTTTATGGGAAGATCAGAAGCTCCGGCGATCCTTACAGAAGAGGATTCAGAGAAATTATCGCCTACTCCGGGCTGAAGAGAGAACAAGTCCCGGTCTCTTTTTGGTGTCAACCTCCACTGAAAAGTGCTCTTATCAAATCAAAAAGGGGACAGATCTGGAATTTCACAACTCTGATGAAAGTGAAATAAAAGGAAATCTGTATCATCTTAATCAAAGCATGTGCCACCTGAGTCGGCTCCCTGTCTCGTCCCTTGGCCTTGGTGATGCTCATGTGCTGGAGGTTAAGGGTTTGTTAAAGAAGATGGGTTTTGATTAAGTGTCACATTTAGTGTGATGTGACATGCTCTTTGTCATTGCAAGGGAAGATTGCGGCCAGGGGGAGCTTTATAGCTAGTTCCCAATATAAATTAGGAGTCTTGGGGAATGGGTGCTTTGCAGTTGGCCTTGATCTTCCCAGGGCCCAACGAATGTGTGTATGTGAGAGTGTGCACACGTGTATGTGTGCGTGTGTTTGGGGAGATGGCAGAAAAGTCAGTTTCCAGATGCCTGCGCTAATGGGCTGGATCCCCCTCTTGGAGTTTGCCTAGGAATTGTAACACAAGGCTCCAGTTCTAAATTAGTCCGTGTTCTTCATGCTGCGGGCAAAGGTCTCCATGCCCTTTCTTTCTTTGGAATTTCAGTCTTGTGTAGGGAAATCTCAAAGCACCCATTCGTCCCTCTTGGGGACCATGGCATGAATTTGAAGATGGAGAAGCAGGAGGAAGCATTCCGTGCCCTTCATGCCATTTCTAACCAGAGGCCATGGCAATACCTCCCCTGACTGCACCTGGAGAAAGGAGAGTGGGTACAGCTGAAGCCCCCTCCCTCCAAATCCAAGGTGTGCAGCTGAGACTCACCAGAAGGTGAGCCTGGCTGAGCCTGGCAGTGAGAGCACAGCAGAGCTGAGGGGACGGGAAAGCCCCACTGCTCTGGGTGCTCCTGCGGAACGGGAAGACGATGGGTGGGAATCAAGGGAAACATCCAGCAGGGACCAGTGTCACCAAAACATACCCCATTTCCAGGTTAACCTTCCTAAAACTGGCATCAAGAGTCCCCTCCCTGCTCAAAACCCTTCTGTAGCCTAGTCCTTCACTCTCATTGTCTAAGAAGAAAAATCTACACCCTTTATTCTTATATTGATACCATACATTCTAGGCACCACCAAATTTGTCTACTCACTACCTCCCAAATGACTGATGTGCTCCTCTCTCCCAGTGTTTGTTCATGTCGCTGTGCTATCTGTCTGCTGTCCCTTCTCTCTTATGGAAAGGCTACCCATCTTCCAAGGATTGGCTACAGCCGCAGGAGTCATAGGCCTCTGTGATAATTCTTTTTTTAAAGCCAGATACATGAAAAGAGAGCCTACTAAGCGCCCAGACTAGCTCCAGGCACCTGGAATAGGTCAGAAAACAACAGATAAAGATGCCTGCCTCCAATAAGCTTACACTGTAGTAGTGGGGGCCAGGGAGGGATGCAGTAAACACTAAAGATAAGGAATAAGCACTATTACTCACTAGCTGAGCTTTGCTATACAAAAAAAGAACAAAAGAAAGCAGGGAAGGGGAAATGAGGAGCTCCAGCAGTTTGGGGATGGGGGCAGGCTGCAGTGTCACAGGACAGTCAGGGAAGGTCTTGTTGAGATGCTGCAAGAGTTGAGGGAGGTGAGGGGGTCAGCCTGGCAGACATACCTGAGCGAAGAGCGTTCTAGGCAAGGGAGTATCTGGGCAAAGGCCTCCAGACAGAGCTGCCCTAGTCTTCAAGAGGCATGGAGCACCCTCCTCCTCACCTTTCCAGGGGTCTCTGCACACAGCCTAGCTCTGGAAGAGTGTCTGTGGACAAAGAAAACATGAAAGGAACGTTGAATAACACACAGAAAGACCTCCAATGTTTGTCACAGCCAGTTCTGCATTAAGGAAGAAGTTAGACGAGGAATGGAGCAGTTCTTGGGTTTTCATTGCTATGTTCAAAGGTAATCTTTTTAACTAGAAAAACTATTTACTTCTGTTCCTTTCATACATCTTATTGTTCGGGAAATACTGTTAGCACGTATCTGAGGTACTGCAGTGCCACCCCATCTAAAGGCAAACCCTGGAGGTAAACCTGACCAGCCATCCAGAGTTCTCAGGCTGTGGGACCTTGCTTTCTGACTTCATATTAACTTCTGAAAATCAGAATTGCCATCTCCAAAAACTGCTAAGGGGGTTGTAAAAAAATAGTTCCTTTCTTTAATGTCATAGTTGGAAAAATGGAGGATATTTTCTTTAAGACATGAAAAACTAAGAAAATACCACTTTACATCATCAGCGTGTCAGCAGGAAAAAGTACTGTGATGAACTTCCTCTTCGCTACCAAGAAGACATTCTAGTCCAAGCCTGAATACGCTTGCTATGTTTTCACAGAGGCTTCTTTTTCTGCCGCTCTTCAGTCTTAGAGGTTTGGTACGGACTTTAAAACTTCATTAACGGGGCACAGCCCTTATTATCCACTGATTTCCTCTCCAACGGCACTCCAACCATTGGGGTAGCATGGCGGTTTCATTCTCTAGCCAATGCAAAACCTCACTAGGACACACATTCACCAAATAGAAAAAACCTATTGAGTTCTGGACGGTTTGGTGCAGGATTATGAAACCTAAACCTCCCATCATAAACAGGAAGCTGGACGTGAGTCCTTCCATAAGACAGGGCAGGCAAAAGTAGCTTTACAGTTGTGAGTACGTGAAACACAGAGTTTATGTTTGTATTATTATTTATTAACTATTGTATTATTTTCCATACAAACCACTGTAAACCTCCTTTTGCCCCACCCTGTGTGGTGTCCGTTTTCTCTCTAGGCCGAAAAAGCTACTGGCCTCTGATACCCATGCTCATCAGTCAGAGCCAACGCCCAGAGGTTCGACAGAGACATAAAGTGCACTTCCTGTCGTGAGGAAGCAAGACACCACCACCAGAGCACATGCCATCGGGGCCACGCACCCAGGGCAGCTTCTTCGCCGTCAGGTGGGGACGTTGGAGCACTAAGAGTGGGACTCGGTACGAAGTCTTCCTGCTGGCGGCCACAAGGGCAGCTCTCTGCCTCAAGTCTCGCATGCCACCCAGAAACAGCTACGGTAATTTTTTTAAGACATTAAAATTATAAAAGCGTTAACTGGTAATTGCTTTTTCATACGGGGAAAATAACAAATACACTTGTGAAATTGCAAACATCCCTTTGCTTCATAAAATGGTCCCTGCCTGTCTCCCATCTTTACCTGTCGCTGACTCACCAATGCCCTGCATTGTGACTTCGGCCTCATCACTGACACCTTACTGAAGCTTTCTAATGATCATCTCCTAGGGATGCTCTTCCAGCCTCCTTCATAGTTGGAAGTAACCCAGTGCTGTGATGGAGTGTGGAGTGGAGTTTCCTACACTTTCACCTCTTTTCTGCCTGTATGTCCATGGACAAGTAACTCAGCCAGTCTGTTCCTCAATTCACTCATCTGTAAAATGGGGTTTATCTTCACATTGTTCTGCAGTGGGACATTTAAATTGCTTTCAGCCCTGAGAGTCATCCTGCAGAGCAAAGAGTTGCTGGTTCGATTCCCAGTCAGGGCACATGGCTGGGTTGCAGGCTGCTCCCTGGCTGGGGCGCGTGCTAGAGGAACCAATTGATGTTTCTCTCACACACAGACATTTCTCTCCCTCTCTTTCTCCCTCCCCTTCACTCTAAAAATAAAATAAATAAAATCTTTTTAAAAATTGCTTTCAATGTTTTGCTATTATAATTTTTGTTATACATTATCGCAATGCATATGTTCACATAAGACTTTTTTTTGACATTTAGGACTATTTCTTAAGATAGAGCCTCAGAAGTGGAATTATTGAGTTAACAAATATGAATGCTTCTAAGACTTTTAAATTCGTATTGCCAAATTCCTCCCCGAAGAAGGCTGTACAATGTACACTGCAACTAGCAATACGCAAAAATTCCAGCTTTGTGATGGCTTCAACCACACTAGGTATTATTACTAAAAAAAAGGCTTTTGATAACTTAATGGGTAGACAGTAAATTTATTTTCTCATGTAACCTGTATAATGAGGTTTATCACACATTCAGAGAAGTACACACACACGTGAGTTTTCACAGAGTAAGTAACCAGTGCCCAGATCATGAAACTGAACATTGCCAGGACCCAGAACACCCTGTGGGGCCCCCTTTCCCCCCCCTCCACCCAAGGATGATCGCTACCCTGACCTTTTTACACTGTAGGCCAGTTTCGGAGAGCGGCATTGTTAATTTTCATTTCCTTGATTGCTAGAAGAGCTAACCATTTTTCCACAGATCAGTCAATGAATTGTAGTTCTTTTTTTGTGAACTGTGTCCTTTCAAGTTCTTTGTCCAGGAAGTGGTTGACTAGTGAGCCACCTCCTAATGTGGAGTTTGGCCAAAGATGGACTGCAGTCATCATGACAAGTTCTAGAAATGGAGAAGTGTGTCCGCGTGCTTGTTTATGCTCTCCCGGCCTCGACCAGAGAACGCTCCCCTCCGACGTCCTTATGCTTCTTCACTGCAAAGCAAGATGGCGCCTCTCTAGGCAACACCTGGCAGGAGAAACTTTTCGGTGACAGAGCTGAGCCTAAATAGACTCTGCTGTTCTTTCAGTGTCTGTGAGAATTACAGAAATAGGTCACTGAACCTTTTCAAAATTAGAACTGACACATTTGGAGAAAGCACTTTTTCTGCTGAGATGGCACACAGTACAAGATGAAATGATCTTTAAAGGGCAGAATTTAGACATTTGGTATCAAAAATAAATATGCCTAATTGTCATAACTCACAGGAAATATACTGTCTTTCATAAGAAAGGTTTAAACATTGTTACCTGCACAGCCCATGTAAAGTTTTCCCGCTCAGTTCTAACGTAGGTTCTTCCAAAGTATAGGCAATAGCTCGCTAGCCCTTGGCAACAGCTGTTGCTGGAAAGAGAAGGGTCACATCATGGTTGTGGTCAGTATTTTTCCCTCACCAAAGCCAAGATCTCCTGTTCACTGGGTTTGCTTTCTCCCCTCCTAAGTGGTTATACAGTCCACCTGCTCACCCGTGGCTGGATACTCACAGCTGTGTCCCAGGCAGGGGCAAGATTATTTCACTGCCTGGGTGCAGATCCATTCCATCCCTTCCAAACCTGACCGATTTGTGGCAGGCTGGCCACAGCATCTTTGCCTACAGGTTCCCCACAAGCTCTCTAGGGGCCCCAGGCCTGCTCTGTGGGAGGCCCTTTTCAGCTTGCTCCTGAGTCATCCTCAGAAAGCTCTCTAGCTATTGCCCCCACCTCTCCTCATACTCCTACACACCCAACTGCCCTCAGAAACCCTCATGGGTGGTCACTAATGTCTTCTCAAGGGATTCCTGAGGAACTGCCTACACTCTGTGCTTGGGCCACTAATGAGAGCGGTAAGGTCTGCTGGCTGAGCCTGGAGTTGCTAGGAAGATACTTCAATTCTGCCCTAAGAATGGCAAGACACCCGGAAGGCTTCGCTGTCCCAGGAGTGTGTGTGGCGGTGGGGGAGGGGAGAGGGTGGATGGGAGCGAAGGAGGAGAATGCAGAGCTGGTGCAAGGAGACCTGTGTTTAAGGTCTGGTAGCAGGGAGGCAGATCTCCAGATACAGGGCTGATAGTTCCCAAGCAACCGAGCAGCTGCTGGGTGGGGGTGGGGGTGGGTAGGGCGGAGGGTGGAACAGGAGGGGAGAGATGCACAGGTGTGAGACATTTCTCAGAGGTATAACACTGTAGACAAAAAAAGGATTCTGTCATAAGACTGACAAATCTGTGATGGGAAGTAGCCACACAGGTGATCTCATCATAAATTCCTAACTGAGCAGGTCATGCTCAGTAGTCACGCCCCAGGCATGTACTTCTTTAGTAAAAGGTTTATTTTTGCCTTAAACAAGCCCTGGGCATTGTTCTTGAGCATCTCGTTTCACTGACCTTTGAAATAAGTAACCACCCTCAAGAGAGTACACAGTTGTGTTAACTATCCTGTAATCCAGTCCCCGCCGTGCTTTCCACCACCTTTGCGTAATCTTCCTTGTGTCCTCTCCCCAATTTCCAATGCATAAAACCATTCTCCAAAGCACCTGCGATCTTGCTTCTTGGCATTTATCATCAGTGTTCATTCAAACTGTTATTAAAAATTCTCCATATGTTTGGACATTTCTTATGTCGACAATACATAGGCAGCACCTGATGACTTTGACATTGCACCAAGAGAGAGAGAGAGAGAAAATTCAAAGATGCTGACACAGCACTTTTGAACCAGGACGCAGTTTCCCTTCTACAAACATATTCATCCAGTAAGCATGTGTTGCATGCTCACCTCGTGTTAGATACTGTCACAGAATCTGGGAATGACATGTGGCACAAAGGCTGCTCTCATTCTGCTGGGCATGGGTGACAGCGGTGCAGAGAACAAACTGGGAAGCAAATAAAAAAGATGATTTCCCATGGTGCTAAGTGCTCTTGGAGGATATTTCAGGCCGGGGGATTGTATGAGGAAGTGCATTTGAACTGAGACCCGAATGATAAGAAGGAGCCAGTCCAGGGAAGAGCCAGGACAAGAGCACTCTAGGTAAATCAAAACACCTCTGCAGAAGGCCCCAAGGTAGGAACTCTCCTGGCACCTTTGAGGACGAGAAAGAAGACCACTGTGGCATGACAGTTTTGCAAGGCGAATTTTTTTCTAGACTTTTGCTGAGTTGCTGCTGGATTTATACTGCCTTAGAGTTTCATCTTTGGTTTCTAGACTCTACAGACCCCTTCTACATGCTTCCTGCATTTCTTTTTTTTTCTTTCTCTCCAGACAAACTAGGTTAAGAAGTGAGATCAGTACTCATCAGGCCCCTGGGACTTGGGAGGGACTAGAACCATTTCAGTCCTTCCAGAAGCCTTGGAGCCAGCCTGGCTACTTTTTGTGGGGCTACAGTTGCTAACCACTCTTAAACTAAGAACCCTGTAGCAATCTGTAGTGAGCTGTGGAAAACACACCCAGAAAACACACCCATGTAATTCTGCGCACAATTTCAGAGCGTTTGGTGACTCTTAGGAAAGCTCATCATAGACCCCCTTCTAGGGTCTCTAACTAGGCAGCCCTTTGTAAGCCAGCCTATTTTCTCATTAAAGCTGTGCCGCTTCCAGGACAGAGGATACATGGAAAAATCCATGTATCCTTATAAACAGCAAATTAGCCCATAAGTACAAGCTCTTATGATTATTATATCTTCTGGAGAGATATATCCATATATAGCAAAATGTAACCATAATATAGTAAAAATACATTTGCACTGTGTTTTTTACACCGTACACACATTTCACTCGTATCATGCTATCCCGTTGACATCCTTGGCACGGGGGTAGGGAAGGCATGGTTGTCCCGTTTTACAGATGAGGACACGGAGGAATAGAAGGCTAGGTGCCATATCTGCCATAACAGCCATTCATCAGCAGCTTTGGGACAGGAACCAAGGTCTTGTCACTCCCAGGCCCAGGCTCCCCAAGAAACACAGGTCAGGGAAGTGGCCATCCTGACTTCTCTTTGACTTCTCTGCCCATTGCCTTACCCCAGGGCCTGGAGACACCGCGAAGGCCATCTTCGGGCTCACACACTCCTGGCACGCACCGCCTTCTTGGTGGGAAACAGAGACAGGTAGCGAGTGATATTTTCTGACATGGGGAAAGAAGCACCAAGCCTGCCGACAGAAGTCCAGGTTGTGTGGAATGAAGGGTACTTCCCATTAGGGTTTCCTCTTGGACAATTAAAACTAACAAGTCATTTCCTTCTTCCTCTGGACAGCCTCTCCTCCAACAGTCCCGCCGAAATGAATCTAACGGAGCGCCACCTAGTGGCCAAAACCATAAGTACCGTAGTTATTTCCCCATGCTGCCCCACCCCACTCCATGGGGCCACCTAGCCTATGGGAAAATTGGACCCAAACCTTTTACCACTCACCAGGATAAAATGCCAAATGGATCAGAACTCCAACTGTGAAAATGAAACCACCACACAAGTATTAGAGGAAAATATGGGTAGATTTCCCTGGGTGTGGGAAAAGTCACTCTGTGACTCAAACCACGTGCGAACCCACGGCAGCGCTGGTACCCGCCGCTCCAGCTGAGAGAAAGGACGTGGAGCAGCTTTCTCCCTCATGCAGCACCTTCCCTTCCCAATAAGCGCTAAGTGACTGTCCCCAGCCAGGGTTCCTTGGGTCAAGGGCAGGCATGTGGAACTCCTGAGAGAGAGAGATTGAAAACCAATCAGATTGGCTCAGTTCAGTGCCCCGACACCTCCTTGGCGGAAGGGAAAAAAAGTCTCACTACTGTGCCTAGCAAAAGGGAAGAATATCCAGAAAAAGCCCAGGCCAACTCCCAAATAAATGCTTTCTAATGAAAAATAAAATATCCAAATGCAATAAAAGAGAATATTAATAAATTTAACAGCATTTTTTAAAAATCCTGCTGTATGGCAAACAAAAAACAAAGAGCAAACTGAGAAAATCTTTGTAATATTACAGATGCAGGTGAATTTGTAATATTAGGAATAGAACGAACATTTTCTTAAAGATTTTATTTATTTATTTTTAGAGGGGAAAGGAGGGAGAAAGAGAGAAGCATAGATGTGCTGGTCGCCTCTCACATACCCCCAACCAGGGACCTGGCCTGCAACCCAGGCATGTGCCCTGACGGGGAATCAAATCAGCGACCCTTTGGTTCACAGGCCGGCACTCAGTCCACTGAGCCACACCAGCCAGGGCTAAAAGGAATATTTAAGTATTGAGGGGGAAAAGCCAAAATTTGATAGAAAGCTGGGCAAAAGAATGAGCAGTTCACACGTACACAAACAACATGTGTAGATAGACCTCAGATACATGAAAAGATGTTGAGCTTCACTCAAAATGATGTGTATGCAGATCAGCACCACTCTGAGAGCCCTGGCTGGTTGGGCCCAGGTGGTTGAGTGTTGTCCCTCGAAGCAAAATATTCCCAGTGTGACTCCAGGGCAGAGCACATGCCTAGGTTGCAGGTTTAGTTCCCCGTCCAGGCGCAATGTTTCTCTCCCTCTCTCTAAAATAAATAAAATTTAAAAAAAAAAAGAACTACACTGAGATATTGGCCTTCCTTGCAGTCTCATAATCCTTGGTGGGAGTGCAAAACGGTAGAACTCCTGTGGGAGGAATTTGGAATATCCAGCAAGGCTACATATGCTTTTACTCTAATTGTAGAAATTCACCCTGAAAGTACACTTCCATAAATACAAAACAATGTGTTTATTAGGTTATTCACTAAGACAATATTTACAAGTAACAAAATACTAGGAACAACTTACATGCTTACCCATTAGGATACTAACTGATTTAAACTATGGTGAATCCACACAATGAAGTAACATAAAGCCAAAAAAGACTGTGTAATAGTTCTATGAATTAACATTTGGTGATTTTGAAGATATATTAAGTGAAAAAAATCAAGGGGCTAAGGAGTACCAGTAGTTTGCTACTTTTTGCATAAGAAAAAGAAATACAGGCAGAATAAACCAGACACTAAGAAAAATGTTTGCCTATAGTGGATGGGTAGGAATGGAGTGGAAGGAATAAGGATGGGAGTAAGACTTCTGAGTATACTTTTTAATCTATAGTTTGGCTTTTGAACCATATATACCAAGTTGTATATATTAAAAACAATAATTAAATTTTGAAAGATTTGAAACGAAGAAACCCACCTGCACATCCGACTGATAATGGAGACACACACCCACACAGGTACTTACATGGTTTGTGAATACCGTACTTGTGTACATTTGGTGGGATGCATTCTGAAAACAAACAGAACTTCAAAGAAGTATTGGATTTTTCTTCGAAGGCTTCTTGTTGGAAATGGTGTGGGAGTAGTAATTCTGAAACTATTTTGAGTGTGTTGTAGCTTAGAGCAAGTGATTAAATATACTGATGTTTTGGGAATCAGGGTTCTCACTGTGGAGGGAGAGATATACAAATATGGAATGGGAAGGGGAGGAAGAACACCATGGAGGTGAATTTGAATTGAAGAAAAAATATTTTTAAGTATTTCCTAGCTCCACCCACCGAACGTGTCTACAAGCAGTGATACCCCAGGAGCAGTGAGCAAACCTAGTGACCAGAGCATGGGGAGACAGCTGATTCCAGCTCTGGGGCAGGGGAACACAAAGCAAGCCAGAGAGCTAGAACATGCTAGAACATGCTCAACGACTGACAGAAATGTGTCAAAAGGACACAGCCTTTGGCTTGAAGGAATTTCTACTAACCAGTTTGGGACAATGTGACTACCAGAAATCAGTTGTTCTAGGGGATGACATCACAGGCGGCTGTTGGCAGGCCTCAGAAGATTCTCCTCCAGGTTCACTCCTGTGGGCCCCTCCACGTGGCTGCCTCCCCACAGGGCAGCTGGCTTCCCCCAGGGCAAGCAGTGCAAACAGAGAGATACAGAGAGCTCCCCAGGTGACAACCACAGTCTTTTTATAACCTAGTTTCGGAATTGACACTTTATGTCTTCTGTCATACTCTAGTCTTTCGAAGTGAGTCACTAAGTCCAGCCCTCACTCAAAGGGAGGGGAACACACAGGATGTGACTACCAGGAGGTAGCAACCATCGGGGGCCATCTTCGCGGCTGCCCACCACACCAAGTAACTGAATGTCATAACATCGATAATGGGACAAACTGACATTATGTGCCTCCTCATACAACGCAGCAGGAACACACAATGTCGCCTGCACAGTGTTGCTGGGGGGGATATGAGAGTATGAGGGAACAGAGGCTCCCGAATGTGGGACACTCTACAAGAAAACTAGTCTGGACTCAAAAATGTCAGTATCATTAAAAAGAAAAAATAAAGTCAAAGTGTGGGAAGTTACAGGAGACCAAAGAGAAAAGATAACTCAATGTGATTGATTATTCTTAATTGGATCCTGGGTCAAAAAACAAAAATAACATTCCTGAACCAGTTAGAAAAATTGAATATAGACGATATACTAACTAGTAAGTGTGTGTTAAATTTGTTGGGTGTGATAATGGTATTGTAATTATAGAGGAGAATCTTTCTTCTTAACAGAGGCATGATGAAATATTTAGGATTCAAGCGTCATGATATCTGCAAGCTATTTTCAAATAGTTTAGCAAAACAGTAAAAAAAAAAAACCCCAGAAAACTCCAAACCTCTAACATGTAAAACATATATAAGTATGTATATGTGTTTGCAAATATGAAGGATAAACTCTTCATTGTTTCACTCTTTCGACTTTTCTCTAGGTTTCTGATTTTCCTAACAAAAGGTGATGAAGGTGGGGTTTCGGTTGTTACCAGGATGTCAGCGCACATCTCCAGGAGGGAGACCCCTGCTATTTGTTAGGCTGTCCTGCAGGTTCCGAGGAACACGGAAGTGCCCTACGGTTTTCTTTGTGGTGGCCGGTGCACAGGTTGGGGGTGCTTCGGGGGTTCACTCCATTGTGAAGGGTAAAAAGGTGGTTTGGGAAATCAGACAAACTTGGACCCTAATCCTTGCTCTGTCCCTTCCTGGCTGTGTGACTTGGGGTAAGTTACTAAACATCTCTGACCCTCAATTTCATTTGTAAATAGAGAGATCACGCCTGTCCTGCAGGTTATGGTAATATGCTCGGTACGCCGGCCTCCCGCCGCCAGATCATTCACTCAGTAAGCACTTACTGTTCCCTGTGAAAGGGAAGAAATGCAAGTATGAGTGCAGTTACTTAAGAGAACTCACGGTCAACGAGGGGAACACACTACGTATGGTAAATGCTAAGTTAAAAGATCAGTGCTGAGCATCCTGGGAGCACGGGCGTGGGGAGGGGTGAGCAGGTGCCCCAGAGACTTCACACAAGCTGTGCGTCTGGAATGACGAGCTTGGTGGCCTGCACGGGTGATGACGGAGGAGTGTGACCTGCACTGAGAGACATCAGGGGTACAGGCAGAGAAGAGGGGAAGAGAGTTGGCAGAGCGGGCTGGGCCGGGTCAGGAAATGGGTGGGAGGCTCTGGTTTAGGATGACGGGGTGCCTCTAAAGGATGCGCTTCCAAAGATCACTTATTAGTGGCCAGACCTTGATGTTTGGTTCAGAGCACAGTTAGTGGAGCTCAGCCACGTTGTACAGGTTTAAAGAACACTTGAACTGGTGAACAGAAGGAAGTTACAGACCTTAAACTTTTTCCTGTCACCGTTCTCCCAACCCTCTTCCCAGAAGGGAAGAAGAGGCATGGATGAGGGACCAGATGTGTAACAGAGCTTGCTTCCGAGAAGAGAGATAGTGAAGCTTTTTTGTCACCTGTGGCCACCATCTCCTTATCCAGGCTCTGTCCCCAGACAATGAAGTCTGTTAGGTCCTTCCATCCCCGTACTGCAAGACTTCCTATTCCTAAGTCACACATTCCTGTAATGTTTAATTTCCCCGCTTGCTGGGGGAGCATGGGGGCTCCACCGCATGCCAGCACCCCTGCCCCTGGGGGCTGAGAACCCCTGGTTGCTGGTCCCAGCAGGGTGCCTGGGGCCAGTACATGCCCAGGAGTGCTCAGCCCCCGCCAGGCGGCACATGGGGAAGGGAGCTTCTTGACTAATTCCAAATCATTTTTCTAAGAACAAAAACTATGTACAAATGAATATTTCCATCTTTATTTCAAATTCTAGGTTTCAACTGCAATATTAATGCTACTCCACAGTGTAATTTACTTGTAATAATATATCATTATTTCTATTTTACAGTTCTCTTCTTAAAGTAGTAAAGCAAATGTTTAAAACGGCACAAACCTGCAGCCCCACAATTCTCCATTCAGGCTCAGAATTTGTGCTCTCCTTTCAGAATTGCACATAATTGAAAACAATGAAAACCCCCGATGTGTTAAATGCTCTAGTCATTAAAGCATTTTTTACTTTGGAATAAAAGACTGTTCTTGTGGTTGTGGTTATTATTTATTTATTTATTTTTAGAAGCCCCAAACAAGCTGCTTCCTGTTCCCAGACTGACATCTGCTGGGGATGTCAGGCTGACCGCCTTCCCAGGCATGCCCACAGCCGGCTGCCAGTCCTCCCACCCTGGGGGGCAGGGGACCAACCCCAAGTGGGCCAGGACCCTACTTGCAGGCCAGGACCAGGGCGGCCTCTGTTCAGGGCTACTCTGACATCAGCCAGGATCCAGGTTGAGCCACTGGGCCCAGGGACCCCAGTTTCTCTCCTGTTCCCAGTAGCTGGGGTAAGGCCCAGAATGGCACCGAATCCTGGTGTTGGTGGTTCAGGTGAGGGGCTGCTGGGCCAGAAAGAGTTTCGGGGCAAAATAGGCATGTGGGCAGGATGATGCCCTCTGCGTGCAAACAGGCCTGCAGGCTCTCCAGGGGCGAATCCTCTTTCTTTGCTTTCACCAGGATGTCTCCTTGTGCATCTCCCTTCCTCCTTCCCTTCCTCCTTCTTTCCTTCCTTCCTTCCTTTTTTTCTTTTTCTGTTTTTGTATTGGCTGTTAAAATAGCTCCCTGCTTAAGAAACCCTGGGCATGGGTCCTTTTGGGAAGGGTCTCCACTCTTCGCCAATTAGATCCCAGTTCCACAGGCTTCACAGTTAACTACCAGGAATCAAGCTTCCTTTTCCATTTGCCCAGTCTGTAGCAAGTCTGGGTCTCCTCCTCTCCAATTCAAAGCAAAGAGGGGTAGGGGTGGGGGATGTAGGAGGTTAGGGAACAGGAGTGGTCTTTTCTCTCGCCTGGAGATATCCTCCTGCTCCGGCACCCCACTATTGTAGTAGGCAGGTAGACAGGCATAAGCAGAGCTGGAAGGAAGGGTCAGGGGCAGAGAGTCACCAGGACAGAGAGCCCCGGGCACCTAGCAACAGGGAAAACCACGAGCCTTTGTCCAGCCACTCTCTAAAGCATTGGACATGACATCTATGCCTCAGTTGTATTTCAGCTCCAGGCCTAGAAAAGCAGCAAAATCAGACAGGCGACTCCATAGCTGACATCAGGACTAGCTGCAATGACTAATGACCCCCTTACTCTGGGAGGTGACCAATCAGTGGAGACCAGGACCCTGAGAAGACACACGTGAAAAGCTGATGAATATCCTATGGAGATCCACCCCTGAGACCTCAGATAAAAGCCCTCTGAATGGAGGACCTGACAAGGCTGTCTGTATGGAGCCCGCCTGCGCCTTTCCCCAGCCCCTTCCTTCCCCAGGGTGTGCTGTCTCTCCCTCTTCCAGAGTCTCTCCTCCCTCCTATTTTTTTTTTTTTTTTGCCTCATGGCATGTATCTCTCTCCCTCTTTCTCCTAAGCTCCAAAGGCTCTTCTACTACCTCATGACTTTCTAAGTAAAATTTTCCTTATAATTTAAGTCTTGGCTCTGAATTCTTCTCTTAGAACTCAAGAACTAAGGCTGCTGAACCAAGTCAAACTCATGCCTGGTGCCATTCTCCCACTGCTAACACTATGATCTGCAAAAGGGTGGATCCAAACGTGCATCACTGTCTCTGAGTTCTGGCCTCCACCCCCTACGAGGGGCATTTTCCATAAGGTGCCCTTGACCCCCTCAAAGTCAGCGTCCTGCCCCAGCTGGCCCCCTAACATACTCCGCTGCACACCCCTGGCCTGCCTGAGCAGCTCCGACGGCCTGGACTCCTGCTGCTTTGAACCCTCTGGTCCACCCAGGTCTGTCCCACATCTGTCCCCTCCTGACCACCCACCTTTCCCTCCCCCAACCCCACCCAACTTTTTCCACTCCCATCAAACTGCTCACCCCTATCCCCATATGAAATTCTCAAAGGCACTCCCCAAATTTGCTTAAGCACCTTTATTGAAACCTCATTGTCCACAGAAAAAGGCCAAGCCTTCGGCCTGACGCTCAGAGACAGCATGGCTCAGCCCAACTCCAGCCAGGGCTTCGCAAGCCCTGGGGGTGGGTGGGGTCCCTGGGATGATTTTCGGTGGGATGAGTAGGAAGCATTAGAAAATGGAATGAGAAAGTGATTCTGCTTTTTTACTCTCTTTGACTTCTCAGTGTCAAGGACAAAGCTTGCTTGGTTTGGTGCTACAACTTTTTTTTTAATGAAGCTTTTACTGTAGAACAGTTTTAGATTTATAGAAAGGTTGCAAGAATATCCCATTGAGTTTCTGTAAACCCTGCCCCAAGTTCCCCTCTGCTGACATCGCCAGTGGAGGCTGCGACCACCTTGCCTGTGACTCTCCCGTGGGGCGAGAGCCCTGCTGTGGCCAGAGCAGGTCGGTGGCCGCACTGGAACCACTGAAGCTGCTTCCTTTGCAGTGAGAGCAGTGTCTACTACCTTCTATTTCAAGCAAGTGATACTACTCATCCATATTCTAAAATCCACCAAGCTCTGAAAAAGAAAAGTTTTTTGTAAGTTTGGAGCTAAGGCTGATTGTAGGCAAGCTATATATAGTCTTTATCCTACTTTGTGTAAATGTTCATGCATTTCTCTTCAGAAATATTCATTGATTCTTTTGCCCTCTAGGGGTGTTAACTAATGTTCGTTACATGCTTAATTACCTTTCAAAATCAGGAAAAAAAATCTGATTTCCAAAACTCATGGGATACTGTGAGCTTACCATTTATAGTTATGATACATAATTTCCTTTAAAAATAAATTTACATAAAAAGAGCAAGTCATTTAAAGAGAAACAGTGAGTAAATTGTAAGTACAGATGACCTAATTTTTAAGGTTTTTGCTTCAGTTTTTCCTACTCTTCCCATAAACACATAACTAGCACCAAAACCAAAACAAAGAGCCCTGGCTGGGTGGCCCAGTTGGTTGGAGTGTCATCCCATACACCAGAAGGTTGTGGGTTCAATTCCCGGTCAGGGCACATGCCTGGGTTGTGGGTTTGGTTCCCATTCAGGGCGCAGACTAGAGGCAAGCGATCAATGTTTCTATCTAACATCCATATTTCTCTCCCTCCCTTCCTCACTCTAAAAATAAATAAATAAAATCTTTTAAAAAAAAGAATCTACAAGGCCTTCAGGACCCAGCCCATACCCGTCAGCTGGTGTTCCTCCTCACTCACCCATTCTGTGCCCAGCTGAACCCAGCCCTCGGACACACCAGACTTCTTTCCCTGGCAAACCTCTGGCTCTTCTTCCAAAATCAGCTCAGCTGCCACTTCCTCCAGGAAGCCTTGCCTAGCTAGGCAATTAGACAGGCTTGAGCAGAGCAAGGTCAGGTGCTGAAGGTCACCAGGGAGGAAAGCCCTGTGTGCCTAGCAACGGACAATTATAAGATGGGACCTCCCCGCCAGGGTGGCCTTTCCTCCCCTAGCATATTGCTGGTCATGCAGGTTAGACCCCCAACCTTTCATATCGCTGGTCATGGTGTGGTGTGGATCCTCCCTGACCCCTCCTCCCCTAAAATGTTGCTAGTCGTGTGGTTCAGACCCTCCCCCACGTGGTAGGCCCCCTTAGAGGAGGAACCAGGAGGGTGGGAGACAAGCCTCATGTGACTCCTGTACAAGCCCTTGCATGACCACTCCCTTAAACATTCAGCCCTCAAGACAATGAGGTTCTGACCCACATCAAATCGTGTGAGGAACAAAGCCTTGGACCTGTTGACCACAGAGACAGAATTTGGGCCAAACCAAAGATAACATCGAGGCGTCAGTTGTGTTTCAGCTCCAGGACCAGAGAAGCAGCAAGGTCAGGCCGAGTGACTCCATCACTGACATCAGGACCAGCTTCTATGACTAATGACCCACTGCCCTGGCGCTGATCAATCGTGGAGACCTTGACCCTGAGGGGACACAGCTGGAAAGCTGATGAATATTCCATTGAGATCCTCCCCTGGGACCTCCCCTGAAATCCCTGCCTTTTGAAAGCAGATAAAAGCCTTCAAGATGAAGAATGGCTCTCTGCACTTTTGAGCACGCCCATTCCTTTCCCCACTGCCTTATTCTTTCCCTAACGAGTTCTCCAGAATGTGTCCAAGGCTTTCCCCCTGCTTCCCTCCAGGCATGTCTATCTTTCTTTCTTTCTCCTCAGTTCCAAGGGCCCTTCTTTTGTCTCTTGTAACTTGTTTCCTGAGCCCATGCAGCCCTGCTGGCTCACTTCTTCCACAGCTCACTTCTACCTCTGTGACTTTCTAAATTAGCTTTTGCTTGTATTTGAGTCTCGACTCTGAATTCTTTCTTAGCTAGAACTCAAGTATTGACACCAAGGCTGTTGAACCAAGGTCCAATCACCGGTTACAGTCTGGTGTCATTGTGCCACTAAGAGCTGCACTTAGTCTTGATTAGGTGGCCATCCTGTGTGGCTCAGTGGTACGACATACAGAGCATTGCAGGTGGGGGAGCAGTTTGACCCCCAGCTCTGTCCTTTCAGCTGGGTGGTTAGTGTCCCTTAGTTATGCTCACTAAGCTTCCTAAGTGGGATTAGTAATGACAGGTCTCATGTAGGTATGTATGTATGTGTGTATGTATTGATTTATTATTTTTTATAAATCCTCATCTGAGGACATGTTTATTTATTTGAGAGAGAGAGAGAGAGAGAGGAGGGGAGACACAGAGAGAGACGAATATCCATGTGAAAGAGAAACGTTGATTGGTCGCCTCCAGTACTCACCCCTACCAGGGACTGAACCCACAGTCTAGGTATGTGCCCTGATTGGGGATTGAACTTGCAAATTTTTGGTGCACAGAATGACATCCCAACCAACTAAGCCATCCAGCCAGGGCAATAGCTACCCTTTATTGAACTCATGCACTAGTCTAAATATATATTTACATGTTTAAATTAATTTCATCCTCACAAACCTGAGAGGTAAAAACTGTTTTGATCTCTATTTAACATTGGGAAAAACTGAGGCCCAGAGAGGTTAAGTTCCTTTCCCAAGGTCACAGTGGACAGGGGTAGCTGGGATTTCTTCCTCTGTTGTTTTTGCTCCTCTGTAGAGAGCAGCTAGGGAAGTACCTACATCACGGGTCACTGGGTGAATAAAATGGGAAAGCCCCGGTCAAGTGCTACGTCTCTTCTTTGCAGGCTACTCCTGGCCAGGCCTGCACTCAGCACCCCAGACCTGGCAGGCACTTACTTGTTTCTGAGAAGAGCTCAGATGGGGGCCTGCAAGCCTCTGCTCTCTGCTGCTCCTCTTTGACTTATCGTCTCTTTTCTGGTCCCTTCCTTTCTAAGCCCAAGTCGGGTAGGGCCTGCCCACAGTTCCTTATTGTAATCAGTACATATTTACAGCTTTGGCCTCTCCCTCTGAGCTAAACAGAAAGAAATGTGCTGGACTCACATTTGTCTTTCATTCCCCCCCCCCCCCCCCATGCAGCGTATGAACCAGGAGTTTGGTAAACATGAGAAGAATCAATGATGAAGTAAATGTATGCATGCATAAATAAGTGGATGGGTGGGTGGGTGGGTGGATGGATGAATGGATGGAATAACAAGGAATGAACACATTTTTTCCTTAAATTTCTAATGCATTTGACATACTGTGAATCAAGCAGAGTGAAAAATAACATTATCCAGATAACTCTTTTAACCAGATGTTCGGAGGCTGGAGAAAAAAGCAGAGAAAACAGCCCTTCACTCTGCATTGCACTCTGTCTGCATTTGCGGTAATGGGTCTGATATTCAACCCTACAGTTCTCACTTGAGATAGGAAGCTGATAAGGAAACACTGACATTCTCGATGAAGTTACAACATATTAACTGGCACCGAATACATTTAATGGTATAATAGCACTATAAGTAAATCTGAGCAGGACCCTAAATGACAACGAACAGCTGGGGCGTGTGAGCGGTCATCGAAGGTGCCAGGCTGCACAGGGCCAGTTGTGATGACCACATACTGCAGCACTGGGAAAGTAGGTGCTGTGGAAAAGTACATAGGTGACCAAATATGTCCCAAGATAGACAGTCGATGTCAATGATGACAAAACGATGAAATGTCATTAACATTTACTTTATGAGACTACTGACCCTCTTATCTTTTTCCTTCTTTTCTAAATTTGGCAATGGAAGGATTACATTCATTAATGAGTGCATTTTTTTTAAGGTACAAGTGTCTAATTATGGGATAAGAGGAAATTATTTTGCGGGAGAGTGCAGAACAGCCTTGAGTCTGGGAATGGCACCCTCAGATGCTGCTGTTTAATTTATAAGCTATTTATCTCCTCCCTTACACCTGGCAGAAACAATTAGCACTTGGTAATTTGTTGATCTTATCAGGCCCTAGGATTAGTTATTTTAGCTGCCACCAATATAAAGGCTATGTAAAATAAACAATTTAGAAATAGCCTGCTATTAAATCGTGTTTATTTAACTGCGTTTAAATTTATTTTAGTCTGGTGGAGTCTTTGCATCTTGGTGTCATTTCTAAATCAATATATTAATTTTCCAAGGGATTTAACATGCTCCAGAGCCTTACGCTATCACCATGGAGATCAGGATTCTTTTCGATTTTATTTATTTATTGATTTGAGAGAGAGAGAGAGAGGAAAGGAGAGAGAGAGAGAAAAAGAGAGAGAGAGAGAAACATTGATATGTTGTTCCACTTAGTTATGCATTCATTGGTTGATTCTTGTATGTGCTCTGACCAGGGATGGAACCCGCAACCTTGGCATATGGGGACCTGGCCATGGCAGAATTCTTTTCAAAAATGTAGCCGGGCCCTGGCTGGTGTGGCTCAGTTGGTTGGTTGGTCCTGCAAACCAAAAGGTCTCTGGTTTCATTCCCCCTCAGGGCATATGCCTGGGTTGTGGGTTCAGTCCCTAGATGGGGTGCGTGCCAGAGGCAACCCATCAATGTTTCTCTCCCACTCTTTCTCCCTCCTTTCCCCTCTCTTTAAAATAAATAAATAAATACATAATTTAAAAAATCCTAATAGGCTTAAAAAATAATAATAAAAACCCCTGGTTGGGTGCATTTGCTAATTTCCATGGCATTAGCACTGTGAAGGGCCATCAGACTCCGGAGCTCCGCTGGGCCTGAGCCGAGGCCTGTGCTTTGTGTCGTTCTCCACCCCACTGACTCCGTCCCTCTGTCTTCACACCCTGCACAGGGTGACTCGCAGGGCTCTCCGCAATGAACCTCTCGCGTGCGAATCTCTGTCTTGGAGATGGTTCCTTGTACACTGACCTGAGACTTCTCCGTTCACACATGTCATCAATTATAATTAAAATAACCAGTTTCCTGATTTATTGCAGCATTTCTGCATAGTTGGAACCTTTAAATGATTACACCCATGCCAAGATCTATGATTTATGTAAAGAATGAATAAAAGACAGGGTCCCCATGGCAGCCACCCTCCAGGACGGCCACATGTGGTAACTGGCGTGTAGAGGGCTGATCAATAGGAAATACGGGGATAAATGTCTGACTTCTGAGACCAGTTCATAAAAGATATCTTGGCTTCCGCCTTGCCCATTCTTGGGTAGCTCACTCTGGGGGGAGCCAGACGACATGTCCTGAAGATTCTTCAGTAGGTCTATGGGGAAGTCCACTCGGTGAGAACCTGCGGAGTATCGATTTGGCAGCCATGAGAGCGCCCTGTCTTAGAGGCGTGGTCTCCAGCTCCACGCAGGCCTTTGCTTAGATGACGGCAGCCAAGCTAAGCGGATGCCAAATTTCCGGCCTACAGAAACTGTGCTAGATGATAAATGTTCATTGTTGTTTTAAGTTGCTGAGTTTAGGGGAAATTTGTTATGTACAAATTCATAACTAATAGAGAGCACCTAACCTTTAGGAGTTTTACTGCTTAGCAGGGAAAAAGGATAGCTATCCATACATAACAATCTATGCAATAAGCCAGTATGTGTCCAATCAGACACTGAGTGTTCCAAGTTCTGAGAAATGGGAAGGAGTGAAGGAAGAGGTTGTACAGTTGAAAACAAGAAAGCCCGTTTGGGATGCTTGCAAAGGATCCGTTTTGAAAGAAAAGGAGATTTAAAGAAAGGCAGGACCATGTATTAGAGTCTCTCTTTTTTGGAGAAATCAAATTTCTGAGGAGTTTACCCAAGCATTCTTTCCAAAATGTGAAATTCACTTGAAAATCAAGAACGTATCTTTTCCCCTGGCTGGTGTGGCTCAGTGGGTTGAGCGCTGGCCTGCGGGCCAAAGGGTCGAGGTTTGATTCCCTGCCAGGGCACATGCCTGGGTTGCCGGCTGGGTCCCCATTTGGGGGCAAACAGGAAGCAACCAATCAATGTTTCTCTCTCACATCGATGTTTCTCCCCCTCTCTTTCTGCCTCTCTTCTCTTCTCTCTGAAAATAAATAAAATCTTTAAAAAAAGAATATACCTTATTTTTAATTGAATTTATTGGGGTGACTTTGGTTAATAAAATTATATAGGTTGCAGGTGTACAAGTTTATAATCCATCTCCTGGGTATTGTATTGTGTTCACCACCCAAGTCAAGTCTCCCTCCATCACCTCTGTCCCTCCTCTACCCTCTTCCACATCCCCCACCCCCTCCTTTCCCTCTGGTGATCCTACTATTGTCTGTGAGGACATAGCTTTGGAACAACAGGCAAGTCAACCCGCTTTCAGTAAAGAG